>NC_140945.1:57958119-58558119 GCF_014529385.1 Adiantum capillus-veneris
AACATTAATCCACTCACAATGTGTTAAGTATCCTTGGATTTTGCTTATATATTTCTATTTTTGTGAGTAAAATCAAGAAGTGTATAACAAAAGTTTTTCCAAATTTGTGCGTAATTGTTGTAAAAGTAAAAAGTAAATTGTTGTTAATAAATGAAGAATTGGATAACAAAAGTCTTTTCCAATTTTGTATGTAATGAAGACATGACAAAGGTCTACAACGTTTGACAAACTTACATTGTAAATTAAATGCAAGAACTTTTTGTCAAATCATACAAGCGCGTCCCAAGGCCGGTTCATGTGAAGAAGCCTGAAGGCCACTAGCTCAAGGCGTTCAAAAAGTCTTTTTTGCTGTTTTAAACCCGTGGGCAGGCCTGGAAAATTTTGGTAGAACTTTTCTCCTCAATCATTGGTGAGCCAAGGTTGACTTTATATTTTGTGCAATATAGAAGCTATCATATTGCACTTTTGTTTTCTCATGCATGCTCAATGACTTTGCTCATGATGACTAAGTGGCACGGGTCTTTAATGACCCCCAAGCGGTGGGGTCAACGAACGGCATTGAAGGGGGAGAATCTCGAAAGTGATGGATGGCAGGCAAAAGGTTAACGTCAGGTGTACGAAATGGGTTTTGAACTCAGGCGGCCACGATGCGAGGCTAGTGCCCTAACTGCGAGGGAGCACATGCATTTGGTTGTCCAAGTGGGAAAAACAAAAATATATAAAGTAAACAATAATGTTGAAAAGTAAACTAGGACATAAAAAATAAACTCAAACACATCAAACGGCTGAGCGATTTTTTGATATTCGTGTTTCACTTTTTGTACATCGATCTCACGACTCCCACGTCATTCAATACCCCGTGCTACTTAGTCTTGAGAGCTGACATGGCCAAAGATAAAGTAAGATTTACATCATGCGGTTATAACAACTCCTGAGAGTTTATGAAAAATAGCATAGAAACACAATTAAGGGGATGCATGCGAAAGGGGGTAGCTTTTTTTGAGTTACCCCCTTCTCCTTCAACTAAGGGAGGGCATCCACAGGAAGGATAACTGTTTTTGAGTTACCCCTTTTTTATTCACTAATTGCACAGTTCCATTTCAGTTTCTTTCCCTCCCGTCTCCCTTGGTGTGTGTGTGTGTGTGTGTGTGTGACGTCTTGTCTTTTCGAAGGGTTTAATCACCCTCCCTCCTATGTATTACCCACTCTCGTGGAAGCCTCTCCTAACCATACTTCTTTGAGCACAATTCTATATAGAAGTCCCAACCTCCCTTGCATGTGTATGTGAGAACGTATCAATTAATTCATGTCAATTTTAACCTCCACCAACCCCCAATCAATCATGTCCTTTTAAGATAATCATTGAAGTTGCATGGGTGGAACCTTTCCAAAAGATCATCCATTCTAGCACAATGAGTTCTCACAAGCTATCGTACACATCTAGATCCCAAAACCTTAATAAGGTGTTAGGGACCTCCAATTTATGCAAGCCTTACAAGTAAACACCAAGTAGGGTCGCATTTATGGTCAACAAATTGGGCTTATCCCATTGCTCTTTTTTTTTCTTTTTCTTTTTGAGAAGAGTGGAATTGCATTAGGAAAAAGAGTTACAAAGGGAGGAACTCCCCACAGGGAAGGGGTGGGACAGCTCTGCTACTTAGGAACTTTTTACAAGAGGTAAAGCATTCTAAACCTAACATGGTGGTATATCAGAGGGGCAACAGAGCTCCATTTCGGCCAACGAATTGGCTTATATCCCATTGCTCATTGCTCATCTATACATAAAGGATTGTATAGTCATGTATTAGCACCATTGCTATCCTTTACGGCCTGTTAGTAATCTCCACCATTTCTTGAAAAAAGAAGTATTTTTCTTGAGAAAAAAAAAATTTCTTGAGAAAAATTATTTTCTTGACCTTGTTTTTTCAGGTTGAACTAATGAGACAACTAAGATCTATGCCAAAGTATCCGTAGGCCACACAAAAAATAGAGATAGATTATGACTTTTCATCCTAATGATCTATACATAAATAAAAAATAGAGACCTTTCATCCTAATCTATATCTATTAAAGCTCTTTTTATTTTTAATATACCTACGCCCATTTTAAACACTACAAAAATAGATAGATTATATCTATTTTTGTGTAGTGCTTAAACATATTATACTAACCTACTAAGTGTCTTATTAAAGGCAATTTTTAGTCCATAGAGTTAAATTTTAGATAGTAGATTTTTGAAAAAAGTACATATACTCTTATTTTTTAATAGGCTTAACATTATTTGATTGTTAAGTGTAATTGTTTAAAAAAAAAATTATAGTCAATTGATATATACTAATACTATTTTAAAAATTGACTAATTATTCGAGTATTTGTTAATAAAATCATATTATTTGTATTATTTTTATGTAACACAAAAATTTCACACTTACAAAATTGGTTTCATGGTGCAGTTTGGAAAATTCAATAAGTCTATGAAGGGATTATTCTAAATTCTAATAACTCAAAAAATTTAAGTATGGAAGTTTTTATAAAACCCTTCGAATACATGAAATACAAACTTTGTATCTGGAAACCCCCTAAGAGAACCTTCAAGCCAAGTTTCCATAATAATGTTGCTTATATATCCCCTCTTTGTATGCACACACTGCTAATTGGTGTGCGCGCGTTTATATATATATATGTGTGTGTGTGTGTGTGTGTGTGTGTGTGTGTTATGATGTATCTACTATCTTTTTCATCAAGATTCAACTAGTATCTCTCTTTTGTGCCTCATGAGCTCCATGGCTTTAAATGGCACTAGCTGATGTTTTTGTTGACCAACATCAAGGAGTTGGCTTGGCAACAAGTTCCTGATTACTAACCACTAAAGCTATTGGTGGCTTTGTGGTTACCTTGGGATTTTGGAGTGGAACCCTAGGGATTCCTTTTGGTGGGAGGCCTATCTGTGAAAGCCAGTTGTCATCCTCTCTCTTCTTTAGTTAGCGAGACAAGGCTCTTTCAGTAGTGAAAGAGGTTTTTGTCCCAAGCATTTTTCAGTAATCCACGGTTTCTAGTTTATATGTGGTTGGTTGTATATGATTTTGTTAGACCATTAGGCAAGCTTTGTACTATAGTCGTGTACATGTGCTCAAAACTCGAGGGGTGCACTATGTAATCATGTTAATGTATAATGTGAGTTCGAAAGCAGAGGTTTTAAAATGCAAAAATTTTAGGCACTTTAACAAAGTGTGATGTACACACAAAACGGGACCAAACTAGGCTTGCCTCTTGCATCCAAGAGCAGCTCCCTATATTAACATGAGAGGTAGTTACAAGTAGGTTCACACTCGAGCCGTCCGGCCACACACCACACCTCCCCCCTTAGGGAGAAAAAAGATGGACATCTTTTTTACAATCTGGGCTAAGAAGGGACTCGACAGGAAGGGATCAACTCCAACGCCTCATCCGGGGGGAGTGATCATACAACGGCTTAAGGGCTAGGGACTGAACCGAAGGACTAGACTCATCATCATGCCGACATCGTCAAGGCATGGAGCTCATACATCTCGCTTGTGCAAACATTAGGTCGCTATCCCAATGAAATGGGCAAGACGAGGAAGGACTGAGGCCTCGGGGCGATATTTTTGCGACATACATCCATCGCTATAAGGGGTTTGGTGGGCTTGACTTGATGCTTAATTGAATGGGAAAAAGCTCGGCTAGAAAGAGTGTGAAATCGAAGAAGAAAACTAGAACTTTGCAATAAAAACCAATTAACTAAAAGTGAGAAGGGAGAAAAATTGTTGTGATTTGGATCTCTTGACTTCTCTCGTCGACAAGAAGCATCTTTGTAGTGATGCTACAGCAACTCAATTTGCCAACAAGAAAACTTCCACCCATAGAATACTGGAATGAGGACTTTTTGTCATTTCCATTGGACTGGTCTCGACACCTTGAACTGCGACATCATGATCAAGAATAAAAGAAAGGATCTTTATGAAGCATTTTGCTATACAACGGCAGATGGGCAAAAGTCTGTTGTTGCAACGCTGAGAAAATTAGGTGGAAAATCAAGAGCCAAAGCAAGAGATCACTTTATGTTGCGATCAGACCGGCCCTCTCATATTACGATTCTTTGGCTTGTGAGGGATGCTGTTGCCAGACTGTCTCATGGAATTGGTACACGGGCAGATGTGTGCATTCTCCTCAGAGACTCGCAATTTATTGAAGATGTGTCAGAGGTGCAGCTGAGTCAAGTGGTGAGAGGTGCTCTGGACCGGCTGCACTATGAAAGGGACCCTTGTGCTCGATATGATCAAGACAAGAAGCTCTGGCTTTATCTGCATGGCGAAAGAGAGGAAGAGGACTTTGAGGAGGGCTGGCTCACGAGGCGCCATCATGCAAATGACTGCAGCATAGGTGGCCCTGACCAGCTTCGATTCTTCCAAGCGCCTGTGTTGGCACTGAAACTCTCTAGCTAGCACCACCACCCAACTGAGGGCGTATATGTGCATGAGAAGCATCTATTCTGTGTCGAAACAGAATGCCATGGGCGTCACTAGAGATAACGGACACAGAAGGACACCAAGAAAGTGATGCCTTTCATGAGCTATAGGCAGCGATAGGCTCTCTCTCTCTCTCTCTCTCTCTCTCTCTCTCTATCCAGTGTCAAGCAGCATTGCCATCGCTGTCGTAAGTATTCCCCAAGAAAATCAAGAAAAGAGTTTCTAACTAACCCTTGCCTGTCTCCTCCACCAATGTGGTGTACACACAAAACGGGACCAAACTAGGCTTGCCTCTTGCATTCGAGAGTAGCTCCTTATATTAACATAAGAGGTAGTTACAAGTAGGTTCACACTCGAGCCGTCCGGCCACACACCACAAAAGATACATTGAAATAAGGTGTTTTTATATTCATTTAAAAAAAAAAAATCTAAAATAAAAAGTCATTTTATTCATTCAGACATGTTAAAAAAGATTTTTTGATACCCCTTGAACGCACGTTATATAAGAGATTATGGAATGGTAAGCCATCGAGGCTCAAAATGGACACCATTTGAGTGTTTTGAAGGACCTTTTAAACATTTATAACGGTCCACTTTGATGTTTCAATGTCTACAATGGGGTGAGCACTCAGTATTCTCAACACATCTACATTTGGAATGCGTTGAAAATGAGGAATATTCCTTATTGTGATAAGTTCATTTTAAGGCCAAAATAAGGGCGTTGACTTTATAAACGACTTTAAACATTTTTGTGTACATTGTAGTTACATTAATTTAGTAAGTCATTTGAATCTGTAAAGCTTTTTTTTAACCATTGAGTTAAAAAAAAAGGGTTTATTTTCAATGGATATGAGAGAGAGAGAGAGAGAAGAGGTACGCTGATTATAAAAGGTGGTGAAATTTCAAAAAAAAAGGTTGAAATTCTTAATTGCGCTGATTATAAAAGGTGGTGAAATTTCAAAAAAAAAGGTTGAAATTCTTAATTGCTTTGAAAAATAAGGATGCGAATGTGATGCGTGCAGAAGTGTCCTCCGCGTCATTCAAAGCAGCACGTTTAAAGAATTGAGCTCATGCGCAATCAAATGCAGAATGCATGGAAGGGACTCTCACGTCGTTATTTTCAAATTTCAAAATGGCAATCCAGCAAGCAACATTTTATCCTAAAGTCCAGCCAGCAAAAAAATAAAATAAAATTTGAAGCAAGCGGTAGGGCTATTTTTTATTGAGAAAGTGTGAGTATAAATAGAGCGGCCGGATTGGCTATGTCCCTTGTACACCCACAACCATTGCAACCTTAGTCAGTCATAGCTTAAGGCCAATCAAACCCTAAATCCACATTATTATCGTTTATACCTTAGCAAAACCTTAATCAGCCATAGCTTAAGTCTAATTAAATCCTAAATCCACATCCTATCGTTTACGCCTTAGTAAAAACCTTTATTTTGCTGCTTCTTTCAACCATGGGTATAAGCTTGCTGACTAGCTGGCCAGAGCCCGTGCAGAGAGTGCAGCTGCTTGCCGAAAGCGGGCTGCAGCACGTGCCTGCCCAATACATCCGGCCTCCTGCAGAGAGGCCGCATCTTCATATTTCACCAGCAGCTGCGGCGGCAGCAGCGCCAACATCACCCCTTGCTAAGAGCTGCAGCAGACCGCAACAAGGAGGCTCAGATTCCGGGAATATACCGATCCTAGACATGGAGGACCTGGACAGCGGCGACGGAGAGAGGAGGGAGGCGTTCCTGCGGGATCTGGGGAGGGCGTGCGAGGAATGGGGGTTTTTGCAGATCAGGAATCACGGCGTGGAGGAGGCGGTGATGGAGGGCGTAAGGAGCACAGCTGGCGCTTTCTTTAAGCTGCCAATAGCCGAGAAGCAGGTGTATGCAAACGATCCCGTCACCTATCAGGGGTACGGCTCCCGCCTGGGCGTCAGCAAAGGCGCCGTTCTCGACTGGGGTGACTACTACTTCCTCAACGTCCTCCCCTCCTCCTCTCGTGACGTCACCAAGTGGCCTACCAATCCCCCTCTTTGGAGGTACGTGCGCTCTCTTTTCAACGCAATTGCTTGAAAATCCTACCACGAGGTCAATGCACATGTCACGACTCACGGGCCTCCAGCACACACAAAAAATATCTAAAGGCTTGAAAAATCTTCACGTGCAAATTAATGGGCAATTCCGAAGGTTGATGTTTTCTCAGCTCTGCTTCATACTCAAGAAGTACATTTAAAAACTTGTAGGTGGAATTTCACTAAACCTAAAAATGTAAGTATAGCACACGAGTTCAAAATAAGAGGTTATTTATCAACACAAATATATTTATAGAAAGAGATTTTGATTGATTTTGAAAAACTTTGTAAATTTTTTGAGGAAAAAGAAGGGTTGTGTTATTACTATCAAGAGCATATAAGTATAGGGTTTTTTTTAGTGCCCTTCTAATGTATGTGATATAAGTAAATTTTTATGCATGATTATTGTTGCAATTTTGATAGGCACATGATGGAAGAGTATTGCAAACAAATGGAAAGGCTCTCTAAGAAGCTCTTACAAGCAATATCATTATCTCTAAACTTGGAATGTACGAGGAGCTTAGAAGAAGCATTTGGGGAAATAGACATGGGTGTTCGAATTAACTATTACCCACCTTGTCCACAACCAGAGCTCACACTTGGGCTCTCCCCACACTCTGATCCAGGAGGCTTGACTCTCCTCCTACAAGATTTCAAAGTAGCTGGCCTTCAGGTCAAGGCTCTCTCCACTTCATCATGGGTGACTATCCCGCCAATTCTTGGAGCACTGGTCATCAACCTTGGTGACCAATTACAAGTAAGACACCGATAATTTTTTAATCCCAAGCTTAAGCTCAGGTTCTATTGGAATTCTAAGAACTGACTAGATATTCTTTTGCAAAATGGTACGCCAATGCACATTTTTGAGAGTTCATGATCTATTTAGGCAAAAATAGCTTCAAGTTTAAACAAGTTCTGTGCATTAGAGTTTTCATTCAAATGAAACAAACACAAGTATGCTAACTTTTTTTTGGGGTACAAGTGCAGATTCTCACAAATGGTCGATATAAGAGCGTGGAGCATAGGGTGGTAGCAAACAGCAACTGCGAGAGATTATCAATTGCATGTTTTGTAAACCCAGGCAATAGCACTGTAGTCTCACCAATACCAAAATTGGTTCCCAAGAACGAGCTTCCCGCATACAATGCCATGACCTTCAACCAATATCGATCATTTATTCGTAGAAGAGGAACAAATGGGAAAGGACATTTAGATTCTATAGCCTCTCCAACTTCATTAACACCACAAACCATAAACAACCAAGCATAGGACATTCTAGATTCCACTACAAATGGGCCCAAAATCGTTACTACATACATAAATGATTTATACTTCTAGAATAAAACTTTCCCGCCTCATTGATCTTACATCCACAGTAAGCGCATATGCTCAACATTTTGTGTATATATAATGGACTCCTGCAAGATTGACACAGGAAAACAATTTTTTTTTGTAGTCAACATTTTATGAGAATGTATTTTCAGTATGTCATACACATTAGCTCCTTGGCCCAATGAGGGTCAATTAGGTTGTATGCTCCCTCAAGTCTCCTCCAATATTCTAGATCATAAGGCCCTCTCAACCAAGCCATTCAAGTCCTACCAACCACAACATTAAGTGTTCAATAACTTGACAATCATATAGGGCTCTCAATCCCCTTTTAAGGCATGATATCTCTTGAAGCCAAGTTTCAACTATCACTTATACTTGTAAGAACCTTTCTTGGTACTGAATACATCATTAATGAACCATACAATGTGGTGTACAAGACAATACTGCAAAGCTTTTTTGGGTCAATGAGTCTTCTATGATTAAGGCATTTTTTCTTTTTTTAAAAAACCAAATATACATCTAGTATGAAAATATCTATAATTGAGGACTTTTGGGTGATAAAAAGGTAACTAATGTGGTGATACTCCATTTTTGCAATGGCGAGGTGAAATTTTTGGGGATAGCAATTACAAAACCTATATTGAGATAGGTGCTCAAGAAGACTTATCAATTTTTCCTTTAAGCATGATATGAAATGCATAGCTATTGATGGGCATGTCTCTACATCCATTCTCTCTCTCTCTCTCTCTCTCTCTCTCTCTCTCTCTCTCTCACACACACACACACACACACACACACACACACACACACACACACACATGCATGTGGAAAACTGGTCGTTGAGATGTAAGTTGGGATAGGTATATAGACACTAAGAAAAACAAGGGATTACACATATGTTAACCACTTACGGACACCCTATTATCTTTGACGGACGTTTTATCACTTTATTTGAGTCATGGACCGGGCTTGTTGGTCATAGGGTTAATTTTATTTGCGAGTTAATCAATTCATTTTTTGTTTGGCTAAAGGTGATGCTTTTTCGAGTTTATATAAGCATGGAGCTCTCTCATATGTCTCGCTCTCTATGGTGGCATTCGGATAGGTGAAATAAGTTGTAATGGAATTGGCCTATTAACTTTGAGAGTAGCGGAAATTAGAGAAGTACTTTTATGAAATTATTTTGTGAGCATAGCGGGTGAACTTAATTGATGGTAGCAACATAAACACAAAATTTAGTTAACTTGGCATGAACAATACTTTTGCAAGAGAGAAAGTTTAGAGAACATGACAACAACTGAGGACCGGATTTATGTGGAGCCGGTCCCCCCTCCAATAGGCATTTGTATTATAGTTTCTCCCATCAAGAGATGCTTGTTACAATACAATCTTTGTGTTCCTTGTGGCCTAGGTGATGCAAGGAAGATGGAAAACTTCATGCATCAAGAGCATAACATAAACTTTGTGGAAAGCATTAACTATCCCAAGCCTCAGTCCCAAGACCTCAAAACACCTTTGAAGGTGGAGAGAGCTAGCAGGGAATGAGGCTGGGGAAGAGGAAGAAGAAACATTTCATAGGATATAGAATTAGTTCCTCACTTATTATCACTCTTCTTGCTAGCATACATAATAGCATAGTAATGAAGATGGAGAAGATGGCAAGCTTAAGCATTGAAGCATGGCTCTTGGTTGGATTTGCATTCCATAGCCAAGAGTGTTGGTGTAGGCTCTCAACCTCTCTACTTGCTTGGACAAGGAGAGGAAGCTCTTGCATTTGCACTTCACACAATGAGAGTGTGTGTGTGGGAGAGTATACCCCTCAAGCAAGCCCCCTACTTGCTTTGGTCGACCCCCCCGTTGTAGCTCATGCTTGAAGTTCATTGGATCCGGCCTCTAGGGCTAGCCAAGCACAAGCAAGAGTCATACCAAGCAACAAGGGTAGCCTTGGGACAAGTGTCCCCCTTTCCCCTTTGAGAGAGAGGACTTGATAACCACTAAATCAATTAATTAAATTATTAAATTATCATTGGACCCCTTGGGTGGCCAACCAATAGGCTTTAGGCATACCATGAGGGTAACCTAGCTAGGGGCTTGACATGTGTCCTACTTGCCTCTTGGGCAAGGGGTGCCCTTTGGGAGAGAGAGTGGTCAAGAAACCACCCTACCCTTCTTGCAAGGCTCGCCCCTTCCTTATAGGGATTTGTTTTGAATTTCGTGCCACCTCAAGCCCCTCAACCTTGGGCCTAGTTTTCACCATAAGCTTGGTCCTTAAGCACCTCAAGCTTGGGCTGGGTTGCCACCTCAAGTACAGCCCTACATCTCAAGCATGACAAGAACCTCAAACATCTCAATCATCAAGCACTTCAAGAATCTCAATCATCAGGCATGACAAGCACCTCAAGCTTTGGCCGGTTTCCCACCTCAAGCATAGCCCTAGCTTAGCTAAGGTCAAAGGACTTTTAACACTAACTATTGGAGGTCTTCAATGAAACTTAACCTTAAGGTCTTTATGCTCCATTGGTTAGCCTTGCTCTTTGATGGACCATATCTCATTTGGGCCCCTTTACCATTGGCCCTGTGTTGAGATCGATCTATAAGCGCATGTTTATATCCTAGCCCTTGTTCCCATTTATTCTCTCACATTAAATGATCAATTTAATACGAGAAAATCATTTCGGTTGGTTAGATATTAGATATTAGATATTAGATTTTATGACATTACCTCTCTCTTGAAATCATAGTCGTCCTCGACTATGAGGTAGAAGAGATAAAGCCTTAGTCATTAGTCAATCTTACTTAGCGGGTAGAGGATCCCTTTTTACGCTACGACATCTTTCTAAGATGGATGACTAATCCATTTGGTGCTTAGGAGACATAGCCGCCGCAAGCATGTCTGCTCTTTAGTCCATTTCATTCTCCCAAGTAGAGTGTCAAATTCTACTTGGTGTTTAAGAGACGTCGTCATCACCAACATGATTCTAAGCATGCACAATATTTAAATTTATGCACAGTAAAAGGAGAACTAGTCTTATAAGACAAAAACATTGGTCATTAAAAGAAATTTGTACATGTGTTTACTCTACTGTAGCATTGTAAGCATTGACAAGGTTCATACTATCCTTAAGCTGTATTTCTTGCATCCATCTAGCATCTTCAAAAGGATATTTTTTGAACTTAATAAGATACCGTTGGATAATCTTACCATTTCGTTGTACCTTGTCTTCATGCTGAACAATAGATTCGGGTTGTAGCACCTCTTCTTGGTCTTCAACTTTGGGAGGGTCTTCAATAATTGGTTCACTTGGTGGCTTCCTTTTGTAGGGCTTAAGTAGGCTCACATGAAAAGCATTGTGTATGAGCCAATGGTTGGGCAACTTGAGTTGGTAAGCCGTCTCATTGTCAAAATTTGGAAAGGACCATAGTATCGTTTTGCTAGCTTAGCATAATACTTTTGATGGCCCGTAGGATTTTTGCCCGTCATTTGTTTTAATTGAGCCTTAGAAAACTTAAGTAAGACCATATCATTTTCTTTAAATGTTAAGGCCCTTATGTGCTTGTCATTAGCAACAGCTTTTTGACTTTGTTGAGAGATGGATATAGCCTCCTTAATATTTTGAGAAGATTCTTGTAGGTCATGGATAAATTCATCGCCAGCAAAGATCTTCCCATGTACTTTGAGTAGAAAGGGACTTTTAGGTCTTCCCTCAATGATCTCAATAGGTGCTTTTCCCGTAGAAGTATATACAGTATTATTGTAGGCATACTCTACAGGAGGTAAGTACTTTTCCCATTGTGAGCGTTGATCTACTTCTATAACATAAGTCTTTAGTAGATTGAGTATCGTAAGATTTGCTATCTCACTTTGGCCATCCGAAGAGAAATTTAATTTTGCTACTAGATTTTCAAAGAGACCTTTCCAAAAATTACTGGTCATTCTAAGATGTCTATCTGGACACGATGGATGTTGGTAATCCATGGTGTTTGAAAATCTGTGATATGAAGACAGTTTCCATTTGGTGATAGCACTTTGGCCATCTGTTTGTTGGTGTGACAGGCCGCTCTGTCAAACTCAATGTTATTAATTTTTGGGACTTGATTGAGGTTCTAGATTGTAATATACTAATTATGTGGATTAGTCAAACCCATGGGAAGAAGTAGTAGATGATTTTGAGAAGTTAGAACCTCCAAGGCTGAGGTATAAAAACCAATTTTTGTAACCTAATGACAACTTTTTGAATTAGTCAACTTTTGAGCTCAACTAAGTAGGCCGTGAGTTTTGTGTGAGAGAGTGAGTGATCTTCTTCTACTCTCTACATGCACTACAAATGCTACATTTCTAAGGCATCTTCACCATTGCAAACACTTGGTAGTGATTTGGGTTAGAAACTTTAGGGTAGTGTGCATTAGGTGTGTAGAGGTCACCCCTTGAGTTTCACGATGATTTGATAACCTAAAAAGACATCATGTTTAAGGGCGTCCTCCCCTTATATAAGTGTGCACAAATAGCTAAGCATGATTTGATTTTGCACAAATTTTGAGGCAAAAAATAGCCACTGTGCTTGGATTTGACGATTTTCCTCAATTTTTAAGGCACATGATTGAAGATCTAAAGCCTAGATCTCCTTGTTATTTCAAACTAACCCACCTAATTTTCTTGAAAATGATGCTAAGACGACATCAAGGTGCGTTATGTTTTTGCTAACTTTTAGAGGGTGTCTTCTTTACACGAACTTAGCAAGCATGGATGGGCATCCAAGAACACTAAGTTCATGTAAAGAAGACACCCTTCTTAAATTTTACAAAATATTATTTTCATCTTGTCCAACTTCAAGGGTTTCCTCCTCAAGTGATTTAAGTGTTCCTAAATGCCCATTCGTGCATTTTAAATTTGCATGAGGAGGACACTCTTCAAATTGAAAGTTTCTTCAAGGGTGCTCTCCTTGAAGAAAGTTTTCTTGAATATTCTCAAAATGAGTAAGCGGTTGTCCTTCCATGCAAAGCTAAATTCACGTAAGGAGGACACCCTTCTTCAAATCTATGAAACATTAAACTCATCTTCTCCAATTTCAAGAGTGTCCTTCTTACACAATTTTAGTGTTATGTGATGGCCCCCTATTCATACTAAAATCATGTAAGGAAGATAACTTTCACAAAATAGTTTATGTTGTGACTTAACAATGGAAGATACTTAGATGAATATGGAGGATGGTGTGATGGGTGGAATCAATATTATGCTAATTCTAAATTTCATCTTTTTTAGGAAATCCTTTTGGAAGGATGAGTGTGGAAGGCTTTGACATTAAGGAGATTGAAGAGACAGGTGATGATATATTGATGACTCTACCCTACCAAGTGACCTACTTATCAAAGATTGCCTATGTCGGGGAAATCTTCAATGTTCCCTTCCAACCAGCAAGATTCCTTGAACAATGATCTCCCTTCAAAAGTGGTAGATTGACCTTAAAAACTAGCACAAAGTGGGAAACTATGTACACTTTTTAGATATATTCAAGGCAAGATCCTTAACAAAGAGCATAGGTTCCAAGAAATAGGCATTACTCTTAGATGAATAGAGTATGGTTTATAAACCTTGTGATGAATGGAAAAAAGTAGGGTTGGAATCTTTCCATTGAAGACATTGCATTGGATCATTCCATCAAATACAACAAAGATTGAAAATAAACCATACAGTTAGAGAATGAAAAGGCAAGCTTTTTAGTTGACCTCTGAAAAGAGGATCGAACATGATGAAAACCCTAAGTTAAGATAACATTTTTGCAAGCACAATGTCTAGGCCAATGAAGCTTTGATTGTGTATAAATCATTTCTATTTCTTTATACAAATTGACATTGTGGTCACTGACAATTTTGGGGTGAGGGAAGGGTTCAAGGACTTTGGATCTACATGGACTAGAGTTTGGGCCATTACATTGTGATTCTCAACAAGGGCACAACTGCTATCTACCATAGGAAGATCTCCCAATCAACCACTCTCCTCATGCTTAAATTAAGGGTGTAGAACCATGTCCAAACGCCGAGGAGTGGACAAACTCATAATTTTTTAAAACAAGAGATTATAAGGGTTTTCATACTTGCTCTAAGATTTATGGGCTCGTGAAGGGAACTATGGTAGGCTATGCCCGTGCCTCTTTTGACAACATAGGCAAGCATTTGCATGGTTTACAAGAAGCAAGAGTACTTGAAGTGGAGGGAAAATTTTGAAGAACAGTATGCTGGCTGAAGTAGACACAACTAGTTCTTTTAATGTTTCCCATTTTTTTCCTTGTCTCTCTCTAGTGACAAGCCATTATAAAATCCTTTCACTTGTGGAGGCCTATTATATGCATCTTTCCTCTTTTGCATACCCCTTCGTATATATGTATCAATGTTAATTTTTTTTATTTTTTATTTTTGGCTTCTTGTGATCTTGTCATATGCCACACTTGTCTGTAAAATCACTTGAATACTTCAATTAAGCTACTAGCTTCATGAGGTCCTCCACCATGTGTAATGTGCTTGAAAAAGTTGATTTTTTGAGCTCCTCCACCATGTCTAGAGTACTTGAAATACTTGGTTCTTGTTTAATAGTGGTACTTCTCCATCTTCCATATTTCTTTATTAAACAAGGTGTGTGATTATAGATAATATACTACATAGAAAAGAGAATCCATTTAGACCCTCATAGAAAAATACTGGAGTAAATTAGCAGAATCATAATCAACAATTATAACTATGTAGTGTGTAAAGTTCTCTGAACTCCAAGTATGTTTCGTACCTTTCTTAAATCTTTTGAGCTCTTTCTTAAAGTTGGAGAGGTCACTCTTTCCCTAGTGAATTTTATTACACTAAGAGAAGATTGCATCCAGTATTTGCCACACTTCAACCTTCTAATTTCTTGCTCTTCCATCAACTCTATGCTCCTTCACTTCCATGAAAACCCTATACAAAAGTGCACAATCTTCTCACCCAAGGTAGGAGTGGATGACTCTAGTGTATTATTCATATTTGTACACACAGATAGATTTGGTTAGTGTGCAAATATTATGAGGGTAATGTCAAAAGGTCTTGTCCTTGTGCATAATGTGTTATTATGATTTTTGGGTCATGTACTAGAATTTGTAGGTTTCTAGATTTTTGTTTGGTGGCTCTTGCTCTTTTGCATTTTTATTTTTGTTTTCTTGATTATTGGTCTATATATATACATTCCTTAAGATTGAGAGATTGAGAGGTCAGGGAGGAAGGTGAAGAGGGGAGCAAGTGAATGATGGATGTCAGCAAACACTCCCCCCTTCATACCTTTGGAAACGATGCCGTCACCTTTTGAAACCAATTGGTTCAAGTCGTGATGGGTAAAGAATTTGACCAATAGTTTTTCACCACCCTAGGCGTTTCATCTAGTTGCAAGGGTGGTAAGGTACTCTCCCATGATTTTACTTGAAACATTGTTTTAGGTGATGGATTTACAATGAGAGGTGCTATTTTTCCTTGTTTTTCTGTATAATTTTGGTGGTAGGTGGAAGTTGTGAAGAAGTTTGTGCTTTTGTAGAAGAACTATATGAAGAGCAAGACACTTCATTTTTTTTTTCCATGTTTGAGGTGAGCGATACAAGTCGTTCTCGCTTGGGTACCCAGACTAGTTCCATATCAAGTGTATAGTGTTCAGTGATCTTTCTCTTTCCATGGTCTTCAATCGGCTTTATCGTTTTAGGATTTGACTCACATGGGTCTATAGGTGACAGGTAAGAACAAAATAAACATTTAGGAACCCAGATTCGATCATTCCCTTCATAGTAGCCTTGGGCTTCCAATAGTCATTTAGGAATCCAGTGCAATGTTTTCTTGGGTGAAAGCATGTTAACGTGTCACACTTTTTCATGTCCCGGACAATGCTAACTAGAACAATTTTGACATATGCTAACTAGTACAATAACATGAGCTACATCTCCAAGATCTATGACATATGATATATCAGTAGAAAGCTCTTGAAACAAGGAATCCAAATGTACAACCTCCGACAAATTTTGATATAAGTTGTAAAAATTTTACCGGACGCCCAATTTTTTTAAAATGTGCTAACTTGAAAATGCTAACTAGCACAAAAAGCGCGACATGTTAACATGCGTTCACCCTCTTACATTTCTTGGAGCGAGTGGGGCATCTCTTACAAGGCTTTTGTTTTTTAGCATAAAAAATGGTCGATAAAGAAGCTTTAGGGACCCATTTGTATGTTTTCTTTGTTATATTACGATGAGTCTTGTGTGTCTCATGCTTTGTTTCAGCAATGGAAGTTGAAGCTCTAGAGGGTTGGGCTATAGATACAGATGGTTCAACCTCTTGGACATGCAATGTTTTGGGTTTTATTTCCTCAGGAGGTGATATCCCAAGAACTATCGCTTGAGTGGCAGGGCTAAGAGTTGGTTTTTGTGTTTTGACACTCCCAGTCTCCCAATTAATAGTGCATTTGGTCACTAACATCTACTTGCGTGCTAAGTTTATATTTCATTCCATAGTTCTAGCAGGCATGACCAAAAAGTCTTGAGCTACGACCCCGTTGTCACAACTGATAGAAGTGTGCCGGGTTCCAAACACAATAGTTTTTTTCTTGTTGATACCCTTGACTTGGATGGTACTCTCAAATAGAGATGGTTTTTCTAACTGAAACCACACTCCATATGATAGCAAATTATATTTAGCACCTATGTCCAATAAGGCGTTATATAGCAATTTCCCATAGGCTTTATTTAACTTAATAGGGTATCATAGAGGTGTGTCAGTGTCCAACCAATCATCCTTTGGTTTCAACTTGAAATGCATGTGTAACTCCAAGTTTGGCCTCTCGTTGGCGTCTCATACGTTGTTGTCGCTCCTAGCCTCAACTTGAGCTTGTATCTTTCTCAATTCTGCTTGTGCCTTGGCTACCTTTTTTTAATGGATGGCATGTAGCTCCTCTTGGCTTAAAGGATCATAGTATCTTTTAAATTTACTCCCATTGAGGAATCCAATGGTTTCAACTCCATCAAGATTTTCCACACAAATGGTTCCTTGTGGGGTGATTTTGCATACTCTATATGGTCTTTTTCCCGCATAATTTCACCTTTTTCTTCTTGTTATGCAGTCCATACATAAGGACTTTATCCCCAACCTTGATATCCTTGTTCTTTAAATGACGGTCAAACCATTTCTTTCTCCACAAGTGCATTTTGCACAACCAATTGTCTTTCTTCATCTAACCTCTCAAGGATAGATAAACGCTCAACTAAAGGGTTACCGTCCCAACCTTCTTGTGCAGCTAACCGTAGACTAGGAATTACAGATTCCCATGGCATAATTGCTTCTTGTCCATATGCCATCTTGAATGGTGTACAATTAATAGCCACTTTGTAAGCAACACGATAAGCCCATAGAGCTGATATCAGTTTCAAATCTTAATCTGTGCGATGAGCTTCCACTGTTTTGGTCAAGATAGAAATTAAAGTTGTGTTAGTGCTCTTAGATTGGCCATTTTCTTGTGGATAATAAGGCGTAGACTTATGGTGGGCTATCATGAAGTTTGTTGTGAGTTCCTTTATCACTCCATTTATAAAATGAGTATCATTGTCACTCACAATCTCAAGGGGATAACCAAATTGCATATTAATGTTATCAAAGAGAAACTTGGCGGTTGACCTTGCATCAGCCTTGCGTGTCGCCTTGGCTTTCACCCAGTTTGTCTCATAGTCAGTGGCAACAATAATATATCAGGATTGAGTGTTACGAGCTGCGAGACTAATTGGGCCTACAAAGTTTGACCCCATTTTTCAAATGGTTGAGTCACTTTAATAGGATGTAAGGGTATCTTATCCTTTCATTGTGTGATCTTGTATTGTTGGCATTCATCACACCCTTTTGTAAAAACTGATGCATCCTTGAATAAGGTAGGCCACCAATAGCCTGATTGCAACACCTTTCTAGCAATTAGTTCCCCTGAAAAATGTCCTCCGGCTATACCCATGTGGGCTTCTTGTAGTATGTATAAATACTCATCCTCACGAGTACAACATCTAAGAATATCTTCCTTCCTTACCTTGTAGAGATTTCCTACAATTCTAGATTAAGATTCACATTCCTTTAATAGTTTTTGAGCTATATCCTTACAAAGCTCTTTGGATGGAAAACCATTAACTAAAAAGTTCACAATCTTCTCACTCCATTCAGACATGGTCTCAATTAGGAACAGGGAAGAATCGGGCAATTCGTCATCGATTCTAGTAGGGGCTTCACCATTGGGTATGCAAGACAAATTATCCTCCATGACATGTTTTTTACCAGGTCTCACCACAACGATAAAATCAAACTCAAGAAGAATTAATAACCATCGTGTAATTTTTCTCGTGGAACAAGTTTATTCACTAGATACAACAACGCTTGATGATCCACATAGAAAAAAAAACTTGTTGGCAAGAAGGTAGTAGCAAAATTTCTTTAATGCATAAATCATAGCTAAATCTTCTCGCTCTGTAGTAGTGTAGTTCCTCTCAGCATCATTTAATTGATGACTTTCAAAGCTTATGGGGTAGCTCAATTTATATTCTCTTGGTTGAGCTACAACACATCCAATAGCAAAGCTTGATGCGTCAATATGTACATGGAAAATTACATTGCAATCAGGAACTTGTAGGATGGGAGCACTTGTCAAGGTCTTTTTTAATAACTCATAAGCATGGTCACACTTCGCAATCCAGTGGAACTCAATAAGAAGATTTTACAATGGGCGAGCTATCTCAGCAAAGTTTAAAATAAACCGTTGGTAATAACCAAACTATGAACTTCTTCATAGTTTGTAGGTGGTGGAAAACAGAAAATGGCTTTAATTTTTCTCTCATCTGTGGAAATCCCATTTTTGGAAACTATATGTCCTAAAATGACTCCATGTTCAACCCAAAATTAGCATTTGAAAGGGTTAATGAGATGCGATACAATCTACACTTTTCAAACACTTTTTGTAAACATGATAGATGTTCTTTCCAAGAAGAATAAACACAAAGATCATCTAAGAAAGCTTCGCAAAACTCCCTCAAATATTCTCTAAAAAGCAGTGTTTATCAATATTTGGAAGGTAGCAAGGGGCATTGGTTAAGCCAAAATCCATAACACGAAATGCAAACACTCCAAATTTGGTTATAAAAGAAGTTTTAACTTGGCCCTCTAGTGAAATTGTGATTTGATTGTAGCCAGAGTTTCCATCTAAAAAGCTATAAGCTTCCTTCCCTGCAGCTCTTTCAAGCACATGTTCTGAATATGGCAAGAGATAGTGGTCTCTCCTAGTGGCAGCATTGACCTTCTTGAGATCCACGCACACTTTAAGTTTCTCATTCTTTTTTGTCACAATAACTATTGGAGACACCCATTCTGAGTGCTCAATAGGGTATATGAATCCGCATTTGACAAGCTTTTCAATCTCTTCTTGAACAATCTTTGCATACTTAGGATTCATTGGGTAGGATCGTTGCCGGACTTGTTTATCCATGCTATTCATGGGAATTGTGTGTCTCACCACGGAAGGTGGAACATCTTTCATATCATGATATGTCCAAGAAAATATATCCTTGAATTCCTTGAGAATATCCTTAAGTACATATTCCTCAGTCTCTACTAGATCTTGGGCAATGAAAACACGTTTGGACTCCTCACTTGGGTCTGCTAACTTTATTTCCTTAACTATCGCTAGAACATCATAGACTCCATTACTTCCATCGATAGGTGTTATTTGGGCCTTTGTTTTGAAATAATCACATGCAGGATGTAAATATGTGGGGTCTTGTTGTTCTGTGGACTGTGATTTCTCTTCAGCTTCCTTTTGTTGTTGAACTAGAACTTGAACTTGTTGTCTCCTTACAATACTGCTCAACTGTGGTTTCTCTGTAGCTCCTAGCTGTGTGATGTCAATGGGTTATGGACTACACCACACATGATGCTTTAAAGGTATTTACCCCAGTTATCCACCAAATTTTGATAAGCATCACATGCCCCCATATAATTACACCATTATGCGGTAGATTTCTTTTCATTTGTCTAGCAGGCACATTTGCTCAATATCGTTGCCTCTTATATCTCTTACTCCTCTTGTCTAATTTTTGATTACGAACTTCCTCCAGTGAAGAGTCACTAGATGAATCGCTTCTTGTGTCTTCTCCTCTCCAGGATAGATTGTCATCTAGGGTACTACTGGGCCTTGAATGGTTCGTCCTTAGAGTCAATTTGAATTGATGATTCCGTGAGGTCCCCACCCCGTTACTATAGATCCATTTGGCAAAAGGAGGGTACCTGACAGGTCGCTAGGCCCTAATCGATTAAGAAAATCATAGTCAGATAGACAAGATTTCTAATGGGACAGACTCTCCTCACCAAGTAACTTGAGTCCAAGCCATTGAAAACAGTTCCTAGCCCTGTCCCGCAGAGAAAGCATAAACTAACAAAATATTTTGACGTTCCTAATTCTTGCCTTCCAAGAGAGAGAAACCCCAACTGCCTTTTTACCCATAATTTTCAGAGGCACGTACAATTGGGACTTCTCGACTCTTGATGAGTCTCTAGTTTTGCTTCTTCTATCAATGAGGAGCGGAGAGTTTCTCGACTAATCAAGACCACCCATCCTTAACTGGCAACCTGAGTCAGTCCCCACTTTCTACCCCCACACTCACACTTTGTTTTTGCTCGTTTTCTAGTTATTACAACATGATTGTTCATACACAAAGTTCCTTTTTATGATTTCCATCACAAGTTTGTTAAGACAGCCCTTCAACCATTATCAAATCAGCACCAACACAATCTTTTCCTAGTAAAAATACCTGACAACATAAATTTATTGACTATTCCAATACTTTGGAGTTGTAGAAACTTCCTCCAGTGGATGTTCACTCCATCCGTTTTCAAAGGGCCGCTCATACAACTAGTCCATGACCACCCATTCTAGAGTAACCCTCCGAGTCAAATCGTGTATCCACCGCATAACCTGCAAGTCGTGGACATTTGAGCCCCTAAATGGTCAGCTCTGCGTAACAAAATATGCTAGCTCTTGCGACAACCTCGCGAGCTATCCCCCAGTGATCAAGAGGGGTTCTTGACTAGCTTTAATATTGGAATAGAATGAATTTATGTTGCAATATTTCCCTAGGCAAACAATCTTCCTAGATCAATCAATTAACTGTCAAACATTTCTTTCCTACTTTATTTGGGTTCAAATTTAACAAGGCAATCAAGATGCTCTGCCGTAGTTTTGATTGGTTTTTCCAACACATTTTGGAAAGGTTCAATCATTCACTAGCTAACATAATGCAATGCTTAATTAAATGAACATAATGACTTTGAGCCTACCTCATCAATCCTTGCTCCCTCTCTTTGTGAGATGGTCAAATCCTCCTCCCTCATGGGTTCCTTGCCATTGGGAGCCGCATTGCTAGTACCCCCCTTGCGCTCATTAGCGCCACCAAAGCAAGTTCTCTTGGGGGCCATGTGTCACTACTTGGGTTAGAAAACTCCAAAGAAATGAAAGGCTATATGTGAGAGAACTTCTACATATAGGGTGGTGCAAACTCTCAAGAATAAAATGGTGATTCATGCCATAACCTCCCTCAAGTAGAGACTTGACTTGGGTTATGGTTAACCACACATACTTGCATAAAGCTTTCATAGAAAAGAGGAAAAATAACTTCACACAACTAAGTATTTCAAGAGAGGATTATGGCTAGACAAGATCAGTCAACATTCTAATGAGGTTTAAGTGAATTAGAAAAGGAGAAGTCTTTCCCTATTTATCTATCTAGTGATTCATAATAATAGGCTAATTCTTCTTAATCTAGACACTTAATCATGAGTAAAAGAAAAGACTATAATCTCCTTATAAATACTTTATAGGATTACCATAACCAAGCATGCACAATCCTCTTGTAAACTCATCATAAAGTTACCATAACAAGCATCTACCATATTCAATATGAGGTCATATTCTTGCATCAATTAGGTACATCAAATTAATGTACAAAGAAAGATTATAACCATGCATAGACTAGGGCAAAAAGAGAATCAAATTCAACTTTACTATGCATAGATTATGTGCAAATTGATTAGTGCAATATGAGACCCTAATCATGCATCACTTTAATGTAAAAACAAGATTACAATCGTGCATCAATTTTAGTGCAAAAGAGATCGATTTGCCTTTATTATGCATCAAATCAATGCACAAAAGTAGATCAATTTCTCAAAGATATGCACTAAATTCTATGCAAACCAAGGGGTTAATTTCACCTTGATTACTCTACAATTAAGTGCATAAAGGAGAAAAGGACAATTCCTTCATTACTATGCACTAATTTGCATGAGTGAAAAGGAAACAGTTTATCACTAAAATGTATTTCTATGCATCAATCAAGAGAGTAATTTAACTTTACCATGACCTATTATGCATAAATCAAGAGATTTGAATCTCCTTGAGAGATTAAGGTTTCATAATGCTCCTTAATCCAACAAGGGAGGGTGTGATCAATAGATGAAAGGCTATTGACATTCACACACACATTGAGAGACACTATGGAATATAAATTGTTGTAACTAGCTAGCATAGAGTAGTAGTAGGATAGGCTCCACATAAGAACTCTAGATAAAAGAGGCTATGGAGCAATAGGATTATCATAACTTGAAATTAATTACCCTTTGATTAAGCATCCTTGTGTGTCTAGGTGACGTAGATACGCTCCTCCAAGGACTAGCTCCGGCAGCAGCACTTTGTTGTAGAGAACTTGAGGTAGTGTGTGTGTCTAAAATTGAGTGGTGTGAATGCCCTTTATATAGGGTTTTGAGGTTCCTTGTTGCCCAATTCATCCCCATACCTCCTTAGCTCGCCCCCCCTTGCTAAAATAAGGAGTAGAGGTGTCACAATCTCCTACTTATCCATTAGAGGTGTCCCTCTTTACCCTTTTTGGTGATACACCTCATGTAGTGCCCCCATGCTCACCTCTCTAGTCCATACTTAGCCTCCATGGCACACTGCCACACTTGACCCAACACTTGGCACAAGACTACCTATGTGCATGACCCATGGCCACACATGATGGGGATACATGACCATGCATGCACACCCATGACCATGCATACCCATACATGCACATGCACATCCATGCCATACACATACCTTAGGAATTCACTAAACTTAGGCTAACTTGATCTATACTAACCAAAATTAAATTCCAAAACTTGCTAACTCAAGACGGACCTGCAGATGGCAGACAAGACTACCTGCCATAAATAGCAGCCTCCGACGTCCGAATCCTATTTTTTAGGAAATGTAGGTTGGTGCACAGTTTGACGAGCCAATTGATCCTAAACATTCCGGGGGTCAAAAACTTTCTATTTTTGGAAATGTTTCACAAAATTGAATTTGACCAGAATTAAAAGTTCTACAAGGATCACAACACGAAAATGACATCTAATAACTGAAACCTACTAAAAATAGCATCTTTTGCCAAACTGATGTTTAGGCTTAAAATTTTACATAGCTAACCCTCTTCTAGGGCAAGGAGAGACCTTACATTCTACCCACGTGAAAAATTTGAGATGTCCTCATCTCAAGATAATGTCACAAAAGATTCTTTGGAGGAGCAATCATTTTTCCATAGTTGGTTGGCCTATTGCAGCATTGGCTTTGGCATGAGCTCCACGTCCACATCCTCCATGATTACTTGGTTGGCCTCTTCCATTTGTAGGTGGGGGCCTTGCATTTGCACTGTTTGCTTGCAATCTCCTAGGGAAATGATTTTTGTAAATCCCAAATTCTTGACACTCAAAGCAACGCACATTGGCAAATTCCATAGCTGTCGTGGTGGCTACCATCGATCGATTTTGGTAAGCAAAATTGACTGGTTTGTTGTCCCAATTATTTGACCTTGCCCTCTTTTGCTATATAATCTCTGAAGTTAAAGGCTTAGCTCTCAATAAGGCATCTTGTAAGGTTGTTGGTCTGAGAGCTTCAAGTCTACTATTTAGAGGTTCTATGAGACCTTGGCAGAATTTGGCTAATTGTTGTTTTAAAGACATCTTTGGAGCATACCTCTTCAATGTTACAAACTTGGAATAGTATTCTTTGACTATGGAGGATAGTTGTCGATGAGAGAAGAACTCATTCATCTTAATATACCTATGAGATGGGGAAGATAACGTTCTGTCATCGTAGCTTTTATATCTTCCCAAGATTGAGAAGATCCTACAATGTCAGAATCACAGCAATGATGTTTCCACCATATTTTGGCATCACCAGTTAGGCGGAACATCGCGAGCATAGTCTGGTTTTTGGACTGAGTGCCCGCAGTTCAATATAGTCATCCATTGCTTCTAAACAGACTTCAACATTGTGCTCTACATTAGCTCCTTTCCCCTTGAAATTGGGAGGTAATTACAAGACATAATAAGGTACTTAGATCAAGAAAACTGAAACTCATATTTATGATAGAATAGTTACAAAGGTGGCCTTTGCGAGAGGCTAAGGTACACATTATTTATAACTTAATACAAAACTTGGTGGCATCTAAAGGATCCACACAGCTGACTGTCCAGGAACATGGTGATACAGATGATATGCGTCTGAAGTTAGATGCTTATAGTCTATTATCTCATCAGTTGCTCTTGTACACAATGCTAATAGGCTCAAATAATACAAAATTCTCGTTCCGAAGAAATATATCTGGAATGGTAATAGGCTTAATCCTATCACTAGGGATTACTTTCTTTGCATGATAAAAAATCCATGTGTTCAAGGTTGTCTGGTACAATCCACAATGATCTTGACTTCTTGAGAAGTCCCAAGGAAGTAGAAAACTTGGATAACCTGCAACTCAATCGCCCAATGGATCTTGTTCAAATCAGGATAGGTACTCAAATTTTGTAGCATTGATGTAAAAGACATCACCCTTACTATTCCATGCAAGCTTCCATCCCTGATGGATTCCTGTTGATGGAGGAGAAAAAGCCTTAATCAAAACTTCCATCATACTTCGGCGGAATTTGTAATTTGGAGAATGACACGCCTCCGTATACAATATCTCAAATGTTGTAAACTTGCAGTAAGCAATCTTGGCATCTTCCTGAAACACCAATGCTCGCATTCTTGAGTACCGCTGTCCCACTATGCATTAATTTTAAAAGTTTCAAACAACATTATTTTTCCAAATTTACAAACAATAACGATTTTTTCAATTTCCTAACCTAGGCTCTCGTACCACGTGTGAGGTTCCCACCCCGTTACCATATCCATTTGGAAAAAGGAGGGTACATGACAGGTTGCTAGTCCCTAATCGATTAAGAAAAGCATAGTCAGATAGACAAGATTTCTAATGGACAAACTCTCGTCACCAAGTAGCTTGAATCCAAGCCATTGAAAAGGGGTCCTAGCCCTGTCTCGCAAGGAAAGCATGAACTAACACAATATTTTGACGTTCCTAATTCTCACCTTCCAAAAGAGAGAAACCCCAAATGACTTTTTCCTCATAATTTTCAGAGGCATGTACAATTGGGACCTCTTGACTCTTGGCACAATGAGTCTCTAATTTCCCTTCTTCTATCAATGAGGAGCGGAGAGTTTCTTGACTAATCGAGACCACCCATCCTTGACTGGCAATCTGAGTCAGTCCCCACTTTCCACCCGCACACTCACACTTTGTTTTTTCTTGTTTTCTAATTACTACAACATGATTGTTCATACACCAAGTTCCATTTTATGATTTCCATCACAAGTTAATACAATCCTTCAACCATTATCAAATCAGCACCAACACAATTTTTTCCTAGTAAAAATACTTGACAACATAAATTCATTGATTATTCCAATACTCTAGAGTCATAGAAACTTCCTCCAGCGGATGTTCACTCCATCCGTTGTCAAATGGCCGCTCATACAACCAGCCATGGCCAACCCATTATGGAGTAACCCTCCGGGTAAAATCATGTATCCACTACGTAACCCGCAAGTCATGGACATTTGAGCCCCTAATTGGTCCGCTCTGCGTAACAAAATATGATAGCTCCTGCAACAACCTTGCGAGCTATCCCCCAGTGATCAAGAGGGGGTTCTTGATTAGCTTCAATATTGGAATAGAATGAGGTTATGTTGCAATATTTTCCCTAGGCAAACAATCTTTCCTAGATCAATCAATTAAGTGTCAAACATTTCTTTCCTACTTTATTTAGGTTCAAATTCAACAAGACAATTAAGATGCTCATGCCGTAGTTTTGATTGGATTTTCCAACACATTTTGGAAAGGTTCAATCATTCACTATAGCTAACGTAATGCGATGATTAATTAAATGAACAAAATGACTTTGATCCTACCTCATCAATCCTTGCTCCCTTGCTTTGTGAGATGGTCGGATCTTCCTTCCTCATGAGTGCCTTGCCATTGGGAGCCACATTGCTAGCGACCGCCTTGCGATCATTAGCACCACCAAAGCAAGTTCTCTTGGGGGCTTGCGTAAGATCTTGATTTTCTTTTCCCTAGCTTCAATGATATATCGCTCAACCTCTTGCACTTTGGCAAGGATTCTACCATCAGGTAATATAACCTCGAAGGGGAATAGATCTGAAGAGTCAGGGGGTGTAGTGAATGGAGTATTCACATGCACACTCTCCAAGAGCATGGGGTCGACATTGGCTATATAAATGGTGAATTTACTTCCCCACCCCCTTCATTTACATTGTTATCTCCATGTTTTGAGCGAGTGGCTCTACTCAAAGTGTCTTTCGAGCAGCTAAACACGCTCGGCCCGGATCGTGGGCCCATGGCATGCATGTCATGGCTTGAATTATTAGGATTGGGCATTGGGTAACCCTACATGAAGTCGTAGTCAGAGGAAGAGTCACTAGATGCAATATGTGGGTCCTGAGTGGTACTACCTTGGGTTCCCGCGGAGGGCCTAGAGCCTAATGTGGAGGAATAATGGGTGCCCGCGTAAACGGAGACACTCTCTATATGATCGTCCTCTAGCACACAACCAGAGCGTAGGTGCTTTTGACCTCAACACCCTAGAAGTGTTGGTGAGTGCCTGTGAAGGCCGCTCATCGAGTTTTCTAGGTGTTTGCAACCCAAATTTACTCTCAGTTTTTTTGTTTTTTTGGTCCTTTTCCTAATCAGGCCACAAAAATTATGTGTGATAGCACAAAACAAGCGTCTTGGTTAGAGGGACGTGCCATGATTTACAGTCCCCAATTCGATTACTTAAAGCCCTCGGAATCCTAAAAACAATCTTTTTCTAGTCGGGAAGAAGGCTAAAGTTAGTAAGTTCAAGGGTGTAAGTGTGAAGGGAAGGGTGGAGGACTTGAAGGACTTGTCCCACATGCCTTTCCTTCGCCTTGAGGGGGTAGTCTTTATATATATAGTAGTGTCTATACTTTGTCATAAGACTGAGGACAAAGGCATGGGCTTGGGCTTGGGTTCCTAATCCCGATCCCTTCCTTTTAATACAAGATTTTTTCTTTTTTCTTTTCTTTTTCTATTTGGTCTCAGATTTTTCGAGCGCTTTTTTATTTGTTTATTTATTTTTTGAAAAATATTTTTTTTTCAAAAAAAATTCTTTGGATAAGGTGAGGTTGTGCTGCGTGGGCATTGAGATCACGTGCACAGAGCCTCCCTCACATACGTGCACAACTGCACCTTGCAGCTCTGTCTAAGCTACCTGCAACTAATAAAACTAATTAACACTAATTAGCACTATACACACACTGCCTAACACAGCATACTGCACACTTGTAGAATTAACCACCTGCTCATTGTCCACTTCAAAAAACATGCACAACACAGAGCTACTAACACTATTAGATATGCTAAAACCTGCATATTGCATCCCCTAACAGATCTAACAAAACTTTTTAAACCTACACATTATAGCCACTAACAGATCTAACAAAAATAAAAAATAGATGAAAAGAATGGCTTCAAGCGGCAGCACAGAGTGCTCCTCAAGCTTAATGCAAGGCAATCTTTGGAAGCGGCACCAAAAATGTGCGCTTTTACTGCTGGGAGCTTGTTGAACACTTTGTGCAAGCCATGAATGGCTTCAACCACACAACTAGACTATCCTAGTAAGCTCAAAGGGGTAATGGTGTGTCACTCACCGCTCTTGCGAGCAAGCTCTAACTCTGTCCATCGAATCCAATCTTGGGGAAAGTATTTCGTTAGAGAATCTTTGCTTGCCATGGCTATTTTTTGGAACAAGAAGATCTCCTTACCAAAATTTGTGCTCATAGTGGTTCTACCAATCCTAAACGACAAAGTGACAAACACAAAAGGATTTGGCAAGGAAAAGAGCAAGTGAATGACATTGGCATAGTAATAGCAATATCTTAAAAAACAACAAATGAGCCTACTCATTTTGAGAGTGCAGAGCTAGCATAAGCTCTCCCTCGACACTTCTATCAACATGGACAAATTGACACTTGACAAAACAATGTATCCAACTTATCATTAAAAATTCTACAACAACAAAAGGGCAAATTAGATAGCATAGCGTGATACAAGACAGCCTTATATTAAACAAAAAACAAATCACTTACACGTTTTTATCAAGTGCATCCAAGTTTTCAAGCGGTGATTACCATCCCAAACAATAATTTTTTTCCCCCTTAAGTCTTCCCTCTCAAGAGAAAGGAAATTATAAAAATCATCTCTAATTTCTCACCAAATAGGCCCCCATTCTTCTTTATTTAAGTCAAAAACATAATATTGATCATGGTCCGGATTCCTAAATGACACAAGAAATGGAGCTCCAATCACACTGTATCCAGACATCTCACACCTTTTCATCACTAAGCCCTCAGTGCCTGGACCCACCACTCTAATGGATTCGTTTTCCATCAATCTGCAGAGAGGAATGTGAGGAGGTTCCCCACCTCTCTTTACAATAAAACCCTCTACAATCTCCTCCAATATGCGACCATGAACATCCTTTCCAAACATTGTAGGATGATCGGAAGGTTTAGCAAATTGTCATTGCTTCAATCACTCTTTGGGCCACCACTCCACCTTGTGTAGCATGAACATCTACGAGCTCCTGTTCTTCATGCAAATCCCCCGATATACCCTCTTCTTCATGCACATCACCCAATATATCCTCCTTTTGATGGACATTGGAAGAAGCAATGGAAGATTGTGCATTGGCCCTATGTCCTGTAGTGCCAGACCTTAATGTGTATCCTACTCCTAAAAGCAAAAAATAATAAGACCACAACTAGCTTAGTATACTGAGTGACAAATTAAAAGAAAAGACTACAAATAGCTTAGTATAATTGAGCTTACTTTGAGAGACACATGCCCTGCCACGTTTAGATCGTGTACAAACCATAATCTCTATCAACTATAATCAATAAGTGCATAATTATTTAAATATATTAGTTAATAATAAATCTCGCCTCAATCTTCCACCACATTAGAGCCAGAGATATCCACCAGATTGATAGTACGTTTACACACGAGCAGATGGTCTATCTTAGCCTATAAAAGCGTCTCTCTGAGTGTTGTTAATGTAGCCCCATGTCTCCCACTTTGCTAGAGCACTTTCCATTGTCTCATAGCCTTGATTTAGTTCTTGGTCTCTAGTGTTGCGAGCATAGTTTAGATGGTTAAACATTCTAATGGCTTTGTTAGTGTCGCGCTCTCTCTGCGTGAACTTTCTTCAAGGGGTGCGTTGGGCGGAAGTTTATGAAGTTCTTCGTGGATTTTTCCAACGACCTCATTCCCAGTAGTTTCATACCCTATAGGCATTGTGATAAGAAGAGGGGAAACAAAAAAATCTCTCTTGATTTGGCACTATAGAGTCGATTGTGCTCAATATGTTGCCTGCCTCTATATCATTTATATAGGCTAAAGTAGCATGGTCTCAAAAAGCATCTGCTAGTGCCATGAGTGACGCAGGGTCTCACATGAATGTGTTAGTGCCATGAGGGGTCCCAATTCTCAAAAAGCATATGCTAGTGTCATGAGTAGTCACAAACCTCAAAAAGCATCTACAAGTACCATGGGTGACCACCTCTAACTGCTTTAGTGGAGTGTGCAAGAAAATATTCTTGATATATGTACTATGAATATTATGCCCCTATCATTGCAAAAATGACCTTTTGATTATTGTGCAAATGAATTTCTCTCTGGTGATGCCCCTTCCACTTTGGAATTCTCTCTCTCTCTCTCTCTCTCTCTCTCTCTCTCTCTCTCTCTCTCTCTCTCTCTCTCTCTCTCTCTCTCTCTCTCTCTCTCTGTTTCTCTCGTTGTCGGTACTCTCATACCCCTATCCTATCTCTATTCCAAAAATCTGTTTTTCTCTCTCCGTCTAATCCCTCTTATCTCTCCTTCCCTCGGACTTATGTCATAAAATCTATTATCTAATATCTAACCAACCCAAATGATTTTCTCATATTAAAATGATCATTTAATGTGGGAGTATAAACGGGAACAAGGGTTAGGATATAGACATGTGCTTATAGATCTATCTCAACACGGGCCAATGCTAAAGGGGCCCAAATGAGAGATGGTCCATCAAAGAGCAAGGCTAACCAATGGAGCATAAAGACCTTAGGGTTAGTTTCATTGAAGACCTCCAATAGTTAGTGTTGAAAGTCCTTTGACCTTATGTAAGCTAGGGTTGTGCTTAAGGTGGGAACCCGGACCAAGCTTGAGGTGCTTGTCATGCCTGATTACTGAGATGCTTGAGATTCTTGAAGTGCTTGATGATTGAGATTCTTGAGGTGCTTGTCATGCTTGAGATGCTAGGGCTGTACTTGAGGTGGGAACCCAGCCCAAGCTTGACGGGCTTAAGGACCAAGATTATGGTGAGAACTAAGCCCAAGGTTGAGGTGGCACAAAAGTCAAAGCAAATCCCTACAAGGATATGGTGAGCCATGCAAGAAGGGGGGGTGGTTGCTTGACCACACTCTCTCCCAAAGGGCACCCCTTGCCCAAGAGGCAAGTAGGACACATGTCAAGCCTCTAGCTAGGTTACCCTTATGGTGTGCCTAAAGCCTATTGGTTGTCCACCCAAGGGGTCCAATGATAATCTAGTGATTTAATTAATTGATTTAGCATTTATGAGGCATTTATTAAGCCCTCTCTCTCAAAGGGGAAAGGGTGACACTTTTCCCAAGGCTACCCTTGTTGCTTGGTATTACTCTTTCTCGTATTGGCTAGGCCTAGAGGGGTCCAATGAGCTTCAAGCATGAGCTACAAGGGGGGGTCATCAACCAAAGCAAGTAGGGGGCATGCTTGAGGGGTATACTCTCCCACACACACTCACACACACTCTCATTGTGTGAAGTGCAAAGTGAAAGAGCTTCCTCTCCTTCTCCAAGCAAGTAGAGAGGTTGAGAGCCTACACCAACACTCTTGGCTGTGGAATGCAAATCCCCAACCAAGAGCCATGTTTCAAAGCTTAATCTTGCCATATTCTCCATCTTCATTACTATGCTATTATGTATGCTAGCAAGAAGAGTGATAATAAGTGAGGAACTAATTATTTCTCCTATGAAATGTTTCTTCTTCCTCTTCCCTACCCTCATTCCCTACTAGCTCTCTCCACCTTCTAAGGTGTTTGAGGTCTTGGGATATTTAGTGCTTTCCACAAAGTTTATTTTATGCTCATGATGCATGAAGTTTTACATCTTCATTGCATCACCTAGGTCACAAGGAACACAAAGATTGTATTGTGAGAAGTGTCTTTTGATGGGAGAAACTATAATACAAATGCCTATTGGAGAGGGGATTGGCTCCAAATAAATCCGGTCCTCAACCGTTGTCATGTTCTCTACATTCTCTCTCTTGCAAAATTATTGTTCATGACAAGTTAACTAAATGCTGTGTTTATGTTGCTACCATCAATTAAGTTCACCCTCTATGCTCACAAAATAATTTCATAGAAGTACTTCTCTAACTTCCGCTACTCCCAAAGTTAATAGGCCGATTCCATTACATTGGTATCAGAGCATTTGGTTTCTCCTTTTTTGCTTAAGAAGAGAGTTCCTTAAGTAGAATATAAATGGTTGATTTTGTTAATTATTTTAGGGTAAGTGGGACTAGGATCTATTATCGGTCTTGTTGAGCTCACTATGTGGGACATGGTGCACACCTCGGGAGCTTTGGACTTAATAATGGGGTCTTTTTAGACTTGCCTATAGCTTTACCATTATGAAGCCATAAGAAGTTTGAAAGGAGCTAGCCCTTGGCAATTCCGCAATATTAGACCCACTCCACTACTCTCTATTAATTAACCACTTTGAGCCATGGGTGTAGATACTTAAGAGACAATTTTCAAAGGCTAAGAGGAGTGGCAACTAATTAGGTTTTGAATGGTCAAAGCATACATTAAGTACGTACAAATTTTTTGTTAACATGGCTGCCAATAACCAAGAGAGTATAATGAACATTGATAGTTTGATTTTTCACATGAAGGTGCTAATGATGATGCCCCCATGTTTGTCAACTATCTCATTACTAGATTGCGACAAGCTATGGGCAACCCTGCTTTGCAAGACAAAGTTACTCAACAACTTTGTGCTTATGGGATTTCCCTTCCTCTCCAAGAGGAGAGAGAGCTTAGTAGGCCTATTGAAGAGACCCCCAAAAGAAGACTCTCTCCCATACGAGAGGAGGAATCCAAAGATCAAGAAAGCAATGAAACTTTAAGTTCCTCTCAAGATGTGGCTCCACGAAGACGGTTGTCTAGACGAACATCAACTCCTCTCAAGAGGAAAAGATCAACGCACACTCCTTCTCCTCGTCACTCTGAATAGGAAGAGAGGAAACAAAGGAAGAAAAGGGCAAGAAAGAGGTCACCCTCTTCTCCTTCTTCTTCACCTTCCTCCTCTTCCGATGAAAGTTATGGCTATTCTCCTAGAGAATACAAGAGGGGAGGACATCGCAAATCATACCCTGCATGGTGAAGGTCAAAAAATCTAAAGAAGGTCAAGGAGGAAGAAAAGAGTATCTCTTTTCTCACCTATGATGGCACCTTTGGTGCCACCGATAAAGTGTTGGCCTTCATCTAACAATTTTATGCGTCCTTTGGAGACGAGGGCTTCACGAAGTCCTCCAAGCTACACCATGTAGCTATACACTTCCAAAAATTGGCTCGTCAATGGTGGGCTAGCCTTCGTGGCAATGGAGAAGCCCCAAAGACATGGAAAACTCTATGAGTTTCCATCATGAAGCAATTCCTTGCAAGCGATGCAAAGGAAAAAGGTCTCACAAAACGGTGTAGCTTGAAGCTTCTTTCTCATGAGTCTATCTACAAATATGTAGACAAGTTTTGGGATTTACATCTCAAGGCTACTCTCTTTCAAAAGATAGACTTCGTCTTATGAGCTCGTTGGGGTTTGTGAAAGTAACAACTACTACCCCACCAAAAGGTTTAATCGGCTAGAGAGGCACCAACATTGACCTGGTGGGAGGCATTGAAAGTGTAGGAGGATTGGCTCATATAACAGAGTATAACGAGCTAGATGGTAGAGCAATTTTCTTGGCCAATGATGAAAGACCAATCTAGAGAAATTTGTAATGGTTCCTCATCCGTGGACCTAGCCAAAGTTAGCGAGGCGTAATAGGTAGGTAGTCAGAAGAGTAGACACATTCAAGGTTCTTGGGAGTGCTCATGTTGTTGATAGAGTAACTCGCAAGCAATGAGATTATTAATGTAGCTGATAGCTACATACTCCATGGTGGCATCTATATCCAATGTTGAATCACCCTTATAGGGCCAACCAAGTGGCTGCCACGATGACAGGTATCTTGAAGCTAAGGCACACCAATGCATAAAATGTTGATTTCAACACAGCGTCATGGAGCATGCTGGAGTCCATGGCCTCACCTCCTAGGGAGAAGAGTTTGAATAGGATGTACTTGACCTAGCTAGATTATGCTGCTAGTGGCCTTAGAGAAACTGAAGCTATTTGCATAAATCATAACATAAGAAAAAGACTGAGATAATGATTTGAGCATACATTGTACGATTTTGTGGAGGGACTTGTTAAAAAAAGCCTAAGAAGGAGGAGATGACTCCAAAATGATTGAGGAGTAGCGATCCCGACCTAGCGATCCTGACCTAGTTGTGCATATTTTTTGGCCCAGAGCGTGAAATGGAGATGATAAATGAGGGCGTGCAAGATAATAAGGGGTAGGGGAAATATTAGTGTTGGGCAAGCATGTTGCTCTACACGTTGGTAATACCCACATTCACTTCCACTTGTGTCCCACCCAACATTTTCAGAATAGAGTTGGCATCATGCAGTGTTGCACACCTTTACTTTGAGTAGATGCTCTCTCTCATGATGCCATCTATGAGGACTATGAAGCAAGGGAGAATATGCATGGTATTGTTAATCTGGCCTTTCTCCATCCTATGCTTCCTAGCCCCCTCAAGTTCTTAACGTGGCATGTTGCCCCATGTTGCCTCCTCCCACGCTACTATTATCATGTGCGCAAGCCCAACTAATTAATGCTCACATGAATACAATGCAACATATTGGCACAACAAGACATGCATGGTGGCTATGTGCTGCAAGGCATGCATCCTATGAGCTCAAGAGAGAGAGGTATGCAACCTAAAACACAGAGTGAAGAGAGGAAGAGAAATCTCTGGTGCCTACCCACGTGCTGCAAGGCATACAACCTAAAAAAATCCAACAAGAGAGAGAGATATGTGCACCTAAGACACACAGAGTGGAGAGAGGAAGAGAAATATCTATTGCCTATGGACATACTCAAAGAGAGAGAGAGAGAGAGAGAGAGAGAGAGAGAGAGAGAGAGAGAGAGAGAGAGAGAGAGAGAGAGAGAGAGAGAGAGAGAGAGAGAGAGAGAGAGAGAGAGAGAGAGAGAGAGAGAGAAACATGCCCATGTGCATCCACAAAGATGCCTTGCACCGAGTCCCCATCAGAGAACATGGCCTAACCATGATGAATCTCTTCCTCCTCACCGCAATTAGAAGGAGGAGAGCATTGCAGTAGTGCCTCAAGAAAAAAAGTGGAAACAAAAATGTAGACACTTCTCATGGCTCTTCAACAAATGGCCAGTCACCTGTTCCTAATGCTTCTGCTGGCAGCACTTCATCTAGGAAAATTGGTAAAAAGGGCAAGACAAATTATTGCAAGGCTAATCATCACTTGATTAAGCAGTTTCCTAGATTAAATGAAAAAGAGGCCAAGAAGAAAGAGGATGGTTCCACTACAAGTGCAACTATTGCATAATCTTTTATGAAAGGAGATTGTGATGTTGATGTTGATGTAGATGCAAAGTGGGTAGTATGTAACATTTAATGGCCTAGTAACTTGTGTGTAGTGGAAAATAGCATAAACATACTGAGCATTTCATTAGAATAAATTCATAATGAGCATAGCAAGAGTGCTTGGATGGGGAGAGCAACAAAAAGCATAACACCTAGTTAGATAGGTATGAACAATACTTCAAAAAGAGAGAGAAATAAAGCTATTGACAATAGTTGAGGACCGGATTTACATGGAGCTGGTCCCCCCTTCAAAAGGCTTTGTATTATAGGTTTCCCCCCATCAAGGGAGACATTTTACAATACAATACTTTTTTGTGCTCCTTCAATAACTTGCTGGTGCAATGAAGATGGAAGCTTTAAGCTCCAAGCTAACTCTTGTTAAACACAACATCAATTCCCTCATGGTCTCAAACCCAAGACCTCACACACCTTCAAAGATTTTGAGAGCTAGTGGGGTACGAGATTAGATTGAGAGGAAGAAGGAGTATTCTTACGAAAAAGAAGTATATCTCCTCTCATAATCACTCATAATAGCTTATCATAGCTTAGTAATTAGCATGGTATAGGAGATGACCATGCATTGGAGCTTGACTCTTGGTTGGATTTGCATCACAAAGCCAAGAGTTATTGGTGTAGGCCTTCCTTCTCACAAGCTTGGAGTAGATGATGAGCTTTCCATTAAAGCTTGAGAAGGAAAGAGAGTCTTATTTGCTTCACACATGAGATTGTGTGTGTGTGTGATAATGCCTTGCCAAAATCAACCCCCTCTCTCTCTTGGTTGACCCCTCATGATTTTTACTCATGTTGACATCCCATTGGACCCTTCAAAGCTTAGCCAATGATAATTAAGAAGCATAAGTGACAGCCTTGTGACATGTGTCCCCTTTTCCCTTTTGTGAGAGCTTTAGGTAACTAAATAATGCAATTAAACTCTCATTGGACCCCTTAGTCTTCTGGCCAATAGAAATCAGGCAAGCCATTGGGTTGCTGAATGCTCATTGGACCCCTTGGGAGACTGTCCAATACTCTTCTAGATAGCTTAATTTCTATTGGTTCTTTTATCAAGTGTATTAAATGAGTTAAACTAAACGTACTCTAGCCCAATTCTCATTGTTCCACCTCTGTGGACATCGAATAGGATTTGAATGCACCTTGCGGGCAACTTGGCTAGGGAGCTGACATGTGTCCCCTATTCCCTTTGTGTAAGGGGAGCTTGCTAGAGAGTGTGTGTGTGTGTGTATTTCTCTCTCATCCCCTACTAAAAGGGCTCGCCCCCTCCTATCTAGGGATATATGAAGACTTTTTGGTCTTTACATAAGCATTCAATATTACCTAGAGTTTGACCATTGGATCTAACCTTTGAATTTGGAACCTTAGCATTTTGGAGTTCTTAATGGGCTGAACCTTAGGGTCTTTGAAGCCCATTGTTTACGCATTGATCTTTTGCAGATGCCCCCCCCCCCCCCCCCCCCCCCCCCTTTGGATCCCTATTCTCCCTCCTTTGGATCCTTTGGGTGACCAGTCTGCCAGCTTAACCAATATTCTATCTTTTTCTTCCCTGGTACTTCCCCATAGTAAATGATCAGTTTAACATGAGAAAATCATTTAGCAGAATTAGATATTAGTTATTATGACATTACCTCTCCCTTGAAATCATAGTCGTGTCCTCGACTATGGGGTGGAGAAGATAAAGCCTATTCATTAGTCCTTTTTCTAGCGGGTAAAGGATCCCTATCTTACCCTACGACATTGTTCCAGAATGGATGACTAATCCATTTTGGCGCTTGAGCGCCTAAGCGGTCGCAAGCATGTCTGCGCATTAGTCCTATCAATCTTCCATAGTAGAGTGACAAGCTCTACTTGGTGTTTGGAAGATGTTGTCTCCACAAACTTGATCCTAAGCATGCATACTACTTAATATTTGTGCACAATAAAGAAAAAGAGAGTCTTATAAGACAAAAAATTTGTTCATTTTAAACAGTTGTACATTTGCTTACTCTAGGGAAGCATTGTAAGCATTGACAAGGTTTAGGTTATCCTTTAAGTGTATGCCTTGCATCCATCTAGCATCTTCAAAAGGATAGTTCTTAAACTTAATAAGATACCGTCAGATAATATTACCACCTCTCAATACCTTGTCTTCATGTCAAAGAATGGACTCGGACTGCAACACCTCTTCTTGGTCCTTGATCTCGATGGGTCTTCAATAGTTGGTTCTTGAGGTGGCTCTCCTTTGTAAGGCTTTAGTAGGCTCACCTAGAAAGCATTGTGTATCAGCCAATGACTGGGCAACTTGTGTTGATAGGCCATCTCATTGATTGGTCTAAGAATCTGGAAGGGACCATAGTACCTTTTTGCTAACTTAGCATAGTACTTTTGGTGTCTCATAGGATTCTTGCCCGTCGTGTGCCTTAATCAAGCCTTGGGGAATTTAAGCAAGACCCAATCATTTTCTTTAAAGGCTTGGTCTCTTATGTGCTTATTAGTAGTAGCCTTTTGCCTTTGCTGTGAGATAGAGATAGCATTCTTCATCTTTTGGAAAGATTCTTGTAGCTCGTCTATACTCATCTGCAGCGAAGATCTTCCCGTGTACCTTAAGTAGCAAGGGAATTTTTTATTTTACCTCAATTACCTCAAAAGGTGCTTTTCTCGTGGAGCTATGTACAGTATTATTGTAGGCATACTCCACCAAGGGTAAGTACTTCTCCCATTGGGACCTTTGATCTACTTTGGTTATGTAGGCTTTTAGTAGATCAAGAATTGTTAGGTTAGCTATGTCACTTTGGCCATCCGTTTGCAGGTGATAGTCGAAGAGAAGTTTAGCCTTGTTCCTCAATTCTCAAAGAGACCCTTCATATATTACTTTGTCACGTAGTGAGTTAGTAATGCATAGTCTATTACCATAGAGAAGATAACCATCTTGTAGGGTAAATGGTTCCTCTTTCTTCCCTAGTGCAAGGGCTGAAATTGCATCTCTAAAATTGGGATCAATAGCGTACTCATCTATCATATGAGATAGATCATTGTGAGTTGCTATGGAAACTACATTCACTCTCGGGCGTCTTGAGAGTGCATCGGCTACTTGATTATGCTTGCCAGCAATGTGAGCAATATGAAAATGAAATTGCAAAAGGAAATTTTCCCACTTCATTTGTTTGTTGGACAGCTTGGTCTGCATCATGAAGTACTTAAGGATTTGGTGATCCGCTCCTAGAATGAAAGGAGTCCCCAATAAATAGTGCTTCCACGAGTCTAAGGCATGTAGAACTATGATGAGTTCCTTTTCATATATGCCTAGAGGTTGCTCAATAGGGTCAAGACTTCGACTTTCATAGGCTATGGCATGCCCTTCTTGGAGCAAAACAGCTCCAAGGCAATCACCACAAGCATCACATTGGACCTCAAATGGCTTTGAGAGATCCGATAGTGTAAGCACAGGTTGAGAGCTAAGCTTTTTGAAAGCATTCTTCTTCTTGGGAGACCGTGTATACCTAACGTTTTTCTTTGTTAGGTCATGTAATGGTCGCACAATTTGTGAGAACTTTTCTATGAAGCGTCTATAGTATGCAACGATTTTCTTTAAGCTTTTTGAAAGCATTGTTCTCTTTGGGAGACCGTGTATACCTAACGTTTTTCTTTGTTAGGTCATGTAATGGTCCTGCAATTTGTGAGAACTTTTCTATGAAGCGTCTATAGTATGCACACATACCTAAAAAGCTTCTTAGTTCATGCATATTCCTTGGATTAGGCCATTTTTTAATTACCTCTAGCTTTGATGGATCCATTTGGATGCCATCTTGAGAGATAATATGACCTAAATACTGAATCTCTTGTAAGAAAAAATCACTTTTGTTTCAATTAATATAAAGTTTATTCTCTCATAAGACTTGAAATATTACATGGAGGTGTTCATTGTGTTCATGTAGTGAATTAGAGTAGATGATGATATCATCAAAGAACACTTCAATAAAGGTTTGTGAGGCCTGAATAACTTCTCCATCAAGCGGTTAAATGTGGCCAGTGCATTGGTCAAGCCAAAAGGCATGACAATGTATTCGTAAAGACCAAATGTAGTACAAAATGTGGTCTTTATAGTGTCTTGATCAACTATCCTTATTTGATGGTAGCCACTTTTTAGGTCAATCCTATTGAAGTAGGTTGACCCTTTCAGCTTATCAATTAGGTCTTCTACCCGAGGAATGGGGAACCTATTTTTTATAGTGATTCTAATTAGTGCTCTATAGTCGACACACATACGATATGTGCCGTCTTTCTTTTGCACTAATAGCACGGGTGAACAAAATGTAGATGAGCGAGGCCTAACCATGCCCTTCTCAACTAACTCATGCACTTGTCGCATAGTCTCCTCTTGTTGAGCTTGAGAATCTCTATATGGAGGTTTATTAGACGGTGAACTTCCTGAAAGAAGTTCAATTGCATGGTCATCATTGCCTCGTTTAGGAGGTATTTCACAAGGGATGTCATCAATAAAAACATCTTGAAATCCCATGAGAAAATTGGATAACTCTAATTCTTTGTGATTGTTTATATTTTCTTTGCTAAAGCATTAGGTTCATTTTGAGAATCTTTAACAAAAATCATGTACACAAAAATAGAGCTCTTTATTCACTTATTGAAAGCTTGCGTATGTACAATGTGTATGATGTTACCCAACTCCTTAGCATCTGTGTACATATCTTTTTTCCTGAACCTAAAGTATATTTTCCTTTTAGGGAATTTAACATTGGCAGCCATGCGATCAAACCATGGCACCCCTAGGATTACATCCTCATGCTTGAGAGGAGAGATAAAGAAGTCCTCTTTGTCCACATAGCGTTGGACATGTAGCCTCAACTTCCCAATTAAGGGAGTGACTGAAGCTTCTTGCCCCTTGAAAGCACCATCGGTGGGTAGGACATCTCCCATCTCATAGTCTTGGATGCCTATCTTGGTGGCCAACTCTGTGGATATGAAATTGTGAGTAGAACCCGGGTCAAAGAGAATAAAGGCATCATGTTTTTTTACCTTTCCCCAAGCATGGCATAGAGGAGATCCTTTGTGGTGAGCATCCTCTTCTTGGATTTCAACCAAGGTAGCTCTAGGAGGCTCATTTCATGTATTCTTGTGGGGACAAGCACGATAGGTATAACCTTGCTCCCCACACTTGAAACATTGGTTATCTTTATGATAACGCTCAATCTCTTTAGGAGAGAGTTTATTTTTGCCTTTATAAACTCCCTTCTCCTTAGCTTTGTTGTTGTTGGCGTTGCCTTTAGGAGACTTTTGGACAGTGTCCTTCCCCTTAGGCTCATTAATACGGTCCTTCTTCTCCATGGGCTTAAGATTTCTCTTAGCCCCTTGTTGGAAATTGATTCATGAAGCCACTATGGTATGGTATATGACCGCAGATATGGTGCGTGGCCTTTGGGAGTTGACATACTCCGCTATATCTTCAATTAGACCCGCACAAAATTGTTGTTTTTTCTCTCCAAAATCCATCTTATTGAAGATAGTGTCTTTGAGATGTAAGTCCCAAAACTTTTCTACATGTTTGTGAATAGATTCGGAGGGAGAGAGCTTCAAGCTTCACCATTCGGTGAGTACTTTGTCTTTGGAATCGATAGCCAAAAACTGCTTCATGATGGAAGCTCTTAAAGCTTTCCATGTTCGTGGGGCTTCACCATTTTCTCGTAGGCTAAACCACCATTGCCTGGCAGACTTTTGAAAATGCATAGCTACATGCAGTAGCTTAGAGGACTCTGTGAAGCCCTCACCAAACGCCGCATCCGATTGTTGAATGAAGGCTAAGACTTTGTCCGTAGCACAAAAGTTGCCATCGTAGGTAAAAGAAACTAATGGTGCAACTTTTGAACCACCAAAAAGAAGAGTCCATAGGAAATCCTATGCCGTGTGGAAGAGATCCACCAATGTAGCATTTAATGGCCTAGTAACTTGTGTGTAGTGGAAAATAGCATAAACATAGTGAGCATTTCATTAGAATAAATTCCTAATAAGCATAGCAAGAGTGCTTGGATGGACAGAGCAACAAAAATCATAACACCTAGTTAGACAGGTATGAATAATACTTCAAGACGAGAGAGAAATTAAGCTATTGACAACAGTTGAGGACAAAATTTACATGGAGCCGGTCCCCCCTCCAAAAGGCTTTGTATTATAGGTTTCCCCCATCAAGGGAAACATATTACAATACAATACTTTGTGTTCGTTCAATAGCTTGTTGGTGCAATTAAGATGAAAGATTCAAGCACCAAGCTAACAATTGTTAAACAAAACATCAATTCCCTCATGGTTTCATACCCAAGACCTCACACACCTTTGAAGATGGTGAGAGCTAGCCGGGTATGAGAGTAGATTGAGAGGAAGAAGGAGTATTCTTACAAGAAAGAAGTATATCTCCTCTCATAATCACTCATAATAGCTTAGCATAGCTTATGAATTAGCATGGTAGAGGAGATGACCATGCATTGGAGCTTGGCTCTTGGTTGGATTTGCATCACAAATCCAAGAGTTGTTGGTGTAGGCCTCTCTTCTCACAAGCTTGGAGTAGATGATGAGCTTTCCATTAATGCTTGAGAAGGAGAGAGAGTCTTCTTTGCTTCACACACGAGATTGTGTGCATGTATGTGTGTGTGATAATGCCTTGCCAAAATCAGCCCCCTCTCTCTTTTGGTTGACCCCTCACGGTTTTTACTCATGCTGACATCCCATGGACCCTGCAAAGCTTAGCCAATGATAATTAAGAAGCATAAGTGATAGCCTTCTAAAATGTGTCCCCCTTTCCCCTTTTGTGAGAGATTTAGGTAACTAAATAATGCAATTAAACTCTCATTGGGTCCCTTAGTCTTCTGGCCAATAGGAATCAGGCAAGCCATTGGGCTGTTGAATGCTCATTGGACCCCTTGGCAGACTGTTCAATAGTCTTCTAGAGAGCTTAATTTCTATTGGTTCTTTTATCAAGTGTTTTAAAATTAATTAAACTAGATGTACTATAGCCTAATTCTCATTGGTCCACCTCTATGTCCATCCAATAGGATTTGAATGCACCTTGCGGGCAACTTGGCTAGGGAGCTGACATGTGTCCCCTATTCCCTTTGTGTAAGGGGAGCTTGCTAGAGTGTGTGTGTGTGTTTCTCTCTCATCCCCTACTAAAAGGGCTCGCCCCCTCCTATCTAGGAATATGTGAAGACTTTTTGGTCTTCACATAAGCATTCAATATTACCTAGATTTTGACCATTGGATCTAACCTTTGAATTTGGAACCTTAGCATTTTTGGAAGTCTTAATGGGTTGAGCCTTAGGGTCTTTGAAGCCCATTGTTTGCACATTGCTCTTTTGCAGCTGGCCCCCCCGTTGGATCCCTATTTTCCCTTCTTTGGATTCCTTGAGAGATCAGTCTACCAGCTTAACCAATATTCTCACTTTATCTCCCCTGGTACTTCCCCATATTAAATGATCAGTTTAACATAAGAAAATCATTTAGGAGAAGTACATATCAGTTAGTATGACACAGTAAGTGAAAAATGTACTTATGATCCTTTCATCCATGATATATGTATGTTAGTTATTACAGATTCACATGTGTGGTGCTTTGACAGTAGTGCTACAAAACACATTACATCACATCATGACTTGTTTTTACCTCTCTTGAGGCTGTCTATCCATTAAGAAGAGAACAAGGTCTAGGGGGGGCTCTTTAAAGTTTTCCAATTTAAGGAAGTGAAACCTTTAGTATTAATAAAGTAATGAAAGGAACACTTTTAATTTCAAATCCTCCCCCCCCCCCAAAATGGAATTTAAAATCGAGCGAGTAAAACCATATCATGTAGTATATCTATGGAAAGAGCTCAATATGTAGATTGCAAATCTATGATCTTTGCCTAAATTGGAAATTGTATGTGGGAGTTATGAAAGACCAACAATCATAATTATCGACCTCCCTTTTTAGGGGAAAAGTGCATTCTTTAGTGACCACTCTTACACATCTCTTACACACCCACCATTCTTGCACACATGGCATACCCGTACTTGTCCAAACTTTAATCATCTCCATAAGCTCATGGAAATTAAAGAGGCCCTTCTAGATCCCATCCTCTACCTAATGCATGGGAATACAGTCACTTGCGCCAACAATGCCTCTTATCCGGTCCAAGGAGTTGGAAAGATTGTGTTGACTGCTATGAATGACCGTTCTTTCACACTTGTTGATGCACTCTATGAATAACAATTCTTTCAAACTTGTTGATCCGGTCCAATAAAGAGGCTCTCCTAGACCCCATCCTCTTCCTAATGCATGGAATACAGTCACTTGTGCCAACAATGCCTCTTATCCGGTCCAAGGAGTTGGAAATATTGTGTTCATTGCTATGATTGACAATTCTTTCACACTTTTTGATGCACTTTTTGTCCTGAGATAAAAAAGATTTTTTTTTTTTGTATCTGCACTTACTAGACTTTGTCTTGCTGTCAAATTTGTGGTTGATAGATGTACATTTCATGATCTCGTCTTTTATGATGAAGTTGTTGCATCTGGCATTTTGTGTTGTGGGCTATATAAGCTCACTTTGTATGACAAGTGTGAGTATTTTACAAATATAGTTATGGATTCAAAGGTTGTTTTAGATGCAAAACTTTGGCATGTAGGTTTTGGGCATCTAAAGTTTGCAAGTTTAGCGTGCTTGTAAAAATCTGATACGGTTGCTACTTTGCCCCTATTGAAGCACCTGTGAATCATGTTTGCAAAGGATGTATATTGGGTAAGCTGTAGGGTTCCAAGTTTCAAAGGATGGTTCACTAGAGTCTACATGGAGATTGCAACTTGTGTATACAGATGTTTGTGGGCCTATGCAAACTGCATCAGGAAATTACCTATACTTTGTGACTTTCCTTAATGATTACTCTAGGCATGCATGTGTATGTCCACTTAAAGCTAAGTCCGAATTCTTCATGTGCTCCAAGAAATTTTTAACTATGGTTAAAAATGTCTTTACAAGTACTATGGGCACTCTCCATTTAGATTTAGGGGAGGAGTATATGTCTCATGAGTTTAATTCATTTCTACCTAGTCATGGGATAAAACACCAATGTACAATGGCATATACACCTCTGAAAAATGGTGCTGTGGTGAAAGAAAAAACAGATGGATGACAAAGATGGAATGATGTATGGTCAAGAGTCAAGATTTGCCACATTTGTTTTGGCTTGAGGCAATCATGTGTGCTTCTTATGTACTTAATAGGTGTCCTACAAAGCCATATGAAACATGGCATGATAAGAAGCCCATCTATTGATCACAAGCACATGTTTTATTGTTTGGATTATGTTTTGGTGCCATAAACGTAGTGCAGAAAATTGGATGATAAGGGTGCTAAATGCATTTTTGTTGGTTACAATACTGAAAGCAAAGGTTACATATTATACAATCCGCAAATGAAATATAACTTGGTTTCATGAGATGTTGTGTTTGTGGAAGATTCTGTTTAGACTTTGTTGTCATGTAGTAGGGATAGTAATGTAAGCTCACAGGACATTTATGGCACTTTGTTGCCTCTTTTTAATGGTGGAAACTTGAATTAAAATTTAAATGAGAAAAATGGACTGCCTATGTGGGTTTCAAAAAATGCTAGGGATCAACCTATTACTGATGCATATGTATATGATGTACTTAATGTGGAAAGGGCTGAGAATGAGTACACTAGAGGTTTACCAAAATGGCTAGTGTATACTTTGCATGACAATAATATGGATGCACCTTTGACTAGTCGTACTTGTTGAGGTTCTTACCATGCATCTTATGCATCTGATTATTATTCTTTTGATGTTTCTAGATTATGTGATGTGAAGGAACCTCTATCTTTTGATAAAGTAAGGAATTCTAAACATTGGTGGCTGGCTGCCATGCAGTTAGAATATAATGCACAAATGACACATGGACTTTATGTGGTTTTCCTCGTGGAAAAAAGGCCATTGGTAAGAAGTGGTTTACAAGTTGAAACGTAGGCCGGATAGTGAGATTGATCGCTATAAAGCTCAACTTGTTGCAAAAGGCTATGCACAACAAAAAAAATTTGATTGTGAAGAAACTTTTTCTCCGACTTAGTGTATTATTATTGTTCCCTTTCAATGTGTATTGGAACCTCATTTTGGATTGGATGTACATCAATCAATCAAACATTGTTACTGCTTTCTTGAATCGTGATATATCTAAGGAAGTTTATGTAACACATAAGGAAGTTTATGTAACACAGCCTCGTGGTTTTTCCATAAAAGGACAAGAAGATAAAGTGTGAAAATGTAAGAAAGCTTTGTATGGGTTGAAGCGTTATCCTCATGCTTGGTATGAGAAATATGACATTCATTTGGTTAAATGAGGCTTTCAAAACAGTCCAACGGGATCCTATCATGCCTTTTTTGGATCCCTTTCAGTCTAAAAAAACAAATCGTGCATACATATCAGTTGTCCCCTATCTTCCCAGGTTCTTTGTATCTGCTCAAGCCCTTTACCATGCATTTGCTATCTTGCACATACCTACTAGTACCATCTTTTATGGTCGACACACTATGGTTGCACCATCATTGCCCAACCCCCTTGTTGAACATTTATGTTCAACCACAACTATGCTTTATTCTTCTAGAAACTGCACACATTGGCAAACACTATTAGAAAACCAAACCATATATATAGTTTTATTCATGCCTACTCTCAAACCTCATTTAGGTTGCCCCACCCCTTGCATCACATAGTCTTCACCTAGGTCAAAAACCTGGCACTGATCTTCTCCATCCATCTAGAGCAGCTTCTAAAAGTGCCTCATCCATGTACACAACCATCCATGCACACAAATTGCCCAAAGCCCTTTAGCACTTCTGTGAGCATGAACCTGCCTCATCAACTTACTTGGCCTTGCAAGCATATTACCTAAAACAACAAATGCATCTCACTCCGTAAACAAATCAAATGCACTAATCAACACTTATCAACCTCCTTCTCTACCATGTAAAGCAGATCTCCTCTCAATGGAGCCCTGTATCTGGTAGATAACAACCTGCAATGCTGCACTTACAAGCATGTTCCTCAACCATAAATTGCATAACTCATTTAAAAGCTTGGAAACATTATGGGAGTTTCCATCATCCACCATATGACATGCCTATTGCACTGGACTCTCCACCATCTCTAAGGCTACATTCTCCTCTTTGCTAGCAAAGTTTGCGACGTCAGCATCATCAAGCCCTATTTATTCAACCATTGGCTCTTCAAAATTGATATAATCTACCTGCTTGTCATGTTCAATGGCCTACTCTTCAACCATCCCTTCTATCGCTGCATCATGCTCTGCCAAAGTGGAGAGAAACTCTCCTCATACCGCATGATCTTGGTCCTCATACATAGGCAAGGCCTCCTCATTCCTTTAGGCAAAATCCTGCATCCTTTCTACCAGCATACCCTCATCGACGGGCATGGATTCCTCCACTTGGTCCTCATCAGAAATTCCGGTTTGCACTCATCCCTGCTCTTCTTGACCATTGGCTATCATCATATCATCAAACACATAATAAGGTAGCTTTACCTTTACCAACTCAGGTTCATCAGGTTCCATTTCCTCTCCATAGAATGTGGACACATCTACTCTATCCTCCTTGCTCGTCTCCCACAACTCGATCTTGTATCTTCACCATCACCTACATCATATACCGACTTTGTATCTGTATCTTCATCCGCCTAGTGCTCCACAAATTCTTGACCATCATCTAGGATTTGCTCACTTTCTTCATTCACTTTTGAACCCTCGATATCTACAACTTGATTGCAATCTGCTACCTCCTCATACAAGCTTTCCACAAGAACAGGGTTTACCTCTTCAGTCTGCTCAGGAACCTCAACATTTGGTACCATTTTTGCACATTGGTTCACTTCGACAAGGGTCTTATCCTCATTGAAAAGCTCAGCCACCATTGGCATAGTCACATCATAAACTGAAAACCTCCAAGGAACATAATCAATTGTGGGCCTTACCTCAACAGGCTTTACACTTCGTGCAACCGGCATCACCTTTGGTTGAACCATAATATCCTCTACTACCATTGCAACATGTATATAATTAGCAGGCTTTAGCAAGCCCATCTTCACTTTCCAGCTCTTTATCTTGGTCAAATAAATCGTATCATCATAGGTATCCGCATCATACTTGCCCTTTTCCCTAATCCTCAGATGCAAGCACATTAACGGCTTTGACAACTTCAAATAATGATTGCTTTTTACCCCAGTAGCAATCCCCAATTTCCTCCAACAGGCTTCAAATTGATCCAGAAAAACGGAAAAATGTTTACTTACATCCTGGTGTACCACCCTTTAGCTTTGCACTAGCCTCTTCCGGAGTAACCACCTTTCAAAAGTGCTTTTAAAATTAGTCTAGAAGCTCCTGCCACGAGCCACGATCATTGCTCTTTAAAACATCGAGCCAAATCTTGGCCCATCCGTGCATCAACAACGGCATCGTATGCAGCTTCTTGTCAACATACGCATTGACAACATCCATAGCTTGTAATTTAACCAATCTTCTGGGTCTTCAAGTCTTGTAAATATGGGGCCAAAACTTGGCTCTACCATCTCTGCCAGCTTCAAACTCGGCCACCAAACATTTCACGACCACCACCAACCGCTCGTGAGCTTTCAAACATCATGTCAAACTTCCAATAGGAGTATTAAAAAACTTCTTTGTGGGGGCACCAAAAGATGGATAGAGGGAAAGGGGAACACAGCCGATACACAAACAATACGTGTCTTTATAGCCCAAGATAATGATTGCACCCCTAACCACTAGAGTTCCCCTTCAAAACTCAATAATCTCATAGGCAAACTACCGTTTGCACACAATTAGACACACATGCACATGTTGTGGTATCACAAAAACCCTCAATCACACTTTTTAGTCCTACTCACTTCCTTCACCCCACACACAATCTCTCTACCAGGGCCACACCTGCCAACGCACACCTAGAAACACATGCACACAAGCAAGAGAAGAGAAGGCGGCAATTGACACCAATTGCACATCAATGATGGTTTAGCTTGTAAAAAATACATACACAAGATAGATCCAAGCCAGCACACCCTTGACAAGCACAAAATAATAAATCTGCAGTCCTCTGGCTCCACACACCACACGGCTCCTACCCAGATCCGCAAAACGCTTGTCCCAGCGCCCCTCTCTGAATGTTTTTGAAAAAAACCTATGTCCACTCTCTCAAAACCCTCCTCTCAAGGTCCTCCTTAGGCTTCCAATAGAAAAACCGCCCATAAGAGATCTCCCACTTTTCCCAAGGAAAAATATAAAAAACATTTTGTTCTTCCCATCCAATGGTGCTTCACTTGAGCCTTTTTTTAGAATCTTCCCTCTTCCGCACGTTTGGCATCCCCATTTTGGTACCCTTTGCATGTTTGCCACATCAGCCAGTGGTCACCCTTTATTGCATGCGGTCCTCCTCCCTTAGCCTCCAACTCGGCCTCTCTCCCTCTCATTATGCACATGATACATCCTTAGAGCCCTAGGGAACAGTCACAGCATGGTGATTGTCCCAGTGGGACCCCCCTCTCTACAAAAATGTTGACACCGTTTTAGGGTGAAAGCATGTTAACGTGTCGCACTTTTTGTGCTAGTTAGCATTTTCAAGTTAGCACATTTTAAAAACTTGGGCGTCCGGTAAAATTTTTACAACTTATCAAAATTTGTCAAAGGTTGTACATTTGGATTCCTTGTTTCAAGAGCTTTCTACCGATATATCATATGTCATAGATCTTGGAGAGGTAGCTCATGTTACTGTACTAGTTAGCATATGTCAAAATTGTGATATTTAGCATTGTCCGGGACATGAAAAATTGTGACAGGTTAACATGCTTTCACCCTTTAGGCACACAGGCACAACTTCCTACTGCACTACCACATCATCATCAACATGGTAGGAGCACACGCCGCTCATGGCCGCCATCTAATGCCAAGAAACGTCCACACAACGCCGCCCATAGTGGCTCTATCGCATCATCGCTCCCAAGAGCCTCACACCTTTGATGCTCCAAGGGGAGGCGCCAATGCAAGCTATATATCGTGGGCTCTAGCCAAGGTGCTCTCATGTGGGCTTAATCCCACTACCATATGGCACTCTCCTGGCTCTCCACGCTGGGGTCTCCCAACTCCACCAAAGAAGCCTTAAAAGGATCATTTTCCCCCCTCTCTAAACAAAACCCCAATACGATTAAGAGCATGAGTAAAACAAATGAGGGATGTGGTAAACTCGACAAAAGGATCTGGACAAAGAAAAAAAGGCAAAAAATTGTTAGAGAACATGTAACCAGCCTCTTAGGATTTCACATGTCAAATGATCCAAAAAGAGTAAGATCCTTGAATGAGATAATGGACTTCTAGAACTTCCCAAAAATCAACCATGTAATGGAATTGTCATATTGACTCTAAGAGTAGCGGAAATTAAAGAAAATACTTTTGTGAGCATAGAGGGTGAACTTGATTGATGCTAGCAACATAAACATAGCATTTAGTTAACTTGGCATGAAGAATACTTTTGCAAGAGAGAGATAGAGTTTAGAGAACATGACAACAGTTGAGGACCGGATTTATGTGGAGCCGATCCCCCCTCCAATAGGCATTTGCATTAGAGTTTCTCCAATCAAGAGAGACTTGGTACAATACAATCTTTGTGTTCCTTGTGACCTAGGTGATGCAATCAAGATGGAAAGCTTCATGCATCACGAGCATAACATAAACTTTGTGGAAAGCATTAACTATCCCACAAGCCTCAGTCCCAATGCCTCAAACACCTTCAAAGGTGGAGAGGGCTAGCGGGGAATGAGGGTAGGAAAGAGGAAGAAGAAACATTTCATAGGAGAAAGAATTAGTTCCTCACTTATCATCACTCTTATTGCTAGCATACATAATGGCATAGTAATGAAGATGGAAAGCTTAAGCATTGAATCATGGCTCTTGGTTGGATTTGCATTCCATAGCCAAGAGTGTTGGTATAGGCTCTCAACTTCTTTACTTGCTTGGAGAAGGAGATGCAGTGTTACCATATACATGTGGTAGTGATGTGTGTGAACACACTAGGACCACCGGGGAATTTTTCCCCTCTTTAGGAGGTTTTCCCCCCCGAGCATTGTATATACGCCCATCACTCTAGGGCTATCAATCTTTCCATTGCACACTAAGTAACAAACTCTCTATTGTGTGCCTTGAGCTTCCTTCGTCTTCTCCAAGCTGTGTGCGTTTCTCTGCAACCCTAATTCCAACAATTGGTATCAGAGCAGGTTACATCCTCCCGGGCTTAGTCGCCAGCAGCTCCAGTAGACGCCTGCTCACTTTCTCCTATTACAGTGAGGTTTGGCGAGCATTCTCACGTCGACAAATATTTTGGGAGTGCTCGTTGAGCTCAATCTGCTCAGATTTTTGATTTGGGCTCATTTCAGTCTCCGTTTCCACTACAAGCAATTTTGTCATTTTGTGCAAATTTTTTGTCAATGCCGATTTTTGCATAACAGGTGCCTTACAGTCTTCTACGGTTTGTGCTATATAGACGTGTTGTTCCTGCTCTATTTCTCCTATATTTGGGAAATTTTCACATCAGGTGCATCATTTACCATGGCTGACAACAACATAGATGTCTTCAAGATGTTTGTTGATGAGAACAGGTTGGATGGGGACAATTACCCTATGTGGGCTTATATGATGCAACACGTTCTTGTGTCAAAGGGCGTCTGGAATATTGTCCAGGGCATTGATGTACGTCCTGGTTTTGAGGATGTAGGCAATGTTGAGGATGTTGCAGGTCTTGTTGCAAGGATTGCTGCTATTAGAGCTGTTTTGACTACGGCAGAACAAGCTCATTGGGATGCAAAGGATGTGCAGGCTCATGCATTGATTGTGTTGTCTGTGAAGCGCACCGTTGTTCCTCACATTCGTTCAGCAAAATCTACCAAACAGGCTTGGGATATTTTGGATGGTCTTTATGCAAGTCGCAATGAGGCTAAAATTGCTTTGCTGTGTAAAGAGCCGGAGTCGAAGATTATGCATGAGGAAGATGATATGGACACTTCCCTTGCTAGTGTCAAGGATATCAATGAGAAACTTATTTCTGCAGCTGAAGTCATTTCAGACAGTTCCCTTGTGCAGACTGTTCTTGATGCCTTACCAGATTCTTACCAGACTTTTGCTAGTACTTGGAGACTTATGACCCAAGGAAATCCAGAAGTTGTCAAGTTTGATGCATTATGCACATTTCTGTTGCAAGAGTCACTTTCCAAAAAAAACAGGACTAGACAGCGTGCAGTTGAACAGGCTTTTATTACTTCTCAAAGAAAGGGTGGTAACAGCAATGCAACCACTTCTTATGGTTCTGTTGCAACCACGGGTGCTTCTAGAGCGACAAATTGCCAAATGGAGCTCCGGTGAAGCCAAAGTCGACAAAAACCATACAGCAAGGATCCCTAAGGGATCAGGAAGCTATGGAGATCAACATTGAGAAATTTCATCGCCAAAAAGCACTCCAAAAGTCAGAAAACAGCTCGGAGGCTCTGAAGTCCACACAGGGAGTTATACTCTATCCATTTGACTTTTTTGTTGAAATTAGGCTCAAAAGGGCAAGCAGTGGGAGCATTAGCACTGGGAGCATTAGCACATAAAAAATCACCAGGAGACATCCTACGCGTAGGATGTCTGTCTCCTACGTGTAGGATGTCTCAAGGGAACTTTTTGGAACAGACTCCAATATTTTTTATCATGCACATGTTATGAATGAAATTTACAAGCCATACACCAAGTTTCATCACATTTGGACCAAGCTTGACCTCATATGCATGGAAAAACGCAAAGTTACGGCGTAGAGGCAATAATGGACCAAAGACCTACCAAATCTTGTCCAAATCCCATGAAACTTGCACAACACATTCATCAACACATCAGCAAACAATCTGTGTGGTCAGGGAGAAAAAATGATGAAATAGACATCCTACGCGTAGGATGTCTATTTGACCTTTTTGGCATGCAAGGGATGTTTTATCATTCCAGATCCAATTACCTCATCATCAAGAGCCCATATGTCAACTTTGAAGCCATTCTAATCACTTTTGACTCCCAACATCTTCAAGATACACTTTTTGAGCCCAAAAACAACTCACAGAGCCTTACAAGCATCAAATGTTGTCCAAATTCAAATCCAAGAACATGGCCATGTTCCATAGGCCAAGGACAACCCACAGAACAAGTTTGATGTCATTTTGATGAAAAAAGACATCCTACGTGTAGGATGTCTCCAGCATAAATTTAGCCTTCTGTGCAAAGAATGACATCATGGGAGCCAATACCATGGTGCAATAAGCCCATATACTAGTTTTCAACCGATTTGGACATCAATTGCTACCTATGATGGACATTCTACCCAAATTGTGACCTAAAGCCTGAATCAGCCCAAAAATCAACTTTTTGATATCCAAATTCAAATCCAAGCCTATAGCCATGTTCCATGAGCCTTACACTACCTGCATGTCAAGTATGAACCAATTCTGATGAAAAAGACATCCCACTGTGAGCACATGCACAGCTTCACAAGTTCCTTTTAAGCTTTATTTTCAATTTTCAAGTCATTTGGATAAGTAAAACTCAGTTTTGCAGCTAATATGTAAAAAACGCTAACTTCGGACTACTGAGTGCAATAGGATCAATGGCAGCCTCGAAGTCACCGGCAAAGAGGAAAAGAATGACCATCAAAGATTATCTAGACAAAGTGGAACCCTTTGTCATTCCAGAAGGAACATTAAAGCCCACCATCACTTGGATACAAGAAGATCTGTTAGAGTCAAATGACCTAAAGATCTACCAGGGAGTGTTCAAGGACAATGAAGGCAATGTCATAGAGCTACCAATTCTGCCGAGAGAGCTCAATGAGTTTGTACTAAGCAAAATGGCCGGCTACTTGGAGAAAATTGACCTCCACAACTAATTCGAAGCAATGCCGGCAGGGGTGGACATCAAAAGAGTATGGGAATTTGTAACAAGCATCAAAGAGGATGGAGTGGCCAAGGTAAGATTTACAAGGCAGACCAGATACAAAGATCATAATCACGGAGCGGGTTGTAGCCCATGCACTAGACCTCTCCAATGAGGGGGACAGCGTCACAAAAAGAAGGGATGAAGTCAAAGTGTACAAAGAGAAAAAGGCAAATTACACCTTTGAAGACATTGCCAACCCAAAGGTGGAAATTATGAGCCAGTTGTACAACCAGTACTTCCACATGTGCACTAAGAGGCCACAGAAGTATAGGATGCCGCCAGGTGCAATTGCCACAATGTTTACTTGGGCAATGATAAAAGGCACCCCAAAGATAATCAACTATGCGGCATACATACATGATAGCTTAGTAAAGATGGCTAACAAAAAGCCAACCTACATAGTGCCAGGAGAGCTGATCACCAAAGTGGTTTATGGGGCACTACACGCTAAAGGAAGGTGGCCTGACCCCCCATCTCAGAATAAATGGCTGAGAGTAAAAAAAGACAAGGAAGATGAGCCGCAAAGGGCACCAAGGCTGGCTACGAGATTGAAGAGACGAGTGGAGCTAGACGACTGGAGCCAGTTGAAGAGGAGCAACCCAAGCAGAACAAAGGAAAGAAGGAGTTTGCTCAAATGCCAGCCAAAGAAACCAGGTCTCAGAAAGTAGCAAGACTCGAGAGGCTGATGGAGAGTTTTCGAGCAGAAAGATCCCTCAAGGGTGATTTAAACGAACTCTGGAAGCCATCTCTCGAGTCTATGTCCGGATCATCCAGAAGAGTGCAAAGGGACCGCTTTGAAGATTATATCAAGAATTTCGAGATTCTTGATGCTGCAGCGGAAAACATTCCCCATGTCCCTTCCACCGAGGAGGAAGTGGAGCAGATAAGGCATACACGGCTAGATGAACAAGAAAGCCAAGAAAGAGAAAGGAAAACAAAAGCAGACAGGGACTTAAAGGGCAAACCGGGAGCTTTACCAGATAGCCCTAAACCCAACCCACAGCCATCACCACCGCCATCACCACCTCCTAGCAGCCCTCCACCAGAAGATAAGGAGGCTGAGGACAAACAAGATAAAAGGCAAGCTGAGAAGCAAGAGCAAAGGCAGGAACCTGAGCCAAAAGAAGAGGCCAAGCCTGAGTCTGAGCAAAAAGGATTAGATGAGGTCTACTACGCATTTTTGGACCTGCTAGCTGCAGGCTATACAAAGGAAGAAGCTGCCACAGTCGCATTCGACTTGGCAAGGACAGGGCATAAAGAATAGATGCAAGGCATCCGGCTAGTGGAACTAAAAGAAATTGCTATCGACACGGTAGACCTGCACCCGCCCTCCAATGACTGGGATGTGGTGATGACAAAGCTAGCCGGATTGAGGGCACAATCTATGGCTTCAGAGAAAGAGATGATAACTCTCAAAGCCACCGAAGAAAAGACCAAAATGGAAAGGGATTCTCTGCAGGCACAAAGCCAAGGGCAAAAAGAGAGAGAAGCTGACCTCCAGGCCAGCTTGGCAACTGCTCTACAAAACTGCCAAGCAATGAAAGAAGCGAATGAGGTAGCAGCAAAAAGAATACAAGCAGCTGAAGAAGAGTGTCTGCAGCTCAGCAAGTCATTGCGAGATGCTGAAAGAGAAAGAGATAATCTGACACTACAGCTAGCCGAAGAATCGAAAGAAGTAGAGGCCATGATAAACGCCCTGCAAGCATCACCTGCTAGAGTCAGAGCTACGAGCTCGACTCAAATAATTTCCGAGAGTCAACTATATGAAGAGAAAATGCAAGAACTTCAGAAGGATCTGACTCTCGAGAAAAAGCAGAGGTTAATGATGGCTGAAGGTTCTATCGTAATGCATAGAAGAATGGAGGAGGGCCAAAAAGCCTTGCAAGAAGAAGTGGAAAGCATAAAGAAAAAGCTCAAGGAGGCAGAAAGAGTAAACGTTGAACTTAATGACCTCCTCGTGAATATGGGCGGAGAAGCTGAAGCGGAAAAGCAAACACTCGTCAGGCAAATTGAGGAGTTGAAAGGCCAGCAAGGAGGAGAGGCAGAAATCTCAGGGCCAGCCGCCAATGAGGGCATCGACCTCGACAATGTGGCAGATCCTGTGGACACACCCATGCAAGACGAAAGCATAGCAGGATCCTCTCAAGAGCCACAGGATCTAACACAAGAAGAGGAGGAAAAATTGTGTAAGGCAATAGAGGAAGAGCTAAGAGAAAGCACAAAGGAAGCCTTGGAATGGGAGAAGAGGGTCTTCAAATCTATGACAATTCAGAAGATCGACGCCAGCAATCTCAGGCGCGAGTGGCTTCAACCCTCTCTCCCATATCCATTGCTGAAATATGAGGCAGCTACAATAAACAAGCGGATCAGAGAAGAGCCAATGGTACCTCTCTACAATGTAGACACCTCGAAGCAAGAAGGAGTTAAGCTTATAGTGGATTCTCAGCCAAAGTGGAGGAAGGCTTGGCTTACAAAGTACCCACAATACCTAATCCACCTAGTAGAGGCACCTAAAGATATCAGAGACAATCTCAGCTTCTGTCCCCTACCAAGGGTTAGGACGTGGAAGGCACAGGAAATTTTGCAAAGAAGCCAACCCACTTGGCTGAATTACCCAAAGCTGCCGGGCGTGAAGGCAGGTGAGAGAATAAGTGTCCAATACATGGTGAAAACCCTAACGGGCACCATAAAGTTGTTCACTGGCTCACCTGATCTTACATGCATTATGATGAGAAAAATCTGCAGAACCATCTTAGCATTGTTCGAGACCTTCAAGCCAGGCCAGGTGACCGACAACATATTCTTCTTCAAGGATACATACAAATGTGCTTATGATCTGTCAGGTCAGCCTTCCAAGGAGGTGATACATGCGCTGTATCAAAGAAACATGTTTCTACCATCCTATCACCTCCAGGCTTTTGCAACGACAACAACAATCGGTCCAAGGAGAAGGGAGTTTACAAAGGCAAAAACGAACTCTCTCCTGAAGATCTTGAAGCTTTCCACAAGGACCATAAATGTCTTAAGTGTGGGAAACAAGGACATGGCTATCATTCTTGCCTCAAGAAAAATGTTCGCAATTTGACTCCTAGGGCTTCTACCATCGAAGCTCCAAAAGCGGATGCTCATTGCCAAGGATCATCTGTTTCCTATGCTTGGGGAAAGGTAAGGGAGCATGATGCCTTCATCTTGTTTGACCATGGCTCTACTCACAACTTCATATCAACGGAGTTGGCCGCCAAGTTGGGCATTCAAGCTTTTGAGATGGGAGACATTGTAACGATTGACACAACTTTCGAGGGACAACAAGCCTCCGTTACTCCCTTGATTGGAAAGTTGAGGCTTCACATCCAAAGCTATGTCAACAAAGAATACTTTTTCATCTCTCCTATCCAACATGAGGATGCTATCCTAGGGGCTCAATCGCATGGCTGCCAACATGAAGTTCCCTGAAAGGAGAATCTACTTCACCTACAGGGAAAAGAACATGTATATAGATGCTAGTGAGTGTGGTAGTACTATACCACTTGTAAATCCTCCTGCTTTTGATTAATCAATGAAGAGATATGTTTCTATGGACATGATTTTTGTCAAAGAGTCTCTAAAAGATCCTAATGTTTCATCGAATGTAAATGGTAGGAATCATGAATACTTAGAATTGTCTAATTTTATAAAAGTATTCCAAGATGTGCTCATCAATGATATCCCTATGGACTTACCTTCAAAACGAGGGGATAATGACCATGGCATTGAGATCCTTCTAGAAATCTCACCACCTAACAAGCCTCCCTATCAAGTTTCTCAATCTCAACAAGAGGAGATCATGAGTCAAGTACAAGAATTGGTTGACAAAGGGATGGTGAGACCTAGCTCCTCTCCCTTTTGTTCTTTAGTCCTTTTAGTGCAAAAGAAACATGATACATATCATATGTGTGTGGACTATCGAGCACTAAATCATATCACTATCAAAAACATATTTCATGTGCCTCGGGTAGAAGATCTGTTTGATAAGCTACAAGACTCTACCTACTTCAGTAGGATTGACCTTAAAAGTGGATATCATCAAATAAGGATAGTGGATGGAGATATCCTAAAGACTGCATTTTGCATAATGTTTGGTCTTTATGAATATCTAGTCATGGCTTTTGGCTTGAAGAATGCAATGGCCACATTCAATCGTCTATTGGAGAAAATTTTTAGACCCTACCGCAAATTCACTGGAGTGTTCTTTAATGATATCATTATCTTCTCCAAATATTTGGAGGAACATAAGCAACTCCAAGTGATTTTTCAAGCATTGAGGGAGAACAAGCTTTTTCTCAACGAAAGAAAAGTAACTTTTTTCTTCAAGAGATTCAATACCTAGGTCATATTATCTATCAAGATGGTATCCGTATGGATCCATCAAAGTTAGAGGTAATAAAAGCATGGAATAATCCAAGGAATCTACATGAGCTAAGAAGCTTTATTAGTATGTGCGCATACTATAGACGCTTCATAGCAAAATTCTCTCAAATAGCAAGACCACTACATGACTTAACTAAGAAGAACGTTAAGTATGTATGGACTGCTAAGGAGAAAAATGCTTTTGATAAGCTCAAAGAGAAGCTTACCTCCCAACCATTCCTCATGCTTTCGGATCTCTCAAAGCCATTTGAGGTCCAATGTGATGCTTGTGGTGATTGCCTTGGAGAAGTTTTGCTTCAAGAAGTTCATGCCATAGCATATGAGATCCGAAGGCTCAATATGTATGAAAGAGTCTTGGGCATTTATGAGAAAGAGCTCTTAGTTATTCTATATGCCCTAGACACATGGAAGCACTACTTATTGGAGACTCCATTTATTCTACGAACCGACCACCAAAGTCTCAAGCATTTCATGACGTGAACCAAGCTTTCCAACAAACAAATGAGGTGGAAAAATTTTCTTTTGCAATTTAATTTCCAAATTTCTCACATTGCTGGTTAGCATAATCAAGTGGCCGATGCACTTTCACAACGACCAAAAGTTAATGTGGTGTCTATAGCCACTCACAAAGATCTATCTTCTTTGGGGAAGAAAGAGGAACCATTCACCTTGCAAGATGGTTATCTTCTCCACGATAATAGGTTATGTGTTACCCATTCCCTTTGTGAGAAAGTTATGTATGAATCCCATGCTCCTCCCTATGCGGGGTATAGAGGCATTTAGCCTACTCTCTGAGGAGTAGAGACATATTTCTATTGGCCTACCATGAAAGTGGACATACAAGTGTATGTTTCAAAATGCGTAGTATGCCAAAAGACCAAGTATGATCGAGGGAAGCAACCTAGATTACTCTAGCCATTGCCTATCCCAAATTTACCATGAGAGATCATATCCATGGATTTCATCTTTGGATTATCCAAGTCTATCTATGCGAATACGGGAATATGGACAATAGTCAACACGTTTATCAAGCAAGCACACTTTATTCCTGTAAAAAACGCTATTAAGGCACACCAAATGGCAACTCTCTTCATGTCACATATTTTCAAACACCATGGATTACCAACATCCATCGTGTCCAGATAGAGATCTTAGAATGACCAATATTTTTTGGAAAGGTCTCTTTGAAAATCTAGTTAATACAAAAATTGGGCTTTTCTCGTGTTCAGTGGTTAACACTCCCCCCCTCCATGTCCATGTTGTCCCTGACATGATGGGTCTCTTTGGCTTTTTATCTCCTATGTCTAGTTGTTGTAGCAGACCTTGAGGCATTAGTGACAATGGAACCATTGAGGCTTTAGCAGATTTAAGTATAGTTCATACCTTATGTTGCCCAAGGTGACTGTTGACGGACCGAAGATCCTTCTATCATAGGTGAAGAAGCTGGTGTAGAAGGCTTCCTCAAAGGCTTGCATATGATAGCTCAGTTGGAACATTAGACTTTGGTAAAACAAGTGGAGAATCTCCAAGGATGGCTGCTTTGACAAGTCATATAGCATCTTGGTTACAGTGTCTCTCTTCGATAGTAATGTGGAGGACGTTTCTTTTGATGGGGCGAATACTTCAAGGCAATCCAGGAGGGTCTTGCATATCTTCTTAATCATCACGCACGTTAAGTCCAGAGAGCCACCCAAAATCTTAATGGTTCCCTTTAGGGTTTTCACCATATAAGAAACACCTATTCTCTCTCTTCCTTAGGTGGTGGCATTGATGGGTAATTGAGCTAGGTAGGGTGTTTCTTCAGTAACCTAGCATGGTTTCCCCAAGTGTGTATGCAAGGTACCAGGAAAAATAAAGTGTCATCCCTTATGTTCTTTGGGGCTTCCACTAGGTATTTCAAAAATCTTGGGTACTTGAGGAGCCACCCTTTTCTCCATTTTGGTTGGGAAATCCACTTTCTTCTTGGTAGCTTCTAGGTTCTTGAGTTCCCCTTCATATACTGGCTTTGTTCCTTCTGCTTCCACTCTCTTTTTTATTGCCATAACTTCATATTTCAGGTGAGGGTAGGGGAAGGATGGCTACATCCGCTCTTCCCTAAGTATATCTGTGGCCAGGCCTTGGACTCCCATGGAGTGAATCATTCTTCTTTCCCATTCCAAGGCTGCCTTTTGGTCATCCGCCGCTGGTGTGGATTGTTCAATTAAATTTTGGAGGAATTCCTCTTCTTCTCCCATCAATGGCCATTCTCCTTCTCCTTGTGAGTGTAACTGTTCTTCTAGGTTTTGTAGGTCTTTTGCATCTTTGTCTCACTTTGTGTATTGATGCCCAAATTTTCAGGCCCTTGCTCTGTCTCTTGTGTTCTTGTCTCTTCTTTTTCTTGTTGGAGTTGTGACAATGTTGTTGTGCAAGGTTATCCTTTCTTGCGGCCTCCTATGTTTGATCAACTAACAACTCTTGCAGATGCTCTAGCTAGAGTTGGAGATGTTTGTTTTCTTTTTGTAGGTCTTGTTGATGGACCATCAATCACTCTTCAACGGCTAGGGAACCATCTACCACGTGCAGTCTTTGACGTTGCTATAGCCGTAGTTCCCTCTAAAGTCCTTCAACCTGGGTCTCCAAGGCTTATATTGCATCGTTGTCTGCTCTTGCACTTGCTCGTGCAGCCCTTGGGGTTGCTCTAAGCCTTTGAATTGTTACATCTTGAAGCTCTAATTTGGCTTTTATCTCTAGTACCTCATCTTTGGCTACCTCTAGCTCATCCTCCAGCTTTTCCCTCCCTTCATGTAAACTCTTGACTTCACTTGAGACCTCTGCCATTTGTAGTGTAAGAGTATCTCGTTTGCTCTCAACATCTTGTAGTGTTTTATTGAGAGTTTCAAGGTCTCTTTCTTCCATCTCAGCTCTTTGACTTTCTATTTGGAGAGTCCTTGTGATTCTCTCATACTCTTCCTGCATATTTTCCTCCCTGTTCTGTAGCATGTCATTCTCTTTTGCAAGTGAAAGAGATGGAATTATGATTTTTTCTATTGATTGATGAGCATCTCTTGCATCTGCTTCATTAGCTACTAACATGTTGCTTGCCAATGGCCTGGGGAGTGGACGTGAAAATTGGATTTGGTGTCCCCTGCTTAGCATTACCCCCACGAGAGGTGGTCTCGAAGGGTTGGCCAAAGGTCTCCACAATTGTGGTACTGATGGGAACTATATCAAACCTAGTACTCCAAGTGGTGGTGACTACGCTTTAGGTGGTCCTTTCTGTGTGTCCTAGTCCTTGAGCTTTTCTTCATCTCTCTCTTTGTCGTTGCATCCCATGGTGCAAAAGAGGTGCCATATACAGCCTCAGAAGCATCCTTAACTTTGAGGAGGTCTTCATAGGTGCATCGTTGTGCTCTTTGTTTTTCTTCTGGAGTCAACTCAGCATCTGCTTTCTTCTTTGGTAAGTCCTTTTGTTGAGATATTGGGGGTTTAGGGCTTGGGGTAGGTTTCGGGGAAGGTTCAAGTGGCAAAGTATTCGCTCCTTGCTTACTTTCTTGATCTTTCTTCCCTTGTGATTTCGACATCTCTTTCAACTTCTTTTTCATGTCTTAGACTTCTTTGAATGATAAAGGCTCTAAATTCTGTTGTTCAATCAGTCTTTTAGATTCTTCTTAGGCTTGAATGTAGTGATTGAACTGATCTTCAAGTGGTCTTGAGGAGCTACCCCTGATCTTTGCAGGATCTGGCACCCAGTACTCTTCAAAGTCTTCTTTTAGAGCTCGCACGACCTTGAACTATTCTATAAGGCGTTCAATATGGGTGGATTTTTGGCTTGCAATCTCTTTTAGTCACTCTTCTTTGATCATGGCTTCTTCCGCCTTTTTCTTTGGTGGTTCCTCTTTAGTATCCTCTTGCAAAGTCTCGAGCCTGATCCGCATAGAGACAGGTGGGGCTACTACTTCTTGAGCCTCTTCCTCAACATCCTTTTTCAATCTCAACCACTCATTTTGTGTGGGTTTTCTTGGCCATATTCCTCTTGCTCCAATTGCTTCATAGGAAAACCTTGTGAGAACTTATGTCTCACCAATGTACTTTGGATTATCTGTTCCCATTCTAACCACTTGTTCATGCAGATACTAGACAAAGTTTACATCTTTGGGCACACTGCTCCTTAGTGCCCATGTGATCGTGGTGGCTACTGCATGGGGTGATGTGGTGTACTTTTGCGATTGTTTGCTACAAACATGAAATATTGGCTATAGAGCTTGCATATTGTTGCAGCCCTTGGATCCTATAGGTCTTCAAAGGTGAGATTTGCCTTCTTGTGAGTGTAGTACCTTCACATTATCTCTTCGTTCTCCGTCAAATATTTCCTCATTGTGGAGTTCCAGAGCATCTGCAATGATTTCATTAGGGCCAAAAATGACTGGAAAAGGGTTGTTTGTTAATCTAAGGATTAAGGAATAGTCCAATAGTCATTTGACACGTATACAAAAGTATGGCACTCTTGTCTCCTCTATCTTGGGTTTTGATGGTCCTATTCTGGTGGAGAGCGGCTAAATGTCTTGATCACGAGGCCAAGATGGTATATTTAAGTGCTTTTGGTGAGTAAGCTCATTAAATTTTTGGCCCAAAGTAATGAAGTCTCATCTTTTATTCTATTTTATATTTCACAAAATTGTTGTCAAGATGAAAAATCTATGTTTGAAGGCTCTAAAAACAAGGCCATTAATGAAAAATCGCCTACTTTTTTCAAACATATATCTTTTTCAATTTCCCTCTATTTAGTGAGAGTTTTAGGTCTAATTTCCGTCTCTGTATTTTCTTTTTTATTCTCTAATCTCTGAGATTACATGGTGTTTTCTACATGTCGCCCTTCACATAACATAACTTCTTGTGACTTTCATAATGTTAGAGAGGATGGTCTTTGGAAACCCATGTCTTTTTGTGTGAATGACTGGGTAACAATGCTTCCTTTGTGTAAAGGTGTACACAAAGAAAAGAGAACCAAACAAGATAAAGTAAAAACCCATTGGAAAGGTCGTGTTCTTGCTTTCAAAGTGACCGACAATGGCTGTCTAGCTAAGGTTCAACATGTGTCCATGGCCAAGGATATGGTATTAGACTTGGACGAACATCCCACACTACATTCTTACTGTAAATCTATTTGATATAATCATCAAGCTTTATTGGTTCTTGTGTTTGGGCTTCCAAAAGCTTTGTTTTTATTTTGACCAATCTCTCATAAGCCTCAAGTTTCACTGCTTCAAGCTTCGAATGTCATGAAAATTAAAAAACAATATCATGAAAAAAATTATAACTTTCTAAAAGTAATTTTTGTCTTAAATTGGCCATTTAAGCCTTTAAAAAATAAAAGAGAACAAGTCAAGTTGATTAAAGTGCTTATAGATTTAGTTCGGTCAAGGGCTTGGGACCAAAAGAAATAAGTCTATAAAAGAGCAAGGATAATTAGTATTTAAAGGATAATTTCTATTTATTTACCTTAGTCAAAGTTACAAATAAAAAGGGGATAAATCTATCACGAGAAACCTTGATCAAAGGTGCATGACAATGGGGTTAATTAGAGAAATTATAGGAGTCTATAACATATAATTTAACCATGTAAATTTTAAGTAATCAAACTTACTCATTAGACTTTCAGTATAAATTTTGGGAAACCTTAGGATAAAATTAAAACTTACCAAAGTCAGTCTAAATTTAAGAGGTTTTGGGACTAGCTTTGTAGTACCTCCAAAGGATCGTGTCAAGGTTTGTTGATGTAGGTTTTGAGACAAACTCCGTAGTACCTCCAAAGGATTTTTCCAAGGTTTTGCATAGAAGGTGAATCTCCAAAGTCCAAGGATAAGTTTATTCTTTACAAAATTCCATCCTAATTTAGCAAGTTTTAAATTAGCAGGTAAACTCTAGTCTAGGCCATCTTCATAGAACCTCCAAAGGGTACTGCAAAGGTCTTGCACATGAGCTAGTTAAATTGAAGGTAATACTATGGTTTTTAATTAAAAAAATGAAAAAATAATGAACTAGGTTAGATCAACCTTTTGATTTTTTACAAAAGTCACTCTAGTCCTTCTTTTCAAGTTTGGATAGGCCAAATGTCCAAAGTAGCTGATACATGCTTCATGGGTAGCTGGGAAAGTGTGTGCATGTGTATCTTATCCAAAGAAAAGTCAAATAGGGCAAAAGGGTTGGGGTGGGGGGGACATGCACAAGAATGCTCCTTTTGGTCTTAGAAAATGATTGGCCCTCTCATTTTTTAGGAGCCAATCATTGGAAACTTGCAAATGAGGAATGGAAATGGGAGAAAGGGGTGTGGGATTTCAGCTCTCTCTCTCTATCTCTCTCTCTCTCTCTCTCTCTCTCTCTCTCTCTCTGTGTGTCTCTCTCTCTCTCTCTCTCTCTCTCTCTCTCTCATTTTCATGGGCTTGTGGGTGAAAAATCTATGTGTGTGTGGGTGGGTGGGTGTGTCTCCCTCTCACATGGGAGCCCTAGAGATAATCTTCTTTCTTATGCACTTGGCTATGGATGAAAATACAAGCAAGTACTACACATGAAAGCTAATCTTCTTCCTCTCTACTACTCTAGCTATGCTAAGAGAGTAAGCATAGAAGAAAAAACCACTTCTCTTCACCCTCATCTACCTCGATCCGCATAGTTCTTTCTCCATGTTGGGGTGTTTAGGACTTGAGAGGGAGGGTTACACCATATTCAATTAATTGGGTCATGAAGCTCATCATATTTATTGGTTCAAAGGATGCAAGAGCACAAGTTTTTGTCACAAAAAGCGTATAAGAGAATTATAATACAAAATTCCTTTTGGAGGGGGGATCGGCTGATCCAAGCAAATCCGGTCCTCAACAAGTTGTCAATCTTAATGTATTTTTATTTTCAAGTTATGTTTCATAATTTTATGTTTTAATGTGTAAAAGATCCTTAGAAATTATCCCTAAACTACCTACAATTTTATTAATGGAAAAATCTCTTTTCATTAGCTAATTTTGTTGTGATTGCATGAAAGTTCTAGATTCTTAGACATTGGTATTCAAGCTAAGGTTTCTCTTTTCTTGCCTAAGAAGAGATATAATTGAGTAATTTTTGAAAGATTGAAGTTTTTTATTGCAACAAGGTAAGTGGGATAGGGATTTATTATCTTTGTTGGCATGCCTGCTTTTGGAATACACCATTCAGAACATTGCAATAGGGTAAGTGGGACATGGATTTATTATCTTTGTTGGCATGCCTGCTGCACAAGGTTTGATATACACCATTCGGAACTATGGTCTTACTAATAGAGTTTTTTAAAACTTTCTTATGGCTTAGTCATTGTTGAGCTATTAGCAAGATGGATATGAACTGATGTCAGTTTAGCAATGTTAAACCCACTCCACTACTCTTTGCAATTAACAATAGGTTGAACCAAGTGTGTGGATATTTGAGTGCTTGTTTTCAAGGATTAAGAGGAGTAGAAACCAAGGCTTTAAAAGTTCCAAAGAAAGAGCTAGCATACACATACAGGTAACTCTAATCATGACATAACATAATCAAGAGAATAGGATAATATTGAAAATTTGAATTTAGAACATGATATAGCAATCGAAGATGGCCAAATAATTTTTAACTACCTTGTTGGAAAGCTTCAAGAAAATGTGGGTAATCCTACCCTACAAGTGGAGGTTCAAAGCCAACTACAATCTCTTCAAGTTCCTCCAAGTGCCCAAGAAGAGAGAGCTCATGTGAGGCCTCCAAAAGAAGAACCTTCATAACAAAGATAAAATGTAGGAAGAAATTCCATGACAACTCCATGGATTACAAAAGTAATACACTCCCAACTTGTAGGTGAGAAGTTGGAGGTTGAGGGCTTAGGTAGCTTTGATGTGGAGTGACACTTGGATGGGGACTTCAAAACCAGATAGTGTTTGTTGGCTAGAAACAAGGAGATTTTTCAATTTATCCTTGTCCATTTTGCACTCAGGGGTACAAATATAATAAACAAAAGGCACAAAGGAACTTTGCAAAGGGTGATTCAAGGCTTCCATAGCAAGAGGATGGAGACAAAGCTACTGACAATTTTGTTGTTGGAGATGAATGCAGGAAATGGAGAGCGTCTATTTTGAGATGCCTCGTGCTAAATGCAATGGATCATGCACTGAAGGACAAGGCGTGGAATATCCATATTTCCATTTTTTATATCTAATGTGCATTTTTGCATATTATACGCATTTATGTGAATTTTTGATAGGCTATTGAAACTCCTTATTGAATATGCTTTCAAAATGAAGCCATTGCAAGAAATCACCAAGGTGGAGAAACTTCTCAACTGCATTGGCTGTCACGGTGGAAATGTGTCAATTGTTGTTGTGAAGAACATAGGTGGTATTCAAGCCAAGCTCCATTCTTTGAAGCCAGCCCATGAGATTGCTCAATAAGTGTCAATGAGTGGACAAAAAGAAAGACACTTCTTGAAGAAAGATAATCCAAGAAATCATGCCAAGAACATTCTAAAAATATCTCCAACTACAAGGTACCTAGCCTTTAGATCTCTGGAAGGAATTATGTAAAGTTGACAATGATTGAAATGGCAAGCTTGCAAATAAGAAAAAGCAAAATTGGGTAGCTTTTGAGAGAATGTTCAATCTTATGGGTCTTACCAACACAATAAAGGAGCAACACCAATCATTTCAAGTGGTGTTGATGGATTTCATAAAGGTCTTCACTTTTGCATACATTACATGGTAAGCCATATCACAAAGAGAAAGTGTTATAAGAGGTTTTTTTCATTTCATAATTTTCATCTTCTCTCATGTGAACAACATATCTTATTTGTGCATGTAGCATTTTTTGTGCACAAATATGGTTCACTTGAGATTTTCAACAGTCAAGGCATGGACAAGTCTTATTACGGAGCTAGGGGTTGTACTTTCTAAATACTAGCCATGGTGGTGGTGTGGTACAATTTGATTATTTGAAAGAGATGTTCCAGTGATTCTTCTATATGACATTTTCTCGTAATCTCACCATCAATAGTGCATGTCAATCCAAGATTGCAAGGGAAGTGCGCAAATTGAGTTGTCAATACTATCATGTAAATGTACCACATGACTTTAGCAAGAGGGGTTTTAAAATGCAAAACCATTAGGCTTTTGGAAAAAATCCTAAAATAAGGGGTCATTTTATTTATTCAAACATGTTAAAAAGGGGGCTTTTTTATTACCCCATGAATGCACGTTATATAGGGGGTACTCAATAGTGCACCCCTTGAGAACAAGTGACAAATGTCATAAGGCCCGAGCAAGCATGCAACATGGTACAAAGATATAATGCGACATGGGTTGAGGTGGATTCAATGTCAATAAATCTTCCATGTCTATAGATTTACTTTGATTAAAGTTTAGACGTGGGAAGCATCTTCTTAAAAAATAAAAGCTTCAAAAAATAATTATAGTGTGAAAGGGCCCTTTAAATTAGTCCCTTATAAGTATAAGGTCCACTCACGTGTTACTTGTTTTTTTCTCTCATTCTCAATGGTGAGCTTCCACCATACCCCTTGGCATGCACAAAACAAACCTCTAGAGAGAATCCGCCCACCAATAAGAACACTCTTCAAGGTTGTGTGAAGCCGGCGTGGATTAGAAACACAAAAAATTCTTGTGAATGTAGGTCTAGGAAAGGTAGTTGGGGAGAGACCTCATCATTGCAGGCTCATGAGTAGCAGGTGCAACAATAGAAGACGAAAGAGCTTTTCCCAATGATAGAGAGAAGACAAAGAGTAAAGGGTGCTTCCTACATCGAAACTTTAATCAAAGTAAATATATAGACAAGCCCACCAAGTGCTAACAGGAGGGTTGTGAGCACAAGTGGTGAATATAGATAGTGGGTTAGATGTAGAGTCACCATGGAAGCATGCTCAGATAACATGCACACACCGGTGGTGGGGAAGACACTACCCCGTGGGATGGGAGGAAAGGAGAGATGAGGATGATGAGGAGCCAGAGGAGATGGTGCCATTAGCGATGAAGCATGTAATCCACTGCAAATCTAAACTCTTTAAGAATCATAAGTACTTCCCACCAGAAAATGTACACGTGCCCCCCAACAACCCTAGCATCATTGCAAAATTGCAAGGGTGTTTGCAAAACTCTACCACTACTAGAGGACAATAGAGTTTCTCACTCATCAAGCCCCCTTTACTTGCATGGAAAAGGAGGTGCTTCAAAGCTATGGAAATCAATATAGAATGCAAGACATGGTGCTGGTGGAGGCAATTTAAAAATCTGCCGAGACCCACATCATTTTCGTATTAGAGGATACCAACCTTTGTGTCATACATGCAAAGAGAGGGACTATACAACCAAAGTACATGCAACTTGCACACCAATTGAGGCGAGACTTTTAGCATTATCCAAAGTGGAATATATATTTTTGTATTAGCCACCCTACTTTTGTTTCCCAACATTTTGGTGATGATAAAAGTAATGGAATTAGAGTTTTATCTCTTCAATGTTTAAAATCATTGAAGTTCTTCAATTTCCTAATGTTTTAAAGTTAAATGATGTCCTTTTGTTGCACAACTTGGTCCACCTTTGTTAGGGGGAAGGGTTGAATGGGATGGATAAACACTTGAAATTAAGCAAAATTTGTGATTTTCTACTGTCTTGGGGGCACACAAGTGCTTAAAATGCAAAAAGGGGGGGTGGACACAAGGGCATGCATAATAGACAAACATTGGTAAGAAAAGAAAAATTAAGATATGAACAGTCGCCACCCCCTTTTTGCATTTTAAGTTGTGTGGTCCCCAAGACACAAGAAAAGCACAAGCTTAACTTAATTTCAAGTGTTGATTCATACCCTCCCCCTCACACTCACACTGGTTTTTACAATGAAATGAAATTGCAAGAAAAAAGGATACAACTTAATAAATGAAAATTTATAGTTTACCACGCTTAGAAAACATTTGAACAATATGTACAAGATAGAGAGGCAACTGCATATATTTCATTAATAATTCAATGAAAAGAAATTACATCATTCATGTGAGGTGTGCACATAATTTTCTTAGCCATTACTTGTTAATGTCTCTCATGCGCATAAGGAAACTCCCCAAGCAAGAGGAAGTGCGCTATCACCTCAAGTTCAGTCGAGCCAATAGAGGTGTGTGCCTCTAATTGGACAAGCACCTTCTGATGGAAGCCAATCCCAAATGAAGTACATGCCACATATCTATGCACTATGAATAGAAGATGAGTAGTTTGGGTGATTTTTCTTAAGCACAAGAGATTTCCATCAATGACCATGTCATGAAATGACCTTGGGGAGTGAATTCATTGTGTACAATGGCAACATCACCAAGGGGGATATTTCCAATGTAATATGCAAGAGCAAGATTGTGGTCCAAAGGCTGTCTGATTGCCACCCGTCCGCACTACTACAAACTCATCAAGCTCACAAACCAATCAAGGTTAAGACATTCTCTCACAAACCAATCAAGGTTAAGAAAATAAAAATTAAGGTATGAAAAAACAACCAAACAAATTAAGATAGATTTTACCTCATGCTCCTTGTCCTCCTCCTCTCTATTACCTTTGGCATCAAAGTCAATGCATGACTTCAACACATCCACAATCTTGGGCTCACCAGAGGGGGGGATGCACTAGAGTAGGAATCCTTGTAGCCACAACCTTAGCTTGTGTGGTTGAAAATATTCCTCTACCATGTGTAATTGCTCTACTACCAGAACCTCTTCACACACAAGTGCAATAGTGTTAGTCATAGAGTCAATGAGTGGCATGAGCTTTGTATCAATGGCATCTAGAGTGGAATCTAGGGAAAATTGAGCACTAGTACACAACACACTCAAACACTAATCCATGCACAAACCAAAGGATTTCTCTAAATCATGCAAAAAAATATTCCTCCCCATCCACTACCACTGACAATAAGTGGCCGATCCTACTTTTGGATTGGCCTCATCTATCAATGGAGCATCATGCAGAGTGGCACTAGTGAGAGCCACAACAATGGGTTTTCTCACCACTTCCTTGAGCCCCCTGGGGTAGTCAAGTAGAAGAGCCTGGACTTTGGTCAAAGGGTTCATGTGGACACCCTACGACTCCTCGTCATCCTTCATGATGGTGCCAATCTGTAGATGTGGCAATCATATCTCCTTCAAATAGGATTCTTTGCTAGCAAATAAGACAAAGATATCAATGCAAGAAAGGTACTACACTCCCAGTTTTCTCTTCTTTAGCGCCAACATCCCTGGAGCTTTCTTGTCTAAGAAATGACCTGCATCGGCAGCAATTTCCTGGAGCGGTCTCTACCGCTTTGAGAATGGGTGATCTCCTTTGTGGATATAGCATAGAAGGCTTCAAGGCACCCATATCCTTGCATGTAGGGGATATATATGACATATTTGATGATGTGCTTCTCCATGAATGTCAAAATATCCTCAAATGCATCGATATGGAGGGCAACTGTGGTGGCAAGATCAAGGAGACGAGTGAAAAGTGTGTAAAGTTCTAACTTTCCTTTGTATTTGAATTCCTTAAGGAAGAGGGTGAAAATTTTAGTAAATTATCCACTTTAGTGGTCCAATTTATGCAATAGCAATCCAAGGGCCCTGTTTGTAACATTTAATGCACTAGTAACTTGTTTGTAGCGGAAATTGATAACATAATGAGCATTTCATTAAGAATAAGTTCCTAATGAGCATAGAGAGAGTACTTAATTTGAGAAAGCAACATAGCAATTGATAATATAGTGAGCATTTCATTAAAAATAAGTTCCTAATGAGCATAGAGAGAGTACTAAATTTGAGAAAGCAACAGAGCAATTGATAACATAGCATTTTGTAAGAAATGGACTCATTTTCGGGCCTTTCAACTCTAGTGAGAGAATGGTCCTTAGCCAATAGGAAGAAGGCTAATGTTACGTTGAAAAAACCTTTTTTCTCATTTTGAAAATGTCCATGAAAACCATTTTGGTGAAATTGTCACTATCATCAAAAAAGTAAGGCGCTTGATAATGACATCTGGCACAAGCACCGACGAACGCCTTTTTATGACCCGCTATTGCTATCCTATAAAGTGAAATACTTGTACTTTTGCATCTCGCACAAGTATCAATCACCTTTTTATGAAGTACTTGCAATTTAAATTCGAACAGATTGTACTTGATAGTGATTGATAGGTACTATTTAAGACTATGAAAGGGTCAGAACCAAGCGAATAGAGGCGCTTGAGGGGTCTCTGGGACCTCTATTCTCTTGGTTCTGACCTTATGAGACCCTAGAATTAAGATATAGTACTTTTTAAGCCCACGGATGCATCCGGAACGTCCAAAAACCATAGCATAGCTCTTTAAAACGTTGAAATCTGACGTCTCTAGCTCAAGATATAGCATTTTTAAGCCTAGGGCCTCATGAGGTCAGTACGAAGCGAATAGAGGCCCTTGAGACTGCATCTCGCACAAGTATCAATCACCTTTTTATGAAGTACTCACAATTTAAATTCGAACAGATTGTACTTGATAGTGATTGATAGGTACTATTTAAGACTATGAAAGGGTCAGAACCAAGCTAATAGAGGCGCTTGAGGGGTCTTTGGGACCTCTATTCTCTTGGTTCTGACCTTATGAGGCCCTAGAATTAAGATATAGTACTTTTTAAGCCCACGGATGCATCCGAAACGTCCAAAAACCATAGGATAGCTCTTTAAAATGTTGAAATCTGACGTCTCTAGCTCAAGATATAACATTTTTAAGCCTAGGGCTTCATGAGGTCAGTACGAAGCGAATAGAGGTCCTTGAGACCCCTAGAGGCCCTTGAGGGGGTCTCAAGGACCTCTATTCGCTTCGTACTGACCTCATGAGGTCCTAGGCTTAAAAATGCTATGTCTTGAGCTAGAGACGTCAGATTTCAGCTTTTTAAAGAGCTATCCTATGATTTTTGGACGTTTCGGATGCATCCGTGGCATTATTTTTGTATTTTGAAAACAACTCTTATGTGTTTTGTCTTGTCGCACATCACATCACTCATTAAGATTCACTGACATGGAATTTTTTGTACACTTAAGTTGGTCTCTCGAAAGCATTTTGTACGAGCATGCATTTAAGTGATTAAGCAAACTTTTACGTATGTACTATGAGAAATAGAATTTCAAAAAAAACTTTTGCATTTTTCATAATTACCTCTCTCTATGCTGAGTTGGCGTTTCTTACAGGGCCCAAAATTGAGTCCAAGTTTCTCCTAATGGAGCATTTCATCAAGAATAAGTTCCTAATGAGCATAGAGAAAGCAACATAGCAATTTACACCTAGCTAATTTGGCATTGACAATACTTGAAAAGAGAGAGAAATAGAACAATTGACAATAGTTGAGGACCGAATTTACATGGAGCCTATCCCCCCTCCATAAAGGCTTTGTATTATAGAATCTCCCATCAAAGGAGACTTTTGTACAATACAATATTTGTGTTCCTTCATTAAAACTAGTTGGTGTATGAAGATGGAAGCTTCATCCACCAAATTATGCTTGAAAAACACACATAGTGTTCCTAGCCTCAGTGCCAAGACCCCACACAACTTCAAAAATGGTGAGAGCTAGCAGGGAATGAGGATAGATTGAGAGGAAGAAGATGTATCTCATGCAAAATAAGTATTCTCCCTACATAATCACTCTAACATCATAGCTTAGCTTAGTAATTAGCATTTTAGAGGAGATGAACATGCCATTGGAGGTTGGATCTTGGTTGGATTTGCATATTCCATAGCCAAGAGTTATTGGTGTAGGCCTCTACTTCTAATGCTTGGAGAAGGAGATGGAGTTCTTCTTGCACACATGAGTTGTGTGTGTGTGTGAGGCAATGTGTTAGAGAAAAATGCAGCCCTCTCTATCATCTTGGTCCCCTCTTGCTAACTACTCATGTTGGCCTACCATTGGCTCCTATAAAGCTTAGCCAATCACAAATTAGAAGCATAGTTGATAGCCTTTTGACAAGTGTCCCCCTTTCCCGTTTTGTGAAAGCTTTAGGTAATTAAATAATTCAACTAAACTCTCATTGGACCTCTTAGTCTTCTGGCCAATAGGAATCAGGCAAGCCGTTGGGCTGTTGAATGCTCATTGGACCCCTTGTTGGTAGACTGCCCATTAGTCTTCTAGGGAGCTTAAATTCTATTGGTTCTTTTATGAGAACTTTTAAATTGATTAGTTGAATTTACACTAGCCTAATTCCCATTGGTCCACCTCTATGGCCATCCAATAGGATTTGAGGGGAGATTGGGGGCAACTGGCCTAGGAGCCTGACATGTGTACAATATTCTCTTTGTGTAAAGGGGGATCCTTGGAGTGTGTGTGTGTGTTTTTCTCTCTCATCCCCTACGATTATGGCTCGCCCCATCCTTCCTAGGGATATGGGAAAAGTTTTTAGTCTTACCATGACCATCCAATATTTCCCCTACTTGGTCTTTGGATACTACAATTAAAATTAAGAACCTTAGCCTATGGAAGTCTTAATGGGGTTGAACCTTAGGTCTTTTAAGCCCCATTGAAGCACGTTTCTCTTTTGCAAAGTGTCCCCCTTTGGATCCCTATTTTTCCTCCTTTGGATTCCTTATAGAGACCGGTCTGGCAGCCTTAACAATATTCGATCAGTTTAACATGAGAAGATCATTTAAGAGTATTAGATATTAGTTTTTATGACATCACCTCTCTCTTGAATTATAGTCATCCTCGGCTATGAGGTAGAGAAGATAAAGCCTAGTCATTAGTCTGATTGCTAGCGGGTAGAGGATCCCTATTTTACCCTATGACATAGTTCCAAAATGGATGACTAGTCCATTTGGTGCTTGAGAGCCTTAGTTCCCGCAAGCATGTCTGCACATTAGTCCGTATCAATCTTCCATAGTAGAGTACAAGCTCTACTTGGTGTTCGGAAGACTCCATCTCCACAAACATGATCCTAAGCATGCATACTTATTAAAATTTGTGCACAATAATGAGAGACTTATAAGACAAAAACTTTGTTCATTTATACATATTTATGTTTGCTTACTCTAGGGATCATTATAAGCATTGACAAGGTTTAGGTTATCCTTTAATTGTATGCCTTGCATCCATCTAGCATCTTCAAAATGAAAATTTTTAAACTTGATAAAAATATCGTCCGATAGTCTTACCACCTCATAGTACTGTGTCTTCATGTCGGAGAAGGGACACGGGCTGCATCACCTCTTCTTGGTTCTTGATCTCCGGTGGGTCTTCAATGATTAATTCTTGAGGTGGCTCTCCTTTGTAAGGCTTTAGTAGGCTCATGTGGAAAACATTGTGTATGAGCCAATGGCTAGGAAACTTGAGTTGATAGGCCATCTCATTGATTGGCCTAAGAATTTGAAAGGTGCCATAGTACCTTTTTGCTAATTTAGCATAGTAATTTTGGTGTCCCATAAAATTCTTGCCGGTTGTGTTCCTTAATTGAGCCTTGAGACCCAATCATTTTTGTTTAAAGGCTAGGGCTCTTTTGTGCTTATCAGCAACAGCCTTTTGCCTTTGCTGAGAGATGGATAGAGCATCCTTAATCTTTTGGAAAGATTCTTGCACGTCTCAACTATATTCATTTGTAGCAAAGATCTTCCCATGCACCTTGATTAGCAAGGGAATTTCTTATCTTCCGTCAATCACCTCAAAAAGTGTTTTTCCCATGGAAGTATGTACAGTGTTATTGTAAGCATACTCCACTAAGGGTAAGTACTTCTCCCATTGGGACTTTTGATCTACTTCTGTAACATAACCTTTTAGTAGATAAAGAATAGTTAGGTTAGCTATTTCACTTTGGCCATCCGTTGGGGATGATAGGCTGAAGAGAAGTTTAGCCTTGTACCCATTAGGAAAGAAATGGACTCATTTTTGGGCCTTTTAGCTCTAGTGAGAGAATGCTCCTTAGCCAATAGGAAGAAGGCTAACGTTACGTTGAAAATCCTTTTGTGTCATTTTTTAAAATATCCATGAAAACATTTTGGTGAAATTATCATTGTCATGAGAAAAGTGAGGCGCTTGATAGTGACATCTTGCACAAGCTTCGAGTGCCTTTTTATGACCAGCTGTTGCTATTTTGCACAAGCATCAATCACCTTTTTATGAGGTACTCGCAATTCAAATTCGAACGGGTACTATTTAAGACTGTGAAGGGGTCAGAAACAAGCAAATAAAGGCCCATGAGGGGTCTTGTGGGCCTCTATTTGCTTGGTTCTGACCTCATGAGTCCCTAGGCTTAAAACGGTTGTATCTTGAGCTAGAGACGTCGGGTTTCAATGTTTTAAAGTGCTAACCCTAAGGTTTTTGGACATTGCACATGCATCTGTGGTGTTCTTTTTGTCTTTTAAAAACGTCTCTGATGTGTTTTCTCTCATCGCACATCACATCACTCATTAAGATTCACGGACATGGATTTTGGTACACACTTCTCGAAAAGCATTTTGTATGAGCATGCATTTAAGTGATTGAGCAAACTTAAATAGAGAAATAGAGTAAACTTAAATATGTACTATGAGAAATAGAATTCCAAAAAACTAATTTTGTATTTATTAGGATTACCTCTCTCTATGCTGAGTTGGTGTTTCTTACAGGGCCCAAAATTGAGTCCAACTTTCTCCTAATGTAAATTCTCAAAGAGACCCTTCCAAAAATTATTGGTCATTCCGGGATCTCAATCCAACACTATAGACAATGGCAAGCCATGGTATTTGAATATTTATGATATAAATAGGGTTTCCATTTGATGGGCCTTGATAGTCTTTTTGACAGGTAAGAAATGTGCTTGTTTGCTAAACCTATCTACTATCGTCCATATTCCTGTATTCTCATGGATAGACTTGGGCAATCCAAAGATAAAATCCATGGATATGCTCTTCCATGGTGAACTAGGGATTGGAAAAGGTTGAAGCAATCAAGGTTGCTTCCCTCTATCAAACATTTTCTTTTGGCATACCACACATTTTGAAACATACTCTTGTATGTTTGCTTTCATGGCAAGCCAATAGAAATATGTTTCTATCCCTTTTAGGGTAGATTGAATCCCTCTATGCCTCGCATAAGGAGGAGCATGAGATTCATACATTACTTTCTCACGTAGTGAGTTAGTAACACATAGTCTATTACCATAGAGAAGATAACCATCTTGTAGGGTAAATGGTTCTTCCTGCTTCCTTAAAGCAAGGGCTGAAATCACATCCCTAAAATTGGGATTGATAGTGTACTCATCTATCATAGAAGATAGATCATTGTGAGTTGCTATGGATATTGCATTCACTCTCGATCGTCTTGAGAGTGCATCGGCCACTTGATTATGCTTGCCAGCAATGTGAGTAATATGAAAATGAAATTGTGAAAGGAAATTTGCCCACCTGATTTGTTTATTGGCGGAGAGCTTGCTATGCATCATGAAGTACTTAATGCTTTGGTTATCTGTTTGTAGAATGAAAAGAGTCCCCAATAAATAGTGCTTCCATGAGTCTAGAGCATGTAGAACTTCTAAGATTTCGTTTTCATCTATGCCTAGAGCTTGTTCAACAGGGTCAAGCCTTTGAATTTCATAGTCTATGGCGTGCCCTTCTTGGAGCAAAATAACTCCAAGGCAATCACCACAAGCATCGCATTGGACCTAAAATGGCTTTGAGAGATCCAACAGTGTAAGTATAGGTTGAGAGATAAGCCTCTTTAAGCTATTTAAAAGCATTGTTATCCTTGGTGGACCATATATACCTAGCGTTTTTCTTTTTTAGGTCATGTAATGGTCCCGCAATTTGTGAGAACATTTCTATGAAGCGTCTGTAGTATGCACACATAACTATAAAGATTCTCAATTCATGTTGATTTCTTGGATTAGGCCATCCTTTTATTACCTCTAGCTTTTATGGATCCATTTCAAGATTCCATCTTGAGAGATAATGTGACCTAAATACTGAATCTCTTGTTAAAAAAATTCACTTTTCTTTTGATTATTATAAAGTTTTTTCTCTCTTAAAACTTGAAATATTACCTGGAGGTGTTGTTTGTAGAGTAGATGATTATATCATCAAACAACACTCTAGTAAAGGTTCGGTGAGGCTTGAATAGCTTCTCCATCAAGGGGTAAAATGTGGCCGGTGCATTTGTCAAGCCAAAAGGCATGACAATATACTCATAAAGACCAAACATAGTGCGAAATGTGGTCTTTACAATGTCTTGATCAACTATCCTTATTTGATGGTAGCCACTTTTTAGGTCAATCCTACTGAAGTAGGTTGACCCATGTAGCTTATCAAATATGTCTTTTACCCGTGGAATGGGAAACCTATTCTTGATAGTGATTATATTTAGTGCTCTACAGTTGACACACATACGAGATGTGCCATCTTTCTTTTGCACTTATAACACCGGTGAACAAAATAGAGATGAGTTAGGCCTAACCATGCCTTTCTCAACTAACTCATGCACTTGCCGCATAATCTCCTCTTGTTGAGCTTGAGAAACTCGATAAGGAGGTTTATTAGCCGTTGAGGTTCCTAAAAGAAGTTCAATTGCATGGTCATCATTGCCTCGGTTGTGAGGTAGTTCACAAGGGATATCTTCATTAAAAACACTTTGGAAACCCTTGAGAAAATTGGATAACTCTAATTCTTTTTCATTGTTTATGTTTTCTTTTGCTAAAGCATTAGGTTCATTTTGAGAATCTTTAACAAAAATCATGTACACAAAAATAGAGCTCTTTATTGACTTATTGAAAGCCTGCTTATGTACAAGGGGTATGGTACTACCCAACTCCTTAGCATCTATGTAAATATCTTTTTCCCTGAACCTAAAGTAGATTTTCCTTTCAGGGAATTTAACATTGGCAGCCATGGGATCAAACCATGGTGCCCGTAGGATTACATCCTCATGCTTGAGAGGGGAGATGAGTAAATCCTCCTTGTCCACATAGCTTTGGACATGGAGTCTCAATTTCCCAATTAAGGGAGTGACTGAGGATTTTTGCCCCTGAAAAGCACCACCGGCAGGTAGGACATCTTCCATCTCATAGGCTTGGATGCCTAGCTTGGTGGCCAACTCTGTGGATATGAAATTGTGAATAGAACCAAGGTCAAAGAGAATAAAAGCATCATGTTCTCTTACCTTCCCCAAGCATGGCATAAAGGAGATCCTTTGTGATGAGCATCCTCTTCTTGAATTTCGACCAAGGTAGCTCTAGGAGGCTCATTACATGTATTCTTGTGAGGGCAAGAACTATAAGCATGCCCTTGCTTCCCACACTTGAAACAATGCATATTTCATTGATAACACTCTAACTCTTTATAAGAGAGTTTATTTTTGTCTTTATAAACTCCCTTCTCCTTAGCTTTGTTGTTGTTGGAGTTGCATTTGGGGGACTTTTGGATGTTGTCCTTCCCCTTAGGCTTGTTACGGTCCTTGTTTTCCATGGGCTTAAGATCTCTCTTAGCCCCTTGTTGAAAGTTGATTCTTGAAGCCACCATGGTATTGGTGTATGACTGTAGATATGGTGCGTGGCCTTTGAGAGTTAACATACTCCGCCATATCCTCGGTTAAACCCGCACAAAATTGTTGTTTTTTCTCTCTAAAATCCATATTTTTGAAGACAATGACTTTGAGATGTAAATCCCAAAAATTTTCTACATATTTGTGAATGGATTCATGGGGAGAGAGCTTCAAGCTTTGCAAAGTACTTTGTCTTTGGCATCGGTAGCCAAAAACTGCTTCATGATGGAAGCTCTTAAAGATTTCCATGTTTGTGGAGCTTCACCGTTTGCTCGTAGGCTAGACCACCATTGCCTGGCAAATGCATAGCTACATGACGTAGCTTAGAGGATTCCGTGAAGCCCTCATCTCCAAACCCCGCATCAAATTGTTGTATCAAAGCCAAGACTTTGTCCATGGCACCAAAGGTGCTAGTGTAGGTAAGGAAAAAGATGTTCTTTCCTCCCTCTTTGAACCTTTTGAGCTTGGATGACCTCTTCTATGTGGCATAGGATTTCCTATGGCCTCTTCTTTTAGGTGGTTCAAGAGTTGCACCATCACTTTCTTCAGAAGGGGAAGAGTATGAGGAGGATGGAGAAGAGGGTGACCTCTTTCTCGCCTTTTTCTTCCCTTGTTTCTCGTTGTCTGCACCATCACGTTCTTTAGAAGACGAAGAGGATGAAGAAGATGGAGAAGAGGGTGACCTCTTTCTCCCCTTTTTCTTCTCTGGTTTTCTTTCTTCCCTCTTTGAATTATGGTGAAGAGAAGATGCAACAGCCTTCTTCATTTAGGGGATGTTGGAGAGCGTTTTTCCCGCCATCTTCGTGGAGTCATCTCCGTTGAGGTTGCATGAGACTCACTTATTTCTCGTTCTTTTGGTGGGGGCTCTACCATTGAAATCTGGGTTCTCCTTTGGGAGGGAGATGCATCATTAAGTAGTAAGTTTTTGAGCCCTTCGTATGGATCCTCCTCTTCTTCCCTTATCAGAGAGAGTCCTCTTTTGGGAGTCTCACTAGGAGGCTTCCTAGGTACTCTCTCGTTTTGGTAAGGAGTTTGGAGAATACCATGGGTGTGCAATTGCTGTAGCACTTCACCTTAGAGGGATGGGTCTCCTAGGGCTTGTTGAAGCCTAGAAACAAGATAGTTTACAAGCATACATACATCATTAGTTGCTCTTTCATTAGCAAAATCAAAGCTATCAACATTCATTTCAATATCTTTTCCCTTGTCAAACATACTATCAAGTTTTATGTGTAATTTTTACTTGTACTTTGGAACTTCAAGCCCTAGTTGTGCTACTCCTCTTTACCTTCAAAGATAAGAACTCAAGCATCTATACCCGTGGCTTGAATATTATTAATTGCAAGGAGTAGAAGAGAGGGTTCGACAGAGCCAAGACAACACCGGTTCCTGTCAAGCTTTTAATAGCTCAATAATTGTTAAGCCATAAACAAGCCCCGTAGGACACCATTTTTGAGACCATAGCTCTCGATAATATCTCCATGAACTTCATAAAGCAAGCATGCTTCAAGGATGAAAAATCCCTATTGTACTTACTCTTTTGCAATTAATAACACCAACCACTTGTAGCAAGCTTGAGGACCTCTCTTCTTGAGCAAGAAAGGAGAAGCCAATAGATTTGATACCAATGGAACATTTAATGCACTAGTAACTTGGGTGTAGCGGAAATTGATAACATAGTGAGCATTTGATTAAAAATAAGTTCCTAATGAGCATAGAGATAGTACTTAATTTGAGAAAGCAACATATCAATGTACACCTAGCTAATTTGGCATTGAAAATACTTGAAAAGAGAGAGAAATAGAAAAATTGACAACAATTGAGGACCGTATTTACATGGAGCTGGTCCTCCCTCCATAAAGGATTTGTATTATAGATTCTCCCATCAAAGGAGACTTTTGTACAATACAATCTTTGTGTTCGTTTGATAAAACCAGTTGGTGTAATGAAGATGGAAGCTTCATACACCAAATTATGCTTGAAAAACACACCTAGTGTCCCTAGCCTCAATCCCAAGACCTCACACACCGTCAAAAATGGTGAGAGCTAGTAGGGAATGAGGATAGATTGAGAGGAAGAAGATGTATCTTATGAGAAATAAGTATCCTCACATAATCAGTCTAATAGCATAGCTTAGGATGTCGTCTCCACAAACATGATCCTAAGCATGCATACTTATTAAAATTTGTGCACAATAAAAAAAAGAGAGTCTTATAAGACAAAAAATTTCTTCATTTATACATATTTACATTTGCTTACTCTAGGAAATCATTGACAAGGTTAAGGTTATCCTTCAATTGTATGCCTTGCATCCATCTAGCATCTTAAAAAGGATAATTTTTAAACTTGATAAGATATCACCCAATAGTCTTACCGCCTTATAATACCTTGTCTTTGTGTCGAAAATGGACTTGGGTTGCAACACCACCTCTTCTTGGTTCTCGATCTCCGGTGGGTCTTCAATCATAATTGCTTCTTGAGGTGGCTCTCCTTTGTAAGGCTTTAGTAGTCTCATGTGGAAAGCATTGTGTATGAGCCAATGGCTGGGAAACTTGAGTTGATAGGCCATCTCATTGATTGGCCTAAGAATTTGAAAGGGGCCATAGTACCTTTTTGCTAATCTAGCATAGTACTTTTGGTGTCCCGTAGGATTTTTGCCCGTTGTGTGGCTTAATCGAGCCTTGGGAAATTTAAGCAAGACCCAATTATTTTGTTTAAAGGCTAGGGCTCTTTTGTGCTTATTAACATTAGCCTTTTACCTTTGCTAAGAGATGGATGTAGCATCCTTAATCTTTTGGAAAGATTCTTGCAGGTCTTGTCTATATTCATTTGTAGCGAATCTCTTCCCATGTACCTTGAGTAGCAGGGGAATTGGTAATCTTCCCTCAATCACCTCAAAGGTGCTTTTCCCGTGGAAGTATGTACATTGTTATTGTAAGCATACTCCACTAAGGATAAGTACTTATCCCATTTGGACTTTTGATCTACTTTTGTGACATAAGCCTTAGTAGATAAAGAAGGGTTAGGTTAGCTATTTCACTTTGGCCATCCGTTTGGGGATGATAGGCCAAAGAGAAGATTAGCCTTGTACCTAAATTCGCAAAGACACCCTTCCAAAAATTACTGGTCATTCTAGGATCTTTATCGGACACTATAGACATTGGCAAGAAATGGTATTTGAAGATTTGTGATATCAACAAGGTTGCCATTTGATGGGCCTTGATAGTCTTTTTGACAGGCATGAAATGTGCTTGTTTGCTAAACCTGTCTATTATCGTCCATATTCCTATATTTCCATGGATAGACTTGGGAAATCCAAAGATAAAATCCATGATTACGCTCTCCCATGGTGAATTAGGGATTGGGAAAGGTTGAAGAAATCAAGGTTACTTCCCTCTATCAAACTTTGTCTTTTGGCATACCACACATTTTGAAACATACTCTTGTATCTTTGCTTTCATGCCACGCCAATAGAAATCCCTTTTAGGGTAGACTCAATCCTTCTATGCCCCACATAAGGAGGAGCACGAGATTCATGTATTACTTTCTCCCATAGTGAGTTAGTAACACATAGTCTATTACCATGGAAAAGATAACCATCTTGTAGGGTAAATGGTTCTTCCTTCTTCCCTAGTGCAAGGGCTAAAATCACATCTATAAAATCAGGATTGATAGTGTACTCATCTATCATAGAAGATAGATCATTGTGACTTGCTATGGATACTGCATTCACTCTAGGTCGTCTTGAGAGTGCATCAGCCACTTGATTATGCTTCCCAGCAATGTGAGCAATATGAAAGTGAAATTGTGAAAGGAAATGTGTCCACCTCATTTGTTTGTTGGCGGAGAGCTTGGTCTGTGTCATGAAGTACTTAAGGCTTTGGTGATTCGTTCGCAGAATGAAAGGAGTCCCCAATAGATAGTGCTTCCACGAGTCTAGAGCATGTAGAACTCCTAAGAGTTCCTTCTCATATATGCCTAGAGCTTGCTCAACAGGGTCGAGCCTTTGAATTTCATAGGCTATGGCGTGCCCTTCTTGGAGAAAAATAGCTCCAAGGCAATCACCACAAGCGTCACATTGAACCTCAAATGGCTTTGAGAGATCCGACAGTGTAAGTACAGGTTGAGAGATAAGCTTATCTTTAAGCTTTTTAAAAGCATTTTTCTCCTTGGTGGACCATATATCCCGAACATTTTTCTTTGCTAGGTCATGTAATGGTCCCACAATTTGTAAGAACTTTTCTATGAAGCTTCTATAGTATGCACACATACCTATAAAGCTTCTCACTTCATGCAAATTCCTTGGATTAGGCCATCCTTTTATTACCTCTAGCTTTGATGGATCCATTTGGATGCCATCTTGAGAGATACTGTGACCTAAATATTGAATCTCTTGTAAGAAAAATTCACTTTTCTTTTGATTAATATAAAGTTTATTCTCTTGTAAAACTTGAAATATTACCTGGAGGTGTTGTTTGTGTTCGTCTAATGAATTAGAGTAGATGATAGTATCATCAAAGAATACTCCAGTAAAGGATTGGTGAAGCTTGAATAGCTTCTCCATCAAGCAGTTAAAGGTGGTTGGTGCATTGGTCAGGCCAAAAGGCATTAAAATGTACTTGTAAAGACCAAACATAGTACAAAATGTGGTCTTTACAATGTCTGATCAACTATCTTTATTTGATGGTAGCCACTTTTTAGGTCAATCCTACTGAAGTAGATTGACCCCTGCAGCTTATCAAATAGGTCTTCGACCCGTGGAACGGGAAACCTATTCCTTATAGTGATCCTATTTAGTGATCTATAGTCGACACACATACGATATGTGCCATCTTTATTTTGCACTCATAACACTGGTGAACAAAATGGAGATGAGTTAGGCCTAACCATGCCTTTCTCAACTAAATCATGCACTTGCAACATAATATCCTCTTCTTGAGCTTGAGAAACTCGATAAGGAGGTTTATTAGACAGTGAGCTTCCTAGAAGAAGTTCAATTGCATGGTCGTCATTGTCTCGTTTAGGAGGTAGTTCACAAGGGATATATTCAATAAAAACATCTTGGACCCCTTGAGGAAATTGGATAACTCTGATTCCTTTTTATTGTTTATATTTTCTTTTGCTAAAGCATTAGGTTCATTTTGTAAATCTTTAACAAAAATCATGTACACAAAAAATAGAGCTCTTTATTGACTTGTTGAAAGACTGCTTATGTACAAGGGGTATGGTACTACCCAACTCCTTAGCATCTACATACCTTTTTTCCTGAACCTAAAGTAGATTTTCCTTTCAGAGAATTTAACATTGGCAGCCATGGGATCAAACCATGGTGCCCCTAGGATTACATGCTCATGCTTGAGAGGGGAGATGATTAAATCCTCCTTGTCCACATAGCTTTGGACATGGAGCCTCAATTTCCCAATTAAGGGAGTGACTGAGGCTTCTTGCCCCTTGAAAGCACCATCGGCAAGTAGGACATCTCCCATCTCATAGGCTTGGATGCCTAGCTTGGTGGCCAACTCCGTGGATATGAAATTGTGAGTAGAACTAGGGTCAAAGAAATAAAAGCATCATGTTGTCTTACCTTTCCCCAAGCATGACATAGAGGAAATCCTTTGTGTTGAGCATCCTCTTCTTGAATTTCGACCAAGGTAGCTCTAGGAGGCTCATTACATGTATTCTTGTGGGGGCAAGCACAATAAGCATGCCCTTGCTTCCTGCACTTGAAACAAAAACTATCTTTCCGATAACGCTCTAGCTCTTCAGGAGAGAGTTTATTTTTGCCTTTATAAACTCCCTTCTCCTTAGCTTTGTTGGTTTTGGAGTTGCCTTTGGGGGACTTTTGGATGTTGTCCTTCCCCTTAGGCTTGTTACGGTCCTTGTTTTTCGTGGGCTTAAGATTTCTCTTAGCCCCTTGTTGGAAGTTGATTCTTAAATCCAGCGTGGCCTTTGGGATTTAACATACTCCGCCATATTCTCACCGGGGGATTCACTATGGAAAACTTATCGCACCACGTAAGTGCAGGGGAGGGGTATTTTTTTACAAGTTAAATAAGGGTATAAGTTAGGGACATGTCCCCAATAATTTATCTCTCAAGCTTAGAAATAAGGAAGCGGGTATCATATTTAGGGGGAGGGGGACCTGACCCGGGTTGATTACTTGTAACGATTGGTCATCGGTGTGCACTAGAACTCGGATGAATTTTGGGGAAGTTTTTTATCAGGTCACACATCAAATTTTGCATCAGGCGGTAGCCCGATCATATATAAGGGCAGATTTGGAGCAGGCTAAGGGTTGATTTACACCAGCTTTGGATGGGTCAAAATTGGATGAGTAGGCAAAGTGTAGGCTAATCGGGCACACAGTTTCAAATTCAAACTAAGAAACATGAGGGTACATCTATTTATCAGTAGAAGTGGTTCCTTAGTACATTGACAATGAGTATGCTACAAACTCTTTGACTAGTTTTACTTAATTAGATCATGTGAGGCCTAAATTTTATATGTAAGATAGGGGTATTATAGTTTTCTTTCTTGATTTTTTTATAAGCATAGAAAGGGGGGTCATATTCCCTAATATGAGTCGTATATAGTATAGGGTTTTTATGCTGTCTGCTTGCAGGTGGCATCCCGTTTTGTATATAGACTGAATCCCCGGGGTATCCTCAGTTAAACCCGCCAAAAATTGTTGTTTTTTATTTTTAAAAACCATCGTTTTGAAGACAGTGGCTTTGAGATGTAAATCCCAAAACTTGTTTACATATTTGCGAATGGATTCGTAGGGAGAGAGCTTTAAGCTTCATCATTTGGTGAGTACTTTGTCTTTGGTATTGGTAGCCAAAAACTGCTTCATGATGGAAGCTCCTAAAGCTTTCCATGTTTGTGGAGCTTCACCGTTTTCTTGTAGGCTAGACAACCATTGCCTAGCGGACTTTTGAAAATGTATAGCTACATGACGTAGCTTAAAGGACTTCGTGAAGCCCTCATCTCCAAACGCCACATCGAATTGTTGTATAAAGGCCAAGACGTTGTCCGTAACACCAAAGATGCCATTGTAGGTAAGGAAGAGATGTTTTTTCCTCCCTCTTTGAATTTTTTGAGCCTAGACGACCTCTTCCAAGTGGCACAAGATTTCCTATGGCCTATTCTTTTAGGTGGTTCAAGAGCTTCACCATCACTTTCTTCAAAAGAGGAAGAGTATGCGGAGGATGGAGAAGAGGGTGACCTCTTTCTCGCCTTTTTCTTCCCTTGTTCCTCCTTGTCTGCACCATCACTTTCTTTAGAAGAAGAAGAGGATGAAGAAGATGGAGAAGAGGGTGACCTCTTTCTCGCCTTTTTCTTCTCTTGTTTTTTGTCTTCCCACTTTGAATTATGGTGTAGAGAAGTATGTGATGGCTTCTCCATTTAGGAGGTGTTGGAGACCGTTTTTCTTGCCGTCTTCGTTGAGCCATCTCCGTCAAGGTGGCAGGAGACTTACTTCTTTTTCGTTCTTTTGGCGGGGGCTCTACCATTGAAATTTGGGTTCTCCTTTGGGAGGGAGATGCATCATCGAGTAGTAAGTTTTTGAGCTCTTTGTATGGATCCTCGTCTTCTTTCCTTATCGGAGAGAGTCCTCTTTTGGAAGTCTCAATAGGAGGCTTCCTAGGTACTCACTCTTTTTGGTGGGGAGTTTGGAGAATACCATGGGTGCACAATTGTTGTAGCACTTCACCTTGGAGGGATGGGTTGCCCAAGGCTTGTTGAAGCCTAGAAACAAGATAGTTTACAAGCATACAGGCATCATTAGTTGCTCTTTCATTAGCAAAATCAAAGCTATCAACATTCATTTCAATATCTTTTACCTTGTCAGCCATACTAGCAAGTTTTATCTGTAAATTTTTACTTGTACTTTGGCACTTCATGCCCTAGTTGTGCTACTCCTCTTTACCTTCAAAGATAAGCACTCAAGCATCTATACCGGTGGCTTGAATATTATTAATTCCAAGGAACAGAAGAGAGGGTTCAATAGAGCCAAGATAGCACCGGTTCCTGTTAGGCTTCTAATAGCTCAATAATGGTTAAGCCATAAGTAAGCCCCGTAGGACTCCATTATTAAGACCATAGCTTATCCACGTGAAATGCATAAAGCAGGCGTGCTTCAAGGATGAAAAATCCCTATTCTACTTACTCTTTTGTAATTTATAACACCAGCCATTTGTAGCAAGCTTGAGGACGTCTCTTCTTGAACAAGAAAAGAGAAACCAATAGGTCTGATACAAATGTGACATGTAATGCACTAGTAACTTGTGTGTAGAAAAAATTGATAACATAGTGAGCATTTTATTAAAAATAAGTTCCTAATGAGCATAGAGAGAGTACTTAATTTGAGAAAGAAACATAGCAATTTACACCTAGCTAATTTGGCATTGACAATACTTGAAAAGAGAGAGAAATAGAAAAATTGACAACAGTTGAGGACCGGATTTACATGGAGCCAGTCCTCCCTCCATAAAGGCTTTGTATTATAGCTTCTCCCATCAAAGGAGACTTTTCTACAATACAATCTTTGTGTTCCTTGATAAAACTAGTTTGTGTAATGAAGATGGAAGCTTCATACACCAAATTATTATTGGAAAACACACCTAGTGTCCCTAGCCTCAGTCCCAAGACCTCACACACCTTCAAAAATGGTGAGAGCTAGCAGGGGATGAGGATAGATTGAGAGGAATAAGATGTATCTTACAAGAAAGAAGTATTCTCCTCACATAATCACTGTAATAGCATAGCTTAGCTTAGTAATTAGCATGGTAGAGGAGATGAGCATGCCATTGAAGCTTGACTCTTGGTTGGATGTGCATTCCATAGCCAAGAGTTGTTGGTGTAGGCCTCTACTTCTCAATGCTTGGAGAAGGAGATGGAGTTCTTCTTGCACACATGAGTTGTGTGCAATGTGTTAGAGAAAAATGCAGCCCTCTCTCTCATCTTGGTCGACCCCTCTTGCTAATTGCTCATGTTGGCCTCCTATTGGCTCATGTAAAGCTCAGCCAATCACAAATTAGAAGCATAGTTGATAGCCTTTTGACAAGTGTCCCTGTTTTCCCTTTTGTGAGAGCTTTGGGTGATTAAATAATTCAATTAAACTCTCATTGGACCTCTTAGTCTTCTGGCCAATAGGTATCAGGCAAGCCATTGGGCTGTTGAATGCTCATTGGACCCCTTGGTAGACTGTTGAATAGTCTTCTAGGGAGCTTAAATTCTATTGGTTCTTTTATCAAGCATTTTTAAATTGATTAGACTAAATTTACTCTAGCCTAATTCTCATTGGTCCATGTGCCCTACATGTTGTATGCTTACTCATCGCAAAAATATGACAGAGACAGCAATGTGGCATGGTGGGGAAGAGGCCAAAAAGAGTCCATAACACAACAACCACTAATCCGATAACTATGAGACTTGATAGGGGGATAACCCTAGACTAGAGGAACACTTCTACAACCTCCTATACTGATTTAGACTAGTGAAAAAAACCCTAACTTACTGGAGTTTGTAGAAGCCAACCCAGAAGAAAGTCATCAAGACGATACCAAAATTTAGGAATAGGTACCTACAAGTCTATGTAATTAGCTCTAGAGTCAAACTACCAAGAGTTGGTCAAAACATCAAGCTAGGCTCTGGACCGCAAAGAGTCATTTAGATTTTACGACCAAATGGTGCATCCATTTGCCACCAAACTTCACGAGCATCATTGACATATCACCAACAGCCAAGAAATATGGTCAGACAGCAAGAAAAATGGTCGCCAACCATCTTCTCCCAAAAAGACGCTTGTGCGACATATTGCCAAAAAGGGTATTCGTAAGGCCAAATGATACACTGAAACCATGGAAAGGTGCCCTTCTGTATCCACAAGCCTGGGTGATCGAGCTCAAGTAACATCATTGCAAGAAGTCGCCTCCAAATGAAGAAATCCCTTTCAGAGACTGAAATGCCAAACAGGGAGTTTTTAATCTAAAAGTTGACTTTTTAAGTTGAAAACTAGCTAGTAGGGTTTAAGATACAAGCTCAAAACACCCGTCGCAAACTCACTTTTTATCAAGGAAGACATCATATGCGTATGATGTCTCACAGCTAGATTTTGCACAAATATCACTTACCTGACTTCACAACTCATTGCATACCCTAAGCATGAAGCATATAAGATTTCATAAGATTTGGAGTTGATTAGGCAAGACCGAAAAAATGCAAATTCTTGACCTAATCCCATAATTTGTCTTTGGACTTACCAAAAGTGCTCCAAATCAAGTGAAATTTTACAAAAATCAAGCACATAGCCTATTTATCATTTCCCAATGCTCAAAGATCTAGTTTGCAAAATGAGACATCATACCCGTATGATGTCTAGACATGTCTCACAGAGGGGTTATGTCACCATTCTGGTCATCCAGATTTGTAAAGCATGGTACATATAGCCTCTACACCAAATTTGAGCATCTTTGGGCATCTCTTGATCACCACCCTCATCATTTTCCCAATCAAAGTGTCCTAAACCGATTCCATGGCCTTGGGCACATGAGCACTAGTCCAAATGCATAACTGCACATATAAGAGCAATACACACATCAGGAGCCAAAAATCTGGTATAGAGCTTAGGATTCTAAAACTTGGGTTTAGATGAGTGTAAAGAGTCAAAACTTGATATACATGCTATGAGTTATACACATATCAGAGATCACTCAGCTCTAAGCACCTAAACATCATACACGTATGATGTCTGATAGCATAAATTTCCACCCAAAATGCATTTTTGACCACACACATAGCACCCTTAGGCCCTAATTAGCTTGTGTTTCAAATTTGAAGTCATTTGGATAGCTAAAAATTGAGAAAATGCCAAATTTTATAAACAACGCTAACTTTTTCACTTGGAGTGTCCGCAGGATCAATGGAAGCTAGCAAATCGCCAGCTAAAAGGAAGAGGTTGTCCTTGAAAGACATCATTGTAGCCGCATAACCTTACACTATCCCTGACGAAACACTAAAACCAACCAAAGCTTGGATAAATGAAGCCACACTAGAAGCTGAAGGAATCAGACTTTATCAAGGTACAGTCAGATATCCATAGGACAATACAGTATATTAACCCATGATCCCCAAAGAGCTCAGTGAGTATGTCAACAAGGAAGGTATCCTCAACCACTTACAGAGGTCCGATCAGCATAATTTCTTTTCTTTGCAGCAAAACAAGTAGGTGTGGATACACAGGGGGTCTACGTGCTAGCAAGCTCCATTCAGAAAGATGACAAAGCAGTGATTACTACTTTGGACGGCTAGAAGACTTAGGGGGTAATTACCCCTCACATTAGGGCCAAAAACGACTCAAAAAGAGTTATGTAAGGAATTGGTTAACTTACCAACTAGCAGAGCCATTAATGATCAAAACGGCTCCAAATTTGGCCGTTTTGGTTATTTAAAGCATATCTATGCAATTTAAAGAGTATCTAGGTACATATCTCTTAATATTCAAAAAAATATCATTTTCTTCACATTCCCTTGTAGGGTGTTCTCTCTCATCTCCCCTCTTGTAGGGATTCCCCCCTTCTTGTAGGGATCATTCTTGACTTTTGCACACCTTATCCCAAGCACCTTAATCAGCAAGCATGACAAAGCACCTCAAGCCTAGGTAGTGTTCCCACAAGCACCTTAGGCTCCCTAGTCGGTAAGCACGACAAGCACCTCAATCATCTTAGTCAACAAGAACGACAAGCACCTTAGTCATCAAGCACGACAAGCACCTCAAGCTTGGGTCGGGTTCCCACCTCAAGGTTAGCCCTAGCTTACCTAAGGTCAAAGGACTTTTTAACACTATCCTTTGGAGGTATTTAATGAAGCTAACTCTAAGGTCTTTAAGCTTCATTGGTTAGCCTTGCTCTTTGACAGACCATCTCTCATTTAGACCCCTTTACCACCATTGACCCCATGTTGAGATTGCTCTGAAAGCACAAGTCTATATTCTAACCCTTGTTCCCGTTTATTCTCCCACATTAAATGATCAGTTTAATATGAGAAAATCATATGGGTTGGTTAGATATTAGTTTTTATGACATTGGTTCCCACCTCAAGCTCAGCCCTAGCTTACCTGAGGTCAAAGGACTTTTTAAGACTAACCTTTGGAGGTCTTTAATGAAGCTAACTCTTCTAAGGTCTTTAAGCTCCATTGGTTAGCCTTGCTCTTTGATAGACCATCTCTCATTTAGACCCCTTTACCATTGGCCCCGTGTTGAGATAGATATGAAAACACATGTCTATATTCTAACTCTTGTTCCCGTTTATTCTCCCACATTAAATGATCAGTTTAATATGATAAAATCATTTTGGTTGGTTAGATATTAGTTTTTATGACAGTACCTCTTTCTTGAAATCATAGTTCTCCTTGACTAAGAGGTAGAAGAGATAAAGCCTTAGTCATTAGTCAATCTTGCTTAGCGGGTAGAGGATCCCTTTTGACCCTACGGCATCTTTCCAAGATGGATGACTAATCCATTTGGTGCTTGGGAGACATAGCTGCCACAAGCATGTCTGCTCTTTAGTCCATTTCATTCTCCCAAGTAGAGTGACAAATTCTACTTGGTGTTTAAGAGACGTCATCATCACAAACATGATTCTAAGCATGCATACTATTTAAATTTGTGCATAATGAAAAGAGAAATAGTCTTATAAACTCATATTTAGGAATTTTGGGAAAAATTCCTAATTTTGGGACAATTCTTTTTGGACCAAGTTCTTGAGTGGTTGCAGTGTGCTCGGTTGGAGTGTTTCTATCCATTAGTCTCAAGCTCTAAAGCAAAGATTCCATTGTAATAGGTTGCACTACTGTTAAACTCTCAAACATTTGTGAAAAAACGTCACAAAATTAGGGCGATCTCTTTTGGTCCATTTCTTGAGATAGTTGCAAGAGGCAAGAAACTCTAAGCTTATTGTTGCACTTGAGCTACCAAAATTTCAAAGCAAGTTTACAAAAATAAACATGGAATGCACTTGAGCTAGTGGAAACTCTAGGCCTTGTCTAGAACAACAAAAATGGTCCCTTTTTCTTAGAACCTAAAACAAGTGACTCCATTCCATTCCGTTTCTTTGCAAGAAGAAAATAAGTACCACACAATAAGTAATTGAAGAAAAGAGGATCTTCACGTGCAAGGGAGGCTACAGATAGAAGACATCTTGCTACATTCCAAAAACCACTCACACTTCTAGAATTTGATGCATTGCATAAACATGGCTCAAAATTTGTGCTCTTGATTCAGAATAACAATTGAGAGATTTAAGATGGCTCAAACTTGGGTGTGAGCTATAATATATTTCACAGAGAACCAATTAGGTATACTTGGGCTCTACATAAGTGTGATTTAAACTTGAGTGTGACAAATGCTTTATAGCAACACCTTAGGGACACATAAGTGTGTCTCAAACGTGAGCTTTAGCTAGAAATTATCCCTTATCCAATTGTGAGAAATGTGGGTACTACAAGTGCATGACTCAAAGCTGAGCGTGAGCACAAGTTTTCCCTAGAAATATCTAGGCTACACAAAATTAGAGGCTCGAACTTGGGTTCATTTTTTGTTGGACCTCCAAATCCCAACGACCGAGACAAAAACTATGAGTACTTGTCACAAATTTGAGTACGGACACTCATGTGATGTGAAGCAAACTTGACAAGTTCAAAAGTTGAACTTGACGGCGGCAAATGTTGCAGATGCCCATGAAGTTTGAAATGCGGTCATCTAATTTACCATCGGCTTATTTTTGCATGGTAGAGAAGAAAACTGCATTTCACTAGGCTCATTGTCTTCATGAGGGTAGATAGAGATGCTAGAAGAGGCCATAGATGATGGTTGTTGTGCTTGAAAACTCGCCCTATGCGTACTTGAGGAGGCAATGCCCTTGATTCCTACTGAGGATGCGGTGACCTTGTGATTTATCCCAATCCGTGACCTAGCCCTGTGCATACTTGAGGAGGTCATAAGCTTGATTCCTACTGGCTCATCCCATTTACTTTCAAGAAAAGGTCCATGGACTCTTGATCCGCTTGCGCACACTTTAGGAGATGGCGGACTCCATTTTTGATGGACCATCTGGATCACCGCTCTCGCCCCCTTTTGGCAAATCGATGGCCTATGCCTTGAGTGTGCATAAGTAAGGATGTTGCGAGCTCCATTTTTTATGGCCCTTTTGGACCACCCCTCCCTCGACCCCTTCTTGCACTTCACTTGCTTTTGTTGGGTTTCATCTCCACCAACGAACAACCCAAGCACTTTGCTATCACTTACATCATAAAGGGATAAGGTCTCTCAAAATTTTAACCGTGAAATTTTATCGCCATGGCTGTAGGAAATTCGAGGAGCCTTCATGATAATGAACCTATCACGTTTCTAGTTTCTTTAGCTTCATCAGGTATCTGTGAGGTTTTCAAGCTTCTTCCACACTAAGGGATTGTATACTTAATCATAAAGGCCTGCAAATTATGGCTTGCAAGCTATGCATAAGAACATAAGTAGTGTCAACAATCATTTACTCTCCATGTATCAATTTTCAAATACCTAAAACCAGGGTTGTTTAATACTAGTTTATATTATAGGGTGCTCAAGAAGAGGATAGTTAATGAAAATAAAATGGTAGTTGAGGAGTAGAGGAAAAGAATTAAGTGTTACCAATTTTTTGTAGGGACTTAAACAAACTGAGACAATAGGAGGTATGACATGCTGGAAGTAACAGCAACGACCTTCAAATTATCACAATTGAAGAGATAAGGTCAACGGTAGGTGATAGTTATGCATTTGGGTATTCGGACTTACATACCATGGATGTCGTTCACTTGCTACTCTCATAGTGTTATCACCCTTTTCAGTATACCCTATAGGCTATTAAACAACAAGTTCATAACCCAATGGTTAATGTGGTCAAGAAAATGTGATATGTATAGATCTTGGATTATCCATTCCATAATTTTAGCAGCCAATGTCTTAAAATGGTATCTTATGTGCTGCCTTGCTCTTGCTCTATTTTGTTATGATAAAAGGATAATAAGATTGTGATTTTAAATTTGCAAGTGCTTAATTGTCTAGGCATATGTAGACTAGTTGGAGAGCCTTGTGGTGTTTTTGACTTAATACTGGAGGCTTGAACTTAAGTTCGAGCCTTTAAACCATCTAGTTTGGAAATAGTCTTACAGCATATGTAGACTAGTTGGAGAGCCTTGTGGTGTTTTTGTCTTAATGGTGTGGAGGCTCGAACTTAAGTCTGAGCCTCTAGACCATCTAGTTGGAAATAGGCTTATGGTGATCATAAGAAAAATGGTATCTCATGTGCTTTCTTCTTGCTATATTTACTTCGTTGGCCTAAGGGGTTTCCTTGAATTGAACCCACCCATTGATCCACATAGCCTAATCACAACCATTAAACTCACAAACACTTAGGATGTTAGCGGCCTCAATTGCCTTTATGAACTAGCTATAATAGTTTGAGTATTTTGGATATTTGCAAGTGCTTTTGTGTTTAGGAATCTATGGACTAGATGGGGTGAGGCTCAAACTTAAATATCTAGGTCAAAAATAACCCCATGGTATTTTCAACTTGACGGTTTGGAGCCTTGAGTAAACTTCTCTTTGGACATGTTTCTAACATAATATTGAAGAAAAAGCTTGAACTTAAGTTCGAACCTCCAAACAATCTAGTTTGAAAATACGCTCATGGTGACGACAAAAAAATGGTATCAAATATGGTAATTTGTGAGCATAGTCGTTTTTTGGATCATAAGAAATGGCAATAAATGACTTAAAATCATTTGATTAAAAGCTTTGGTTGGATCATAAGAACTCAATAGATGACTAAAAATCATTTGATTGAAAGCTTGAAATTAGACACAATCTACTCAATTAGAATCAAAATTATCTTTTGTATGAGTTCATAAATTGGTATTTCTACATACATACTTTGGGTTTTTAAATTACAAAAGAAGTCACTTTATAATTGGAATTTGGACAAAGTCTAGTTCATAGCATTTTTTGTTTGTATACATGTAGGCAAATTTCTTGTTGAAATGGCTTCTTTTTCTTGAAATCTTTGAAAATGGGACTTGAATAAATCCCAAAATTCCTAATTATGTCTTTATAAGACAAAAACATTTTTCATTTAAAAGAAATTTGTACATTTTCTTACTCTAATGTAGCATTGTAAGCATTGACAAGGTTCATACTATCCTTAAGTTGTATTCCTTGCATCCATCTAGCATCTTCAAAAGGATAATTTTTGAACTTAATAAGATACCGTCAGATAATCTTACCATGTTGTAGTACCTTGTCTTCATGCCGAAGGATAGCTTCGGTCTGTAGCACCTCTTCTTGGTCTTCAATTTCTAGAAGGTCTTCAATAATTGGTTCACTTGGTGGCTCTCCTTTGTAGGGTTTAAGTAGGTTCACATGAAAAGCATTGTGTATGAGCTAATGGTTGGGTAGCTTGAGTTGGTAAGCCATCTCATTGATGGGCTTCAAAATTTGGAAAGGACCATAGTATCTTTTTGGTAGCTTAGCATAATACTTTTGATGGCCAGTAGGATTTTTTCTCCTTGTTTGTCTCAAACGAGCCTTAGAAAACTTAAAGTAAGATCCAATCATTTTCTTTGAATGTTAAGGACCTGTTGTGCTTGACAACAACAACTTTTTGCCTTTGTTGAGAGATGGATATAGCCTCCTTAATCGTTTGAAAAGATTCTTGTAGGTCATGGCTATACTCATTGGCATGGAAGATCTTCCAATATACTTTAAGTAGCAAGGGACTTTTAGATCTTCCCTCAATTATTTCAAAAGGTGTTTTTCCCGTAGAAGTATGTACAATATTATTGTAGGCATACTCTACAAGAGGTAAGTACTTTTCCCATTGTGAGTGTTGATCTAATTCTGTAACATAAGTATTTAGTAGGTCAAGTATCATAAGATTGGCTATCTCACTTTGGCCATCCATTTGTGGGTGATAGGCCAAAGACAAATTCAATCTTGTTCATAGATTTTCAAAGAGACATTTCTAGAAATTACTGATCATTCTAGGATCTCTATTTGACACAATGGATGTTGGTAATCCATGGTCTTTGAAAATCTGTGATATGAAGAGAGTTTCCATTTGGTGTGCCTTAATAGTCCTCTTGGTAGGAATAAAGTGTGCTTGCTTGCTAAACCTGTCGACTATTGTCCATATTCTCGTATTCCCATGGATAGACTTGGGTAATCCAAAGATAAAATCCATGGGTATACTCTCCCATGGTGAATTTAGGATAGGCAATGGCTAGAGTAATCCAGGTTGCTTCCCCCTATCATACTTGGTCTTTTGACATACTACACATTTTGAAACATACTCTTGTATGTCCACTTTCATGGTAGGCCAATAGAAGTATGTTTCTACTCCTCGGGGAGTAGGTCGAATGCCTCTATCCCCCGCATAGGGAGGAGCACCGGATTCACACATGACTTTCTCACGAAGAGAGTGGGTAACACAACTTATTTCCGTGGAGAAGATAACCATCCTACAAGGTGAATGGTTCCTCTTTCTTCCCCAAAGCAAGGGTTGACATTATGTCTCATAGTCATGGTCTTGTCACTAGCATACTCATTTATCATAGAAGATAGATCATTCTGAGTAGCTATAGACACTATGTTAACTTTTGGTCATCGTGAAAGTGCATCGGCCACTTGATTGTGCTTACCAGCAATGTGAGAAATATGGATATTAAATTGCGAAAGAAAATTTGTCCACCTCATTTGTTTGTCGAAAAGCTTGGTTTACATCATGAAGTAATTTTGAGACTTTGATGCTCTGTTCATAGAATAAATGGAGTCCCCAATAATTAGTGCTTCCATGTGTCTAGGGCATGTAGAACAGCTAAAAGATCTTAAATGTCCAAGACTCATTCATTTGTATTGAGCCTTCGGCTCTCATATGCTATACATGCCCTTCTTGAAGCAAGACTGCTCCAAGGAAATCACCAGAAGCATCATATTGGACCTCAAATGGCTTTGAGAGATCCAAAAGCATAAGGACTGGTTGGGAGGTAAGCTTCTCTTTGAGCTTGTCAAAAGCATTTTTCTCCTTAGCAGCCCATAAATACTTAACGTTCTTCTTTGTTAAGTCATGTAATGGTCCTGCTATTTGAGAGAATTTTTCTATGACGCATCTATAGTATGCACACATACCAATAAAGCTTCTTAGCTCATGTAGATTCCTTGGATTAGGCCATGCTTTTATTACCTCTAACTTTGATGGATCCATATGGATACCATCTTGAGCGATAATATGACGTAAGTATTGAATCTCTTGAAGGAAAAATTTGCTTTTCTTTTGGTTGAGAAAAAGCTTGTTCTTTCTCAATGCTTGAAAAATCACTTGGAGATGTTGCTTATGTTCCTCCAAAGACTTGGAGTAGATGATGATATCATCAAGAACACTCCAGTGAATTTACGGTAGGGTATAAAGATTTTCTCCATTAGACGATTGATTGTGGCTAGTGCATTAGTCAATTTAAAATGCATGACTATATGTTCATAAAGACCAAACGTTGTACAAAACGCGGTCTTTAGAATATCTTCATCCACTATCCTTATTTGATGATAGCCACTTTTAAGTTCAATCCTACTGAAGTAGATAGAGCCTTGTAGCTTATCAAACAAACCATCTACCCGAGGAACGGGAAATTTATTTTGATAGTGATATGGTTTAGTGCTAGATAGTCCACACACATACGGTATGTACCATTTTTCTTTTGCACTAAAAGGACTGGAGAACAAAAGGGAGAGGAGATAGGCCTCACCATCCCTTTGTCAACGAATTCTTGTACTTGCCTCATGATCTCCTCTTGTTGAGCTTGAAAAAATGGATAAGGAGGCTCGTTAGGCGGTGAGCTTCTTGGAAGGAGCTCAATGTGATGGTCATCATCCCCTCATTTTAAAGGTAAGTCCATAGGGATATTATCGATGAACACATCTTGGAATCCTTTTAGAAAATTAGACAAGTTTAACCCTTCTTGATTCCTACCATTTATATTTGATGAAACATTAGGATCTTTTAGGGATTCTTTGGACAAAAATCATGTATGCACAAATTGAAGCTCTTCATTGATTTAACAAAAGAAAGAGGATTTACAAGTGGTATAGTGCAACCACACTCACTCATGTAGGTGAAGTAGATTCTCCATTCAGGGAACTTTATATTGGCAGCCATACAATCAAACCATGGCACCCCATGTTAGAAAATCAGACGTAGCTAAATAGATTTTTGAGTAGATTACTTAATGGAGAGAGATAGATTTCACACACAAGAGATTATAGAGTAGAGAGAGAGAGAGAGAGAGAGAGAGAGTACACATGATATACGTGGTTCACCCAATGTGGACTACGTCCACGGAAAAGCAGCCACTCAATGGCTTTAGCACTTCAAAAGAAGAAGTAGTTTACAAAGGGATTAAACCCTTGATAGAGCTCCCGCCTTGCTTCACTCTCACCACCTCACACTCACCTTGTTGCATCAACTTCACACTATGAAATGTGTGTAGAAATGGCCTCCTTTTATAGGCCAAAAGGGTTGCCCTCTCTTATGAGAGATAGCCATGTGTAGCCGCCCTTGTGCGAATAAGTCCAAATCGGACCCTCCAATCCGCCCATGTGTGGCCCCCCTTGAGAAGACAAGTCCGCTTTTGAATTCGGCCACCGTCCATTGACTTCTGACCACCGGCCATCGGCCATTGACTACCGGCCACCGGCCAACCAACCGGTTGTTTTCCGACCACTTTTCGGCCGCCGTCCGGCCATAATATTCCAGCGAAAAGGAATATTCCGGTTGCCCCTGATTCTTGTTCGTGAAAATTTTGGTTTCCGGTGAGTGATTTTCCTTCACGCACAATGGCTTCTCCTCATAGTGGGGGCCTTAAAAATGTGCGCTTTTACCACAGAAAATTACAAGGGTAAATCAGGCTCCATACTTAACACCCCAAGGATAGCATCCTCATGTTGGTGAGGAGAGATGAAAAAGTCTTCTTTGCTGATATAGCTTTGGACATGAAGCCTCAACTTCCCAATCAAGGGAGTAACGGAGGCTTGATGTCCCTTGAAAGTTGTGTCAACCGTTACAATATCTCCCATCTTGAAAGCTTGAATGCCCAACTTGGTATCCAACTCCGTAGATATGGAGTTGTGAGAGAGCCAGGGCCAAATAGGATGAAGGCATCATGCTCCCTTACCTTTCCCCAAGCATAGGAGAGAGATTATCCTTTGCAATGAGCATCCTCTTTTGGAGTTTTGATGGTGGAAGCCCTAAGATGAGAGCATTTTCCTTGGGGAAAGAACGATAGCCATGTCCTTGCTCCCCACACTTAAAACACTTATGTTCCTTGCAAAAAGCTTCAAGATCTTAGGGAGAGAGTTTGTTTTTACCTTTGTAAACTCCCTTCTCCTTGGACCGATTCTTGTTGTCGTTGTTGTTGTTAGAAGTGCCTTGGGAAGAATTTTGGGCATTGGTCTTCCCCTTTGCATCATTTTTGTCTTTGTTTTCCATGGGCTTGACATTCCATCTAGCCCCCTGTTGAAATTTGATGCGTAAAGAAACCATGGTGTGATGGATTAATTCGGTGATAGAACCAGGCCATTGGAAGTTGTTAGCAGCGGCTAACACAGGCTACACTCAATATGCATCAAGAGAGAGATATGCTATGCTTGTGCATAATATTTCCAACTCACTTTGTATAAGCCTTGGGCTCATTGGGAGTCCCAAAGTTTTATATGTTAGTTAGAGGGATCAAGCTTAAACCCATAGTAGAAGGGATTGTGGTGAAAGCCTTTAAAAGGAATCCTTTATGCAAGGAGGCTTCATTCTTGAGTACCACTCTTGAGGATCCACTTTTGAGAGCTCTCCCTCTCTTGAGTGTTCACTCTATTGAAAGACTAGCCTTGAGCTTAATGCCCATGCTTAAGAGGCTAGTACTAATCCATTGTAATTAGAGAATCTTGATTAATCTAATCCCTATTTTACTCATTAGTCTTATCTTTTGTACATATCATTATGTCATGAAGTAGTATTACACTCTCATTATTCTAGATTTGAGAGAGGTATGTACTTCTTGCTTTGATCTTAACTCTCCTCTTCCATAAGTATTTCAATTAGTTGATTACTTCTCTAATTCTCTTGATTAGTGTAGTGTGTGTGCACTCTTGGTCATGTCATTAAAGTTTGTGCCTGATTGTGCGCTTAAATGTGTGAAGGTTTAAGAGCCTTGAGCTCAATGCCACTTGTGTGTGATGTGATTAGAGTACCTTGGTTGGCATGTGATGATTGGGAAAGCCAACTTCAATGCAATCAGTGTGTGCTTTGATCATGGATGCTTGTGTTGACTGTGTTCTTGTGACTCCATAAAATTGGCAAGTCAGACTTTGGTGGGCTTGATGTGTGTAGGAGTTGATTGATTAGTGATTAGAGTATGATTAGAGTTAGTCTTGACATGGCTAATCTCTATTGGCATTGGTGAGGTATTCTCTTGAATCCTCTATTTATATTCATCCGATGCTTTCAATAACTTTCTGGTGCAATAAAGATGGAAGCTTCAAGCACCAAGCTTACACTTAAAAACACAACATCAATTCCCCCACGGTCTCAAACCCAAGTTCTCACACACCTTTGAAGATTGTGAGAGCTAGTCGGGTATGAGAGTAGATCAAGAGGAAGAAGGAGTATTCTTACAAGAAAGAAGTATGTCTCCTCACGTAATTAGCATGGTAGAGGAGATGATCATGCATTGGAGATTGGCTCTTGGTTGGATTCTCATCACAAAGCCAAGAGTTGTTGGTGTCACAAGCTTGGAGTGATAATGAGCTTTCCATTAAAGCTTGAGGAAGAGAGATAGTCTTCTTTTCTTCACACATGAGATTGTGTGAGTGTGTGTGATAATGACTTGCAAAAATCAGCCCCCTCTCTCTTGGTCGACCCCTCTTGCTATTTGCTCATGCTGGCCCCTGCAAAGCTTAGCCAATGACAATTAAGAAGCATAAGTGATAGCCTTGTGACACGTGTCCCCCTTTCCCCTTTTGTGAGAGCTTTAGGTATTTAAATGATTCAATTAATTTCTCATTGGACCCCTTCGTCTTCTGCCAATAGGAATCAGGCAAGCCATTCGATTGCTGAATGCTCATTGGACACCTTCGGAGACTATCCAATAGTCTTCTAGAGAGCTTAATTTCTATTGGTTCTCTTATCAAGTGTTTTTTTATGAATTAAACCAAATTTAATCTAGCCTAATTCTCATTGATCCACCTCTATGGCCATCCAATAGGATTTGAATGCACCTTGGGGAAACTGGGCTAGGGAGCTGACATATGCCCACTATGCTCTTTGTGTAAAGGGAGCTTGCAAGTGTGTGTGTGTGTGTGTGTGTTTCTCTATCCCCTGCATATAAGGCTCTCCCCCTCCTAGAAAGGGATGTGGGAAGACTTTTGAGTCTTCCCACAAGCATCCAATTTACCCTAAGGCTTGACCATTGGAAATTACCTTTGAACTTTGGAACCTTAGCATTTTGGAAGTCTTAATGGACTGAACCTTAGGGTCTTTGAAGCCCATTGATGCACATTGCTCTTTTGCAGATGATCCCCCCTTTGGATCCCTATTTTCCCTCCTTTGGATCCCTATTGTGACCAGTTTGCCAGTCTGACCAATATTCTAGCCTTTTCTCCCCCGATACTTTCCCATTTTAAATTATCATTTTAACATGAGAAAATAATTTAGGAGAATCAGATATTAGTTATTATGACATTATTGGTCCAACCTTCTCAAATGCAAGAGCTTTGTGACACAGTGGGGTGAGTAGAAGGGGTTATAGGGCCATCTCTAATACTTGGTTTCAGGTCCTTAAGTATTACAAGATTGGAGTATTGAATTGACTACACCTCACAATGTTGGAAAATTAAGGACTCTGTTAAATGAATAAATACCCAAACATTTTGGAGAGTACTATTATATAGAGGGAATGATGCCATACAAAAAACAAAAGAAAAAATCTTATTTTGAGTATAATGTTTTTAATAACATTTGGATGAGTATAAAAAAAGTTCAATCTGCTATGGCGAGATACTATAACATGAGAGAAGTAGATTTTGAAGGAAAACTTATATTTGCTATGAAATTGGATGAGGCTCAAATTCAAAAATGTCAAAAAAATGAAAAGAGTATCCATATCCCTAATGAATAGAGCATTGGATTATAGCTAGGGTAAGCTTGATTCACCAACCACAAAACTCAATCAAAAATGGAGCTCGGGTGGATTGGAGCACCTCAAATACTAGTAGAAAATCACAATACATTGAAATGACTCTTTTTGCAAATAGATATCCCTCACTACAAGAGGTTGTGTGCTCTTGTGACGCTGTTAGCGACGGAAATACACTGGGTTTTTATAACCCCCGGCGTCGCTAAAACCGTCGCTACGAGAGTCGCTATATGCGTCGCTATAGGCGTCGCTATAAGCGTCGCTATATAGCGACGCTCATAGCGACGCTCATAGCGACGTTTACACAGAAGACTATAGCGACGCTCATAGCGACGCTACAGAGCCATAAATAGCGACACCCGAGAAAAAAAAAAATTGGTGGCAGGGCATTGAATGCCCTGCCACCCATCAACCATATTGTACTTGATTCACTTTTTAAAAAAAGTGCAAGGGTAGATAATAGACCCAAAATAGTCACCCACAAGACGCATTGTTTGCAAAATTGACAATTGTACACATCATAGGCAAAATGAATTGATTGGCAAATGTAATAATGACAATTGTACAACATCATAGGCATAAAGAATTGATTGGCAAAAGGAACTGCGGTGACAAATGTAATAATATACATGGTTCAAAAAGATGTATAAAATCCGTCTCATGATACATAAGCTATGAGAAACCCTAAGCTAATGCTATCTAGCTACGGCTAAACTGACGTCGTCTAGTCAGACGTCTCATCGCGTCCAAGCGGCGTATCTGTCGGATTCTGCAAAAAAAGACAATAAGACAGCTTTCAGTAAGTATAAACATATAACGACATTTATAAAACAATACAAAAAATAAAAAAGAGTAAACCCTAATACTAACCATGCCGCCGCGAGAACTGAGAATGTCCATCAGGGCGTTTAAGCCCTTCCTGCCTGCGTACTCGCGCTCGTACGGTGTGGGAAAAATTATGTCAGGAGTTTTTTGGAGCAAGGAATTGCACATATGTACATATCCATGCATGGTGCATGAAATAAAGGTTTGCACATTTTCCAGAGCCAGGTGGTTACGTGGGACCCACATGTGTACAGGTAGGAGAGCATGTACATAGTGCAGCGATTTTCACTATTATCAATACTAGTGTGTTTTTTCTACAATAAGGAGGATTTGGTAGCGCGTAAAACTTCTCGAGGAAGCTATCCGCGGGCCGACGACGTGAGGTCAGCAGGTGCGTCAGATGGCATCTAGTGGCGTCAGGAGGGCGAACGAAGTCAATATTTGCACGCAGATGAGGACGGACACAACGTGGGTGTTTTCTGGTGAGAGTTATGCAGAAAGGTCATCATTAGGACCACTTTTTGGGTCCACTTCACGTGGTGGCGAGATGCATTAGTGGAAAAAAGCTGAGTGCCAGGTGTGCGAATGATGCAAAAAGGTGACAACTATGCACTGCGAGGTCAGTTTTTGGCATGTTCGGGGTCCGTTTGAGGTCATCGAAAAGGCCAAGGGTGCCCAACTAATAAAGCTAAGTGTGGGAACTGAAAAAACTGAGAGAAGACCAGAAAAAACGTAGAGAAGAGAGGAGGAACAGCCGCAGGTGTGTTTTTGCTCATTTTGGAGCCTGTTTTGGCCGTAAACTGCTCATCCGATGTTGGATTTGAGCACTTTGACATTGTAGACTGGGGTTTTGGGCCGTTCCAGACGCGATGGAGCTGTCCATTTTACCAAATTCCTCACTCTTTTTCTGTTGTTTTTCTGTGTAATCTTCTCCGGTGAGTGAAGCTTCTTCTCCAATTTGTGATTGTATCTGGTATCTTTTACCCATATTGTGTGAGCTGTTTGCCCCATTGGTGTTGGCCCAAGCTCATTTGTATCTAAACATCAGAAATTATCCTCTTTTGAGCTGAGTTTTTTGGGTGTGTGTGTGTGTGTGTGTGGAGTGGACAAGTGGATAGTTTCTCTCCTCTCACTCCAGAGGTGTGTTCCCTGTCTCGGCCAGGTGTGTTGTCTAAGCCGGGTGGTGCCCTATAGTGTGTGTGTGTATCTTTCCAAGAGTGTGTGTTGGGTCGTTATAGAGGCGCTGTGTGTGTTTTCATCCCGCTCACAACGTCTTGTCATCGACCACTGTCAAAACATACAAAGATTTCATTATGTTAGAATTAAAAAACTCATAAACCCTAAACTATCGAACATAAAGAGCAATGTGAAAACACTTACAAAATCGGCCTCAAATGATGCCCATCTACCGCTCCCCAAGTGGTGCGATCTCCCTGCCTCTACTCGCGCTCTGGCTGCATCCTTTTGTTGCTTCCACTTGTCGGGATTCTCGCGCGCTGCTTTCTTCGCATTCTTCCAATCTTCTTTGGACAGCCAATCTGGCATGTTCCACCCATTCTTGATTGCTTTTTGCAGTTCAGAACGCTTGTGTTTGCAGTATTCACGCATTCGAATCTTCATCAGGTCTTCATTGAAGCGCTGATCCCGTGTTGGAACGGGAAACTCATCATGAAGTATGTTGATGACTCTGTTTTTTAAATCACTTGGTACTTCACTCCATTTGTTTAGTATGTAGTGTCTAAACAGCTGAGAGCAAAGACCACGCATGCGCGAGATCACCTTCTTGCCATCATCATCCATGATGATGCCGCCGCTGATGTCGACGGAGTAAGGCAAGCCCTCTGGCCGGTGACGCGTGAACCTGGGTGTCCCGGCAGGGGTCTCTAGCGGCGTGTCGATGGGGGTACGGACGTCAGGTGTCTCCACCGGCTTCTGGGCCCCGAAGCGAGGAGTGTCGAGTGGGGTGGCTCCTGGCGGAGTAGGTAGAGGTGTGTAGCTTCTAGGAACAGTCAGTCGTGCAAAACCTGGCGTAGATGGCGATGCTGTGGCTGGTGTGGGGGCGGGCAAAGAAGGGGAGGGTAAAGAGCCTCGTCGAACACGAGGCGGTGTGGAGGCATCGGTGGCGGAATCCCCACAACAACCGCCACCGCCACCACTAGAGCGCCGGTGTCTAGACGAGTGTGAAGCTCGTCTCGTCGACGCCGAAGCTTCGGAGCGCGCCGAATGCTCCGAAAGAGAGGGAGATGCGGATGGAGTAGGAACGCGCGATGATGCGCCAGAGCAATGACGCTCCACGTACCATTGTCTCTGCTGTGGTGACAAAGAAGAAAGAAACTCCTCATCATCCATACCTGCATTAAACACACGAATATTTAAACTTAAAATTGAATGAATAGAGTAGACAATGACGCAAAGACCATTAAATACAATGACGTAATGACGCATATAAATACAATGACGCAATGAATTGAGTGATAGAAGAGGCAATTCGAAAACTCAGAATTTTCAATCAAAAGATGTGAGCGCGAGTAGAAAAGAGCGTTATACACCATGGAAGGTACTTAGAGAGCCAGAGCTTTTACAACACGGAGCAAAATTGTTCAAATACAATATTTGTGGCTTTAAGAGATCTCTCTCTCATCCTCGCATAACTCAGCATAACTTCCTATATCTATATAGAGCTCTCCGTTTAAACACATATCCTCTGTTTCATTTTGTAGCTCCTCTGCATGCACCCCATATAGAGTAGTAGCATCTTGATGCTCGTCTGGCACCACCGCAGCGGCTTCTGATTGAGCATCTTCTCTGATCTCCTCCATTGATGTCGTTGTGATTGGCACATGGTAGCCTTCATACGTCCTTGCACTACGAGGGGCTACCTCTATGACGTACCACCAGTTTGATGTAGACTTTGTAGGATGAAATATTACCTGCCAGAGCCACATAACTTACATGAGAGATTTCAAGCACATAACTTGTAAAAGGGGGATGTTAACTATTTACATACTTACTTGTTCACAATGCTCAGGTAGTACGAAAGTGTCTCTTAGGTCAGTCCATTTCTTAGTAGAATCCACCTCAAGAAAACCAGACTCTCCTCTACGCACAGTAGCGTTGCGACCCTCCATGATTATCTTGAACCATTGCACGTCAAACAAGTCGACAAAAAATCCTCTGTAATCGATCCTCAAAATCTCTTGCAGCGTGCCGAAGTAAGTGAGTTCCGCCACCACAGGATCTGCATCAGAGGAACGTCGTCGACTAGACTGTTCAAATTTTGCCATGATTCCACAATCTTGAGTAAAACGCTTTTTGTCGATTCGTTCCACCCTAAAATGTCGACCTTTACACCATGCTGCTGTGTATGACTTATACTACAACGAACAAAGATTATGAGTGGCCGTTCAAACGTTTATAAATAAAGTCACTTGCTAGTCGTACATTGCAAACTTACCTTGGTCGCGCAACCCCGAGAGTACTCCCACTCTTCTTCAGTCACTTTGTCACCGCATTGTTGTGCGCTTTTCAATTGGTTGTGCAACCATCTTAAGCTCATGAAGGTTGGTAGGCTCTCCAGAACAGCTGGATAGTGCATCGGTGGTCGTCTTCCCCGTCTCCACTCGATTTGTGCCCTTTGTCGCTCTTGCTTTGCATCCTCATATTGTGAAATCCACTTTTTCATCACTGGATTGTGAAGCATGCAAAATCGGTTGATTTTAGCCTCTAGATCTTCCGTCATCTTCTTCTCAACACCGAGATTGCACATGACAATCCCAGATATGCGCTCATCATCTATGGTTCGCCATAGCGTGTCCCGGGATTTATCAAATCCGTCTAGCCACTCTCCAATGTACACTAGGGACTCTGATACCAACCAACCTTCTGCCATGCTACCCTCCGGACATGCCTTTGGATGCACATATCCCTTAAGCGTTTTCATGAAACGCTCTAAGAAGAACATCCATCTAGAATGAACTGTGCCAGCTATTTCCACCTCATCAACTATGTGAACAAGAAGATGCACCTGAATGGTTAGCATTGTAGTAGGAAAATGTTTCTCAAACATGCACACAAGCTCCGCAGCATTTAGTTTGGCGAATGGTATGGAGTCTACGTTGATCTCCTTTTGTGAGATCCATTGCACCAGCTTTGCAAGTTTGTAGATTGTGTTACGGATGTCGAGAGACAAACATCCCTCAATGGCAACCGGTAAAATAAACTGTAAAGTATGTGCAGCAATGATATTAAAGTCCACATTTTATGCAATGATATTAAAGTCCACTATGAACGTACCTGACACATTTTATGCCAATCGTGTGACTTCAAACCGGTAAGCTTTCCTTCTTTAGTAAAACACGTTCAGAGCGAGTGCATTACGCCAGTGGGGGTCCGCAAAGATCGAATGGTCTCTTTTACTTTGCGTTCTTGGGCTCCTGTGAAAATCCATGGTGCTTTAGGGAGTTTTATCGATCCATCAGATGCTGTTTGCGGCCAATATTGCTCCATACGATCCACATTTCTAAGGTCAACTCTGGCTCCCAGAGTATCTTTCTTGCCGGTCAGATGGTCCCATAGTAGATTACCCACATTCTTGAATATGTGCATTGGATCGAGCAAGTGATTGATCATGAGTCGGGGCCAGTATGGTAACTCGTACCATAGAGATAGTCTCTTCATCCCTGGAGGCAATCCGTCATCGCACATCTCCTTCTGCTCTAACCATGCTTGTGCAGACATCCTTGGTGTCTCTCTTCCCAAAAAGCTGTCGCGTAACACATGATTCTCTGGAAAATACGCTTGATGACCTTCGTAGATTTGCTTCTTCAGTGAGGGTGCCCTACGTGCATTCAGTCTAGGTCCACATGTGACACATGCTCTGTATCCGCTTGTTTGAAGCCCTGCATGTATACACATGATAATAGATCAACTATGGGAAAAAACAAGATTTACAGTGTCTGAGTGAGGAGTGTCAATAGATCACCTGAGCATTCTGTTAGCCCGGGATAGTCATGCATGGTCCACATTAGAATGCCTCTGATCAAAGCATTCCGTCGTCCTGTGTGTCGGCTCATATCCACCACCTCTATGCCAATCCACAATTGTTGTAGCTCTTCCAATAGTGGACGAAGATACACATCCATATTCCCCACTTTATATCGCCCTGGCACAATCAAGCTTAGCCATAGGTGCCCCTTCTTCGTAGTCAACCACGGGGGAATGTTGTAGTTGACGATGACAACGGGCCATACACTGTAAGATGTTGATCTTTGACCAAATGGATTTACGCCATCCATAGCCAGGTCTAAGCGCAAATTTCGAGCTTCCCTGGCAAAATCCGACCATGTTCCATCTATATGTTTCCACGCTACGCAATCTGCAGGAATTCGTAGCACACCATCCGAAGATTTATTCTCCTCATGCCATGATGCTAGGGCGGCCATGGACTTACATTCGAAGAAATGCTTGATGCGAGGAAGTAGAGGGAAATATCGCAAAACCTTTTGTGGAATTTTTGTCCCATGGAGATCTACTCGATATCTTTCGGAATCACATTTCGGACACTTCTCCATGTCTATGTATTCCCCTCTGAAAAGAATGCAGTCATTAGGACAAGCGTGGATAGAATTGTAATCCATCCCCAAGTTTCGCAAAATCTTTCTTGCTTCATCTCGGGAATCTGGCATCACATTGTCAGCTGGTAGTATGTGCTCTTTCAGCAATCTACACAACATAAAAATATGATACAGTCGTGTAAAAATCTATCAGATCATTATACATTTAGAGTTTTATTAAAGTAAACTAATTGTAATAGATCACCTGAAAAGCGCTGTGACGCTAGTGTCACTCCATCCAAACTTTGCCTGCATGTTGAGAAGAACCAGGAGTGCTTTCAATCTAGACATACGTGCTCCATTATACAATGGCGTATCGGCTTCACTTTTCATATCATCATAGATAAGCCTTTCTGAATCCATGATCGTCTCGATCATTTCATCAATCTCGGGCTCAAACATTGCCTCGTTGGGAATGTGCTCTGCATGATCATCCCCCTAGCTGTCAGAGGCTACATCTTGTGGCCTCACATATGCTGCTTGACCAAAGCGCCTGCGAACACGTCTATTGGGTTGCAAGATTGCTGCTTGTTGGCCAGCGTCAGAGTCTGACGAGTTATAATTGGCAACAACTCGATCTATAATAGATGGATCGAACTCGCCAAATTCGCGAACGTTATGCAAAGAAACACGTCTTGTCCGTCGCACAGCATGCTTGCATTGATTACAAGGACATAAGACCCTCGTTGAGAGATAGGTGTTTTGGTTGGACGGTCCCACATCCTTGTCGCTACTCATAATGAGGATAAAAAACTTATAACCTGGACAACAAATTTAATATTCTATTGGCATTCTTCGTCTTATCTCTCTCTCTCTCTCTCTCTCTCTCTCTCTCTCTCTCTCTCTCTCTCTCTCTTTACCTCACATTCTCTAGTCATGTCCAATCCCCGCACACCTCGGTCTAGAGGTGCACGGAGATCAGAACCACCGGGTTATAATATCGTCTTTATTGGCCAATACCTATATTTGTGGGTACAAGAAATCTACACACCCACGTCTACATGATACTGCATGTAGTGGACAAAACCCCTTTGCCTCTTCTCTAGCTGTAGCACTTCACAACATCTTAACATCTTTTCACAGTAGATCTTTTCACTGTTCGTCTAACTCTAAAGCCTAAACCGTAAGTAATTCTTGCGTGGACTTGATCTAACGTAAATAAGCGTAAATCTAAATAAACGTAAATCTAACTAAAAATAAACCTAAATCTAATTTAACGTAAGTCTACATCTAACCTAATCTTTAACGTCTTTTGGGATAGTTTCCTACGACGTTAAAACTCTCTTCTTCTTGTGTGTGTGTGTGTGTGTGTGTGTGTGTGGGTAAACGTAAATAAACCTAAGTCTAATCTAATATAACATAAATCTAAATCTAACGTAAATTATGTTATATTAAAAACAAAGAACTAAACTAACAGGGATTATAAGAACCTTAAAACTGATTTAACACATAATTTTTCACATAACTCGGCAAGAGTTGGCATTCTCATCACTAAAGAAGTGAGAGTTAACTTCCGGCGGTGACGCTGCCTCATCTCCATCCACATCTGACGACAGCAATTGGCCCTTTAGACCGTTCTTGCTCTTGTTACTAACTTTGAAGTTGCTGTTGAATGACTAGAGGTTGTCTAGATGGTCATTGTGTCGGGGATGTAGTGGCTCTTGCCGCCCTGAAGATCCACCTTCTTCCCTATCTTCTGAAGACATTTCACCAGTACTTTTGGATCGACGGAGCCCACCATGAGTGAAGGCACCAATACCCTATATTCCATTGAGGGCTTTCTTCACCCGCTTCATGCAGGCATCGCAGTCTATGGAGACCTAAATCTAATCTAATATAACGTAAATCTAAATCTAGCGTAAATAAACGTAAATCTAGTTAAAAATAAACCTAAATCTAATTTAATGTAAGTCTACATATAACCTAATCTTTAACGTCTTTTAAGATAGTTTCCTACGACGTTATAACTCTCCTCTTCTTGTGTGTGTGCGCGTGTGTGGATGTGTGTGCCAATAAAAAGAGATAAATGGTATAACCTTTCTATCACCCATGCCAAGTATGATAGATTGATTATGCCATTTCCCTCTTGAATAATAGATCTTGAGTTCAACTCCTCGTCGGCTAGATCTTTAGGTCTTTTAATTTTAATTAGTTTCCTACGACGTTAAATTAGTTTCTCTCTTTCTCTCTCAATGTGTGTGCGTTTTTTTGGATCGTATGCATGTTTTCTCTCTCTTTTCCTCTCTCAATGTGTGCGTTTTTTGTTTATGCATATTCTCTCTCTCTTTTCCTCTCTCAATGCGTGCGTTTTTTGTTTATGCATGCTCTCTCTCTTTTTCTCTCTCAATGTGTGTGTGCATTCTTTGTTTATGTATGTGTGTGTGTGTTTTTGTTTTTGTTTGTACTCTCTCTCTCTCTCTCTCTCTCTCTCTCTCTCTCTCTCTCAAAAACACTATGTGTGTGTGTGTATGTGTGTGTGAGAGAGAGAGAGAGAGAGGGAGAGAGAAAGAGGGGAAGGGAACATGAGAATGAGGAGAGGGAAGGAGCATACCTGGCTCTCCTTCCTCTCCTCGTGTGTGTGTGTGTGTGTGTGTGGAGAAGAAAAAGAGAGAGAGAGAGAGAGAGAGAGAGAGAGAGAGAGTCAGGGAGAACGTTACCTGCTCCTTGCTTGAGGGCGCCGAAAAACTCAGATCTGAGATCTGAGTTTTTGGGCGCACTCAGTTATTTTTTTAGCCCAGCCGGCGTCGCTATGAGCGTTGCAAATTTCTTTGTAAATTTGCGACGCTCATAGCGACGCCGGGAAATTTTTTTTTGAGCGTCGCTGTGTGAGCGTCGCTAATATGAATAGCCTCTTGTAGTGCCTTCTCTTATACAAAAACAAAATGCAAGTGAACAACTCCATGTAGATGGCATGGATGACTTCATTGTAGAATGGCACTTGAATGCCAACCTAAAGGCAGTAAAGTGCATGTTTGGTGTATGTGGAGTTTCCAAAACCAAGTATCTATGTATGTATTGCATGGCAAGCACTGGAACAAATGACTTGCAGAACATGAGGTTAGAAAATCACCATCGAGAAATAGTGTGAACTTCATCAAAGACTACCCATCGTTGGAAAGGGGGAAATGGGAAAACCACCAGCACACTTGGTGAATGCCTCTCTATAGCCCAGTGATCTCACAACACCCCTATCCCCTAGTAAACACACACCACTCACAATCTGGAAAGAACTATTGACCAAGCCCGAACACGACCGTCCTTGACTGTATATACTCGGTCGCAAAGCATACAATAAACTATCTTGACCTCTGATCCTTGATAGCACCATACACTCACATATGAGCAATCCCAACGCCCTTAGACACCTCAAGATCATTGGCAGACTCAAGTTTACCCACAATCTTTCATCCTCAAGACATATATCACAACCATATAGATAGCACTCACTAACTCAATATATCCGACATACCACAAGACTTTTGTAGCCCTTTGCACACACCTTGCTTGCACAAAAAACCATTCACATACACAACCCACACATAGGCATGAGAGCGAAAGACAATGCTATATGTTTGCTCAAACAATGAGCAGAGGAAGCCTAATTTTCTTAACTTGACATTCTATACAACAATGGATTAAATTGGAAAAAATACCCTCGGCATAGCATACGGAAAGTCTATGGTGAAGTATGGGCGAGAGAGTGTGCATGGATGTGTTCCTCCTTCAGTTTTTTGTGTGGTTTTGTCTGTGCTACCCAAAGAGTCCCTATTGAGTCCTAGTGCTGCTTTTTTCCCTTTGTTGCGATGCCCTACCTCTCTACTAGCTCATAGCCTTGCTCACCTCGATTGTTTCTTTCAACATCACCTTCTTGCCTAGCTATTAAAGCATCACACTCTTGCTAGTACCCCAGCCTGCACCCTCTTGGAGCCTCTCGGATTGTATGGAGCTGACACCTCAGCTCTCCCTCAAAGCGGTGCACCACCTTTTCTTTGCTTATACCCCTCCTTACATGAGCTCCTGTAGATGCTACCCCTGCATGAACTGGCGGCCTCCCTCAACCCACCATGGCCTTGCTTCTCTTCTCCTCCTTGATGGCGCAACCCTGCAGCCTTCTCCTTCTTCTGCTCCTCGTCGATCGTCTGGCGGCCTCTTCCTTCATGCAGGCCGTTGGCGGCTCACCCTCTTGCTCATGGCCTGGCCACTCCCACCTGTGATATGGCCACTACCTGCAGCCCCATGTACTCTCCTGCCACACTGACTCCCCGTCTGTAGCCACCCTCCATGCACTCGATGCCACCCTCTGACGGCTCACCTCCATGGCGCCACCTCCTCCTTGGTTCAACACTTGGCCTTCCCCTCTTCTACATGCACCATCACTTGGCCTCCTCCATGCATTCGGACCCACACACATATGGCGCACTTTCCCTACTCGCGCTGCTCATCTACTGCAGAGAGACAGAAGTTTTTTTTTTTCTTTTAATAGCTCAAAGCTATTCTTTGTTTTAGGCCTTGCTTTGCGATCGGTCCCACCACCCACGTGCCAATCTCCACTCGAAGCTTCATAAGAAGGACCATCTCTCATGCGGCTGATGACATGTTCCCAACCGACTATAACTGAATATTAATCCACTCTTGGAAACATGATTCTCAAAATATCCATTGAGAATAGCATTGTCGCCTTTCTTTCTCACAAACTTGAGTTGTCATAGCCCCAAATCAGAGAGTGGTAAAGCTCCGACAATAGCAAACGAAACTGATAAGCGGTGCCTTTTAATCATTTCTAAGATTCTCCATCTAGTAGGGTTGAAACGGTTGAAACCCACCTTTGACCTCCCAAATGCCACACTTTGCATACATATCCCGACCATGCTTGTTGTACCGTGCATCAAGTAGCTGCTCAAGAGTACCGCCATCAACCTGCTGATTTCCACACACCTGCTATTGGCTTTTTCCTAGGAAAACCAAATCTGGCTGCACCATCATTGGCCACCCCTTTGTTGAGCATTTATGCTCAACCGTAGCATTATTTAGGTAAAATAGTACTGCATAGAGAGAATGATATAAAATAGATATATAGTGGCTATATAGATAGGATAGAGATAGATAGAAAAGAATCTGCTACTGCATCACCCTCCAGGGTCAAATGGAAAGCTCGAAGCTTCCCCAAGCATGATGTATAGTCCACCCGGATCAAACGTAAAGCATTGATTGTGGCCATCCACCTGTAAAACATGCATATCCAAGCCTTCCTTTGCACCTGTAGGCCAATAGACACACCACCCTTCTAACCCTTCATAGCATGGAGCTTTGTCACCCTGCATCCATAAGTCTTCCATCCAACCATAAGCATACTTTCTAACACTTGAAGCACATGTACCATAAGCAATTATCTTGTCATCTGCTACAGAACCCTCCATGGTATAGTCCACTTCAAAAAAACCTCGCCCCACTGACACAAAGACACCTGTAAAGAAACCTCCCATAACACATGTATCCATAGCATACCATAAAATAGCAAGACCCTGCCATTTGCCTCCACCTGCTGCATAGCCAAGCAAACTTGATCACTTTGCAAACCTATATCCAAACCCTCTAAAAATGGCTCCCAGGCCAAATTTTCATACTCAGGAGTATGACTTGCTAGAGCTTCAACCTGTTCATCAAATACCTCATCACCTGCAAGGTTGGTGGCACCTTCCTCTTTGCATGGAGCCTCACTCTCATAGGCTGCACCTGTATCAGCTTCAATAGAGTCATCTGCCGGAGCTAGCTCTCCACGGCTACACACCAACTCTGAAACTTCAAAGTACACCTCTACATGCTCACCAAGGCAAGGGTGCCCCACCCCCTGCATAGACAAATCACTTCGACATACCTCTATTTCTGCTTCCCACTCCTGCAAGTCACCCTCAAAAACCTGCTCTTCAATCAAACTGGATGCACAATCAAACCATACCTATTCCTCCAATAGGGACTCACCATCACATGACATTTGATAGGGCTGCTCGACTGGCATATTCACACAAGGTGAAACACTATATTTCTCTTCGACCTTTAGCTGGCTAGCAGGAAACTCACATACTTTGTTCATCACTTCATCCACATAAAAAATATCATAATGGCTCTAGAACTGACACCTCTTCTTTAAGATCTTCTATCACCTCGTCCTCTTGAGCAAGCAAATTGGGTGGCACTCTGAAAATGCCCCTCTGTATCTTTTCTGACTTGGTTGGCACTTCTTCTAGCTCTTCTACCCTGGCATCAGCTTCACATGCTTTGATCACATTCATATCAATAAAAAAAGGAGCTTTTACCTCTTGATGCTTTTCCATTTGTTTGGGCCTGGGTCCACCGACTGCCATGATTGCCGATTGTAGAAATCCTGCCTCCATCTTCTTCTTCATCTTTCGACTCTTTGCTCTGGCAACATTGACAGCTTCGTCATAAGTCTTTGGATCTTCATAGTCCACTTTCTCACGAACATCGAGATGCAAGCAAGAAAGAAACCTTTCCAGCTTAAATTATCCCGCATTGGTTGCTTGGGTAGCAACCGCAAAATTCCCCCAATAAGCTTCAAATTTATCAACAAAAGCATCAAAATTTTCACTTATGTCTTGCTGCAAACCTTTGATCTTTGCATCTGCTTCTGAAGCCGACCCCACCTTTCGATACCTTTGTAGAAAGTGCTCTCAAAATCCAGTCCAATTCTAGTTGTGTACATCTTCTAAGCCATCCAACCAAACTTTTGCTTTACCTTGCAGCACCAAAGGTAGAGTTTGGAGCTTTGCTTCATCACCTGGAATCTGCAATACTGCCAACATAAAGAGCTCAAAATCTTCAATCCACTTGTCACCATCTTCATCTCCTTTGAACACTGGACCAAACTCCTGCTTCATTTTGATACACGAACACTTTGTTAGGAAGCAATCAGTGGGTCCTTAGTGGGGGCACCACAAGATGGAAAGGGGGAATGGAAAAACCACCAGCACACTTGGTGAATGCCTCTCTATACCCCAGTGATCTCATAGCACCACTATCCCCTAGTAAACACACACCTTGACTCACAATCTGGAAACAACTATTGACCAAGCCCGAACCCGACCAGCCCTGACTGTATGTACTTGGTTGCAAAGCATACAATAAACTATCTCGACCTTTGATCCTTGATAGCACCATACACTCACATATGAGCAATCCCAATGCCCTCAAACACCTCAAGATCATTGGAAGACTCAAGGTTTCCCACAAGCTTCCATCCTCATGACGTATATCACAACCATATACATAGAACTCACTAACTCAATATATCCGACATACCAAAAGACTTTTGTAGCCCTTTGCACAAAAAACCATTCACATACACAACCCGCACATAGGCATGAGAGCGAAAGACAATGTTATATGTTTGCTCAAACAATGAGCAGAGGGAGCCTAATTTTCTTAACTTGACATTCTATACAACAATGGATTACATTGGAAAAAATACCCTCGGCATAGCATACGGAAAGTCTATGGTGAAGTATGGGCGAGAGAGTGTGCATGGATGCGCTCCTCCTTCAATTTTTTGTGTGGTTTTGTCTATGCTACCCAAATAGTTCCTCTTTGAGTCCTAGTGCTGCTTTTTTCCCTCTGTTGCGATGCCCTACCTGTCTACCAGCTCTTAGCCTTGCTCACCTCGATTGGTTCTTGCAACATCACCTTCTTGCCCAGCTATTGAAGCATCACACTCTTGCTAGCACCCCAACGTGCACCCTTTTGGAGCCTCTCAGATTGTATGGAGCTGACACCTCAGCTCTCCCTCAAAGCGGTGCACCACCTTTTCTTTGCTTATACCCCTCCATACATGATCTCTTGTAGATGTTGCCCCTGCATGAACTGGCGGCCTCCCTCAACCCACCATGGCCTTGCTTCTCTTCTCCTCCTTGATGGCGCAACCCTGCAGCCCTCTCCTTCTTCTGCTCCTCGCCGGCCCTCTGGCAGCCTCTTTCTTCATGCAGGCCATTGGCGCCTCACCCTTGCTCACACCCTGGCTACTCCCACCTGTGATATGGCCACTACCTACACCCCACGCCCTCTCCTGCCACCGACTCCCCATCTGGAGCCGCCCTCCATGCACTCAATGCCACCCTCTGATGGCTCCCCTGCATGGTGCCACCTCCTCCCTGGTTCAACACTTGGCCTTCCCCTCTTCTGCATGCGCCATCACCTGACCTCCTCCATGCATTCGGACCCACACATAGATGGCGCACTTTCCCTGCTTGCGCTGCTCGTCTACTGCAGACAGACAGACGTTTTTTTTCTCCTTTTAATAACTCAAAGCTATTCCTTATTTTAGGCCTTGCTTGGCAATAGGTCCCACCACCCGGGCGCTAATCTCCACTCGAAGCTTCATAAAAAGGACCATCTCTCAAGCGGCTGATGACATGTTCCCAACACTGAATATTAATCCACTCTTGGAAACATGATTCTCAAAATATCCATTGAGAATAGCATTGTCGCCTTGCTTTCCCACAAACTTGAGTTGTCATAGCCCCACATTGGAGATTGGAAAAGCTCCGACAGTAGCAAAAAAAATTTGATAAGCGGTGCCTTTTAATCATTTCTAAGATTCTCCATCTAGTAGGGTTGAAGCGGTTGAAACCCACCTTTGACCTCCCAAATGCCACACTTTGCATACATATCCCGACCATGCTTATTGTACCGTGCATCAAGTAGCTGCTCAAGAGTATCGCCTTCAACCTGTTGATTTCAACAAAGTTGCTATTGGCTTTTCCATGGGACAACCAAATATGGCTACACCATCGTCTTCAATGATTTGGGATCTAATTCTAGCAACAGATTTAAAAAATGTACATATATGTTCAATGCATGCAGAGATTATAATCTTGGACAAATTGCTTTGACTCCATCTTGATTATGCATATTCTATCAAGCCAAGTAAACTTGCAGACGAGTGCATAGAAAAATGAAAGGCTTTGCTCTCTCAAATCGGTTTTCATGGCGGTTAAGTGCATCTAAAAAGAGATCCTACTCTTTCAAAAGGAACGGGTGATGTTTTGCAAGATGTTTCAATGGGTGGAGCAAAGTCCATAAGATTTTTGAGCAACCATGACAACAAACAAGTTGTCGCTATGTGGAACTGTCGGGAGGATCTTTGTGTAATAACAACCAATGTCAAAAGTAGACCAGATGTAGCCAACAAACGCATGGAAGGAAGCTCATCAATTTTTTCAAAAGTTTTGAGACAATAAGTTAGCTCTATCACTTATGCAGATGACTTTAAGAAGGAAATAAATCTTTTAATAACTGCTATCACAGATGCTTGGGGAGAAAAGGACATCACATATTACTTGGTGAGTATTTAATTAAAGTCTGGATAGTTTTTTATAATGCATCCTATGAGTTCAACTAACCCTTTTTTTTAGTTTTTAGCATAATCTATACCTGCATGGACCATATTTTGCAAAACAAGGACCCCTTGCAACATGGAATACGCAGGGAATGGAAAAATCTCACTATCAAGTGAGGAAATCGTTTTGTAGATGTACGAGAAAGGGAGGGGGACAAAGATGGAGCAATGCACTAAAAAATTATTCAATTGGTTCTGTAGGAGGCAATTACAAACAGATGAGATCACACAACCATGTTGCTCAACCAGAAATGGAGATTAATGCTTCACTTTGAAACTTTGTACCGAGTCTTTCTAAAAAGATCCAAATTCAAAAAATATATTTTTATGCAAAATATTGTCAATTTTACATCAGTTTTTTATTCTTTTGGTATCACTAGGCATGTCACACCTATATGTCAAAAGCTTTCTTCTTATATAGCCCCTAAGAAGGTTGACATTTGTGTCATCATCTATCGCTACATAGCTAGAGTAGTAAAGAAAGTATCCCGCTCTTGACGCATTGAATCCTACATCATACCCAAATATTCTAAGTGTTTCAGCTCTCTCAAGTAGAATGATCTTGTTTGCATTGATTTGAAGGGGAGTGTATCCCAAAAACCATGACAATATCTTCAAGGCAAATATTGGCAACTCAAGATTTTTAGAATATTGCAAGTGCAAAGCACAGAAGGTGGCACTATCCAATGTAGGCATGTAGTGCATGAGAGAGGAGGCATCCCTTCTTGAAGTGTCCTCTATTGCTTTCCCACTCGATCCTTTAGCTCTCCCAAGAAAATTGTCTTTGTCAAAGAGTTCAATCTACAAAATAAGAAGTAATGAGTAATTAAAACAAACTTGAAAAAAAAGGAAGATTATAGGAAGGGAGATCAAGCTGAAACCGAATCTACTTTATGCAACTCATCCTTGGTAATGACTTTTTCTTGAAGGAGATTGCATGATCCAGTTATCTCTCTTTTGCCAATGTCCTTTTCAACTTCCTTTAACTTAAAGTCTCTGCCAAAAGATTGGATGCCAAGATCAACAAGCTTCTTCTCAAAATCCTCATCTTTGAGACTAGGTTTCTCCTCTTCCACTCTTTTCATGCATAGAGCAAGTGCATCAAGAGCAGGAAGAAATAAGTTATTGGATGTTTGTAGATCAAGTGCCAAAAACTCCTCTTTTGACTCTTCTTCAGTGTCAATGAATTATTTGGCCACCTCAAAATCTTAAAAAATGGTTGCAATACAGTAGTCCTCCTTGATATTAAGCAGACATTGAATATGATGCAGAGGGATATACTCTTTTACATTAATATAGAAGTAGGGGATGTTTGGAATAGTAAGGGAGCCCTCAGATACCTCTACCTCCTCTATGGGCTCATCAATTACAGTACTAGCTTTAAATTGAGCCACATCAAAATTTGAACTCTCCTACTCCTCAGCTACAACATCAATTTCCTCCTCCTCTAGAACTTCACTTTTCTCAAGCTGCAGAATGGTGGAAACATTTCTCTTTGTTCCCTCTTTGTCTGTATCTTTCACTTCATCACCTTTAATGCCTTGCATATCAACTTTAAGGAACTAAAAAGAAAAAAAAAGGTAACTTCATTTGGAACAAGGTTGCAAGGCTTTGAATGTACATGACAAGAAATGGTCGGTGGGCAAACAAAAGAAGTCTTCTTGGAAAATCTTCCTAATCTCCTTGTTACTTTGACTTTGTCAATTGAGTTGGTAGTAAATTGAGCTAGATGACAATAAGTCTTTCCATCCAACACCAAACACTTACCCTCAACTTCCTCTTCAAGCTCTTTGAATTTTTGTGACAAAAAGTCCTTCAATTTTTCTAGCTTAGCTCCAAGATCAAACAAAGGATTGAATATTTCATATGCCTTTGAGTACACTTCCATGTCACTACCATCCATGACAACAACCAAGAGCTTCTCACTTGGGCTCTCCTCCAAAATCTCTTCACGAACTTCAACAATAAGACTCATGTTCTGGTTGAAATATTGGTACCAAACTTGAGACTTGATACCAAACTTCAAACCCAAATGACGCAAAACAAGCCTTAGGAAGACTCTGGAACTATATCCTATCGTGTCATGCAAGAGGTTCAGGGTGTCGAGGCTAGTGAAAAACTAAGACCCGAATGGCGCGATATAGGTATGAAGCAGACTTTGTGAGCACCACCTATCACGTCATGCAGGACTGGAGGGAAAGGAGGATGGGAAAGGAGGGAGAGCAGACTAGACCGATGTGGAGAGCCCCTAGGGATATGTTGCCTTGAGGATGTATACAAGATAGAGAGGATTGGAGTTGAGGTGAGAGGATGAGAGTGATTTGAAGGGGTTAGAGGAGTTGAAAAAATAATATGTAAGAAGCCTTAACGGCACAATTCTCCTTCGACCTAAGTCCTTCAACACCTCCTACTCACACCGTGTGGCCGAAACAAGTGATAAAGCACTAAAAAGGGCTATAAAAGTCGTTTGAGTATGTGTAATCGTGCCATAAAGGATTGTCATAGGGTGTGGGAAGGGAAAGAAAATGGCAAGGGTGAAGCTTATATAGGGGGTCCAAAAATGACCATTTGTGACATGTGTCACCCATGCACACGTGCCCTCCGATGATAACTATACGGACGGTTGGAGGTATAAAAGGTCGATGTCATGTGTTCATTTCTCATCTCTCTCAAACAATTTGGTTGCGTCGTTTCATCCTTCCACCATCCGCCACCCATCACGTTGTTCATCTTCCTCCCATTATGTTTGTAAATTTTCTTCCATGGCACGATGAGGTGTGCTCTTAAGCAGTGAAAGTTCATTCTATCACTTGGTTTGGGCATGTGTACTTCCTTCCAATGCGACACTGCATTGTGATGATTTACCTGCATGATGCAATAAGGTTTGGTTTATAAAGTTGAAAGCAAGTCTTATCACGTTGTTTGGAAAATTTTATATAAAGTGGTTACTTTTTTTCCATCTACCCGCACGACGCGATAGCACATAGTTTGAAACTTGGAAAGCACCTCCTATCGTGTTGTTTGGGTAATTTTATAAAAAGTGACTACTTTCTTCCCATCTACCCTGTTAGGAGCAAGCTAACATGGATACCATTTTTTGGAGTTCTCATTGTAAAACACTTATTATTTTAATAAATTGGGAATATTGTAACTCCTATTTTCTTGGATAAACTGTGTAATTAATGAGCCGGGGCTACAAGCTTCCAGATTGTATCAACCCGTCATACCCATCTTTGGTAGAACTCCCAGATTATTAGTTTTGACCACCAAAAACCTTGGCTAAGGTATAAAAGCCAATTTTTGTAAGTTATTCTTAAGTTTGTATAATGAAATACACAGCATGAGCTAACGAGCTCACTCATCTCCTTCTTGCGCTTCCTACTCCCTCCCTGGTTGTCATATTCAATTGCGTTTGTTGCATTGCAACTGCAGGTAAGAGCACTATGCATTGACGTAAACACATCACAATATTTTGTAGCTTTTGGCGTCACCAACCTGTAGCCTAATTTCATCATAACTAGGAATTTACACTTTCAAATAAAAAACTAAGCATAGGCGGGGTATTGGGGCATCATTGCTAAGCATTTAGATGCATTCTAGGTCAAAAATGACTAGGTCAAAAATCCATTGTTGTTAATAATCGCGATTTTGGAACTTGACCTAAAGTGGGGTTTGAGACCATAAGCATGTGTGCTTAGGTCTTATAAACATGTCCTAGAAGATTCGTTACATTTGGATGTCATTTGATGTTGTAACGGATGTGATTTGTTTGCCGATAAGCGATTGGCTTTTGGTGATTTCAGTCACTTGTAACTTGAGTTAGATGCGAGTTGTTAGTTGTTTTTTGAGACATTTGACAACCTCTTGTAGCCTCTATGCACTAGTCGAGTCATCTTCGTCCCATGGATTGACAATTTAATCGTAATTTTAGCTAATACTACAATAAGATTCTAGAGGAAGTTAAAGGATAACTTCATAAGACTCTCGTATTTTTCCCTAGTTTAGGTCTCTTCGATCCTTGGAATCGGTGCCAAATGTGGGGCGCATGTCTAACCACTCAATCCGACTGGAGAGTAAGCTTAAAAGTTGTCTGAACCAGTTAGTAAGCTCAAGGAAACTTTTAGGAATGTTGAAACCATTGACCTTGAAAACATTACCTTCTTGCTTGGGAGATAACAAAGATGAATCTATAGTGTGTAAGACCACTGAAGTAAAAAGAGCTGAACAGACCCTAGAAGTAGACAACATTCATTCAATCATGTCTACACCCATCCAATGCACTCTTACCTTGGGAGAACTGTTAAAACTCATACCATACTTATGGAATGATCTACACAAAACCCTAGAGAAGGTGGGGATAACGGGGTTAATCTCAAAAAATTTGGGAAAATTAAAAAACGACATGGACAACAAAGAGATTTGATATGTTCCAATGAGCAAAGTCGAAGAGTATCACGCAGGGGAAGAAGGAAACACCACCCTTCTAGTGAAATATAATGACATTGAAACCATGGCAATACTGGATAGTGGAGCAGGCATAGCCATATCCACGAAAGCAGTTTGGGAATCCTGGGGACAACCAGCCATTAGACAAACTCGAATGAAATTGCAATTGGCTGACGGACACATTGAGAGACCATTAGGGTTGCTTGAAAAGGTGATAGTCATTTCCTATGGAATTGAATATCAACACACTTTTGCCATAGTAGACTTTGAGAAAAAAATCAATTATGAAATCATATTGGGAAGACCTTTCATGCGATAGGTGCAGCTTATCCAAAATTGGAGAAACAATTATTTGTACTTGAAGCAAGTGAGATCTATAACAAGAGTAAATCTAAAAGATCACATTTATAGAGATGTCTTGAAAACATACAAGAGTTTGATTTAGTCTCTTTGGTTGAAACTAAGCTCCCATCCTAGTTAAACAAAGACACTCCTATTTGGATGTGTGGAGCATCAGAAAACGGAATCTTAAAATGAGAAGAATGTATTCTAGAAAGGGACTGCACAGACAAAGCCTATGTACCTGAACCCTTTCCAGAGCATTTGTTTGAGCCATTCGAGTGGACTAAAATTTTTGCGACCATGGATGTATGTGAGAATACGTCTATACCTACTCAATTTTGCAATGAGGATGGCTACAACATAATTCCCATCCAAATGATTTCAACCCTCAACATTGAAGACGAAGATGAGGAACCCAAGGACTTGATGAAAGCTCAACAAGTCTTATCAAACCTCTACTACGATGCAACAGATGAGTTAGATGAACACTCAGCTACCTCAGAAGGTTCGGGGTCAGAAAAAGAACATATGAGAGCTAAGCTACTCTTGAAAGGAGGAGAGGAAAAGTTTTTTGACTTTCCCAACCAGAAATCAAGAAGACAAAAATGGTATAGAAGAAAAAGAGACACCAGAAACGTGAAAACACGACCTATGCCATCAGTCTCCAATAGAACACAATTCCTGATGCAGATAGATACAAATGATTGTGTCAAGGACAAAATCACTCGCAAATATCCTTCAAGCAAAAATTTAGAAATGTCTAAAATATCGAGAAAAACAAGGAAGAATACTCAAGCAAACCCACAGGATAAGAAACCACTCATGACCCGAGTTGAGCAGAAAAAGAAATATTAAGAGTTGAAAAAAGCTCTAAAGAAGATATATATGACCGAAATGGAAACCACAAAAGAGGATGGTAAGGATGTAATGAGTGTTCCATCCCATTACAAAAAGTATACTCTCCAAGATTAAAAATCCATAGTCGAACAACCTATTAGGGAACTACAAAAATAGGGTGAGTCCTACGAAGGGCCTGAAAACGGTAAAAAGATAGACCTAGCTAAACCAGGAGAAGAGCCTAGACCTGCTTACATTGCAAATGACCTAACAGAAGAATAAGAAGAGATTTTGCTAAGCTTGCTAAAGGAATACCGAGATATCTTCGCTTGGTCTTACAAGGATCTCAAGAGTGTTGATCCAAAAATCTATCAACATACCATACCCATGAGAGATGATGCGAAACCAAGTAGACAAAGGCCATACAGGTATAATGAAACATTTGCGAGGAAGATAAAAGAAGAGATTGAAAAACTAAATGAAGCCAATTAGGAAATTCTTAGAAGTATGTATGGATGATCTATGTGTACATTTATCAATCTGGACTGATCATTTTGAACACCTCAAAAAGGTATTCAAAAAATGTAGACTTTATAGAATTTGCTTAAATCCTAAAACGTGCACATTCATGGGTAGACAAGGAAAACTTCTTGGACATATAGTGTCTAAAAATGGCATAGCTACTGATATTGAAAAAATTCATGTCATTGTTGAATTGCCTAGACCAACAACAGTCAAGGGGGTACAAGCCTTCATGGGGCATTGTGGATATTACACCGACGGTTCATCTACATGTATGCTATAATTGCAAAACCCATGTATAGCTTGATTACACACTTTGAGTGGACCGAGGCATGTGAAGAATCCTTTATGAAGCTTAAGCAAGCTCTCTCACCTCAGCTCGAATATTAAAAGTACCATATTGGAATAAGATATTCCACATACGTATAGATGCTTCCAATTTTGCTATCGGTTGTATACTAGCTCAACCAGGAGACGAGAAAATTGATTTTCCTATTTCTTATGCTAGCCGACAATTGAACATGGCAAAAAAGAATTATACTACCACCAAAAGGGAAGGATTAGGAATGATCTATGCCGTTAAAAAGTATAGACATTACCTATTAGCCAACAAGTTTGTGTTCTTTGTAGACCACCAAGCTTTGTCAACAAGCCATGCAACACAGGAAGAATAGTGAAATGGTTCATCATTCTTCTGGAATTTGATTTCACTGTGGTTGTAAAAAAGGGCACTACACATCAACGAGCAAATCATTTGTCAAGGATTGTTTCAGGAGAATCACCTAAATGGATAGACGATGATCTACCAGATGCCTATTTATTCTCCGTGGAAATGATACATCGATAGTTGGAAAACATGGTGTCATTGATGACAATAGCTCAAGTGGATTCACAAATACTACTTCCTATTACAATCGAATTAATCGAGCAATTGGCTATGTATCAATTACTAGCTGGTACACTATACAAAAGAAATCAAGATGGAATATTGCTCTTATGCATTAATCCTGAAGAAAAAAAACAGTAGCTAAGTCAAGCACATGTCACCATAGTAGGACTTCACTTTGTGGAGGACCAAACTATGCAACAAATTTTGAGACTTGGAGTATTTTGGCTGACTATGAGGAGTGATGTTCGATCTTTTCTAAAGGATTGTACTCAATGTCAAAAACAAACACCCATACCTCATGTATCATTATTTCAAATGTCACATGTTCCTAAGTGGAGTAACTATCTGTTTACTTACTTATCAAGACGAGCATTTCCTAAGGATATGAGTAAACGCCGTCAAAGAGCAATTGAAATTTAAGCAAGAGACTATGCTCTTATTGGGAACCAATTGTATCGGAGAGGTAAAGATCAACATTTGCGTCTTTGTGCAAATGAAGACAAGTATATTCCGATTATAGAACAAGCACATGCTAGAATAGCTGGAGGTCACTTTTCTAGTGAGACCACCACAAGAGCAATCTTGATGGCAGGCATATGGTGGCCATCACTTTTTGCAAATTGTAAAGAATGAGGATGCAAGAGAGCTACACAAGACAAGCACAAAGCACACAGAGATGGAAAGCTTCTTCTTCTTCTTCACAGAAAAGAGAGTACAAAATGACTAAGTGCTAAAGCTGAAAAGTAGCACATATGTACATGCGGTCACTAAGTGTGAACTCGCTAGAAGCGTACTAGGCTGGCACTATAAGTGTAGTCCAGCTGTAGAATCACTGGCAGAGATCCTCCGTGTCGGTCACCTAACGCGCCAGTGAGTAAATGCCATAAGCAGCCAAGACCCGTAGTGGATGCCAGCTCAAGATGTAGAGCTAGACATCTCAACACTCCCCCTCGAGCTCTGCATGTCGCAGAGTCCAAGCATAGTCCGGAAACGTCGATGCTTCTCAGCTCCGAGGGCCTTGGTAAAGATATCTGCTATCTGCTCCTCTGTGCTGACGTAGACCAAGTCGATGGCTCCCGCCAACACTCGCTCTCGAACGTAGTGGTAATGGACCTCTATGTGTTTGGTCCTGGCATGGAACACTGGGTTCCTAGCCAACTGCATGCTGCTGAGGTTGTCATGATGGATGAAAATCTGCTGGTCCACCTGCACTCCCAAGTCCTCAAGTAATGTGCGTAGCCAAGCTACCTCACACGCCGCAACTACTGCACCTCTGTACTCGGCCTCTGTGCTCGATAAAGCAACCATAGGCTGCTTTTTGCTGCTCCAAGTAACAGAAACACTCCCAAAAGAGAACATGAAGCCACTCGTAGATCTCCTATCAACAATGCTACCTGCCCAATCTGCATCTGTATACCCATACAATGCTAATGGTGCATCTGCTGCATAGAACAATGCGTAGTCAAGAGTACCTTGCACATACCTAAGTGTGCGTCGTACTCCATCCAAATGTGGCTTCCTCGGAAGGTGCATGAACTGACTCTCCAAGCCTACTGTGTAGCTCAAGTCTAGCCTCGTGATAGTCAAGTAGATTAGACTACCCACAATCTTCCTGTACATGTTGACATCCTCAACAACATCACCTTTCTTTGCACTCAGCTTTGCATTCACATCCAAGGGAATAGAAATTGGCTTACAATCAGCCATACCATACTTTGACAACATGTCCAAAGCATATTGTCTCTGTGATAGCCATACACCCTCTGGAGTCCTGATCACTTCAATGCCAAGAAAGTAGCGCAACTCGCCTAAATCTTTCATTTCAAACTCCTGTTTGAGAAGACCCTTCACATGGTCAATCTCCATAGCATTGTCACCGACAATAATAAGGTCATCTACATATATGGTAATGACCACAATCCCCACATCACTCTCACGTACATAAAGTGAATGATCAGCATGAGCTCTCCTAAAACCAATACTGACAAGATACTTGGCAATCCTGTCATACCATGCTCTAGAGCCCTGCTTCAAACCATACAAAGCTTTGAGAAGTCTGCATACATAATCTGGGTAACCTGGATCGACATAACCAGGTGGCTGATCCATATACACTTCCTCTTGCAACTCACCATTCAAGAAGGCATTCTTTACATCCATTTGATGCATAATCCATCCTCTAGATATAGCCACTACTATGACAGCTCTCACAGTCGTCATCTTTGCCATTGGAGCAAAGGTCTCCTCATAGTCTATGCCATACGTCTGTGCATAACCCTTTGTGACCAGACACCCATTTACAGCCAATAGCTTTCTTGCCACTTGGCAATGGCACCAACTCCCATGTGTCGTTTGCTTCCAATGTAGCCATCTCTTCATTCATTGCATCATCCCAATGCACATTTCCAACTACATCCTCAAAACATGTGGGCTCCACATCCTGTATCACCTTAGCCATGTAGGCTTGGTGATGCACTAGACACCCATCATAAGTCAATTTCTGAACTGGATTTCTGACTCTATTAGATCTGCGCGGTCCTGGGTCACTCCTTTGCCCTCTAGCATCTTCTTGTACTTTCCTTACACCAGGTGTCCTGACAGTCGGAATTCCAAATTCCTTATCAAGACTTTTTTCAGAACCATCTGAATCCATGTCTACATGTGAAAAACCTGATGATGCATCAACCATAAAGGGAGGTTCATCAACCTTTTCCTTTCCTTTTCGTGATACATTCCCTGTACCTGTTGGTGGAGTAACCTGCGTATGTAGTCTACCATTCCATGGTTTCTCAACAGAGCCACGAGAAGAGGACTCTTGTGGTCCACTCAAAACCTGTGACTGTGGCCTCACATTTTGTACAACCACATCATCTTTTACATCAGCCCCAATAGTGCCATGTGCATTACTGTACCAGCTGCTCATCTCATCAAAGACTACATCTCTGCTCACTCGTAATTCTTGTGTAGTAGGATTGTAGCACCTGTACCCCTTTTGTTCAAGGGAATATCCCACAAGAATACATTTCTTTGCTTTAGGATCCAATTTCCTACGCATCTCATCTGGTACATGCACGTAAGCTATGCAGCCAAACACTTTCAAGTGTGCCAAATCAGGCTTTGTACCTGTAAAATTTTCCTCAGGTGTTACATCATGCACCGCAGCTGTAGGTGTCCTGTTCATAATGTACACAACTGTATTTACGGCTTCAACCCAGAAATGATGAGGCATGTTCTTCTCATTCATCAATGCACGTGCAACCTCTGCAATGTGCCTGTTTTTCCTTTCTACGACCCCATTCTGTTGTGGAGTATATCTGCATGTAAACTGCCTGCGTATACCATGCATTCATAGAAAATATGAAAAATCATTGGAGACTTTGAAGTCTTGAAAGTAACCAAACACTTCACTTTTGTTACGCATGAAGTAGACCCATACTTTCCTTGTATGGTCATCAATGAAAGAGACATAATACCTGCAACCATGTATACTTGCAGTATCGGTTGGACCCCAAACATCTGTGTGCACCACCTCAAGTGGCTTTTTACATACATTGCGCTCATGTGGAAATGAGCCCTTTGACTCTTTTCCAAACTGGCATGCTGCACACACTTTATGCATACCATCCACCTTGAATTTGGGCAAACCTTTTACAATCTGTTTTGATTGCATGCTGCGCAATCTCTGCTCATTGACATGGCCAATGCGTTTGTGCCAAATGTCAACATCAGCCACAACACCTGTGCCCTGTGCAAATAATGCAGCTTTTACCTCAGGCATGTCTACATTCAGCGTAAACATTCTGCCCACACATTTGCCCTCTGTGATAAGCTTACAGCCATTCTGGAAATCTTCTACATAACAGCCATTTGGATTGAAGCGAACCTGCAAACCCTGCTCAACCATTTGTCCAACAGAAACAAGATTCTTTGTAATGTTTGGGACATGAAGTACATCTGCTAAGTACTTTTATTTCCCACTCTTTGTATTTAGGGGTATGTCCCCTACATGAGCAATGGGGTGAGCTGTGTCATCTCCTGTCTGCACATAGCCTCACACATCTGGTTTGCGCATATCTCTAAACCACTCCCCATGAGACTTCATGTGATTAGAGGCACTTGAATCCACATACCAAACATCATCTTGGGTGGAATTCTCTGCAGTCATTGTATTCATTACATGCTGCATAACAAACATGCGCTTGTTTTTGTTGTCATCTGCATCTCTGCTAGATGCATAGTTTCCTTGTTCTCTCTTTCCACTTTCTTTTCCCTTTGGACAGTCACGTGACATGTGACCTCTTTCACCACAAGTCCAACATTCTCTGCTATCTGGAGTATGTTGCTGCCTGCTTGATCCTGCACCACGACCTCTTTGACTCCCCCTGCCTTGAGACTGGTTTCCCCTGCCACCTGTATTGTTTTGATTTGATTGACCTTCCAGAAATTAGCCCCTGCAACCCCTTGGGCCTTGACCACGACCTCTACCTCTACCTCTGTTGGAGTTAGAATAGAAGGCCTGTTCAGAATTATTTCTGCCATGAGAAGAAGATGTGTCAAGGTTCTTCTCCTCAAGAATAAGCATAGAAATAAAATCTTGGAACACGGGGATGTCGTCTCTTGTATTCATGGAAGACCTAAAATGTACATACTCATCTCCTAGACCATCCAAGCATGCACGGACAATGTCATCGTCTTCCACTGAGACTTTAATAGATCCAAGAGCCTCAATGATACTCTTGATGTTCAAGGCATAATCATTGATTGAGAGGTTGTTCCTCTTAACCTGATTGAGCTCCGACTTTAGTTGAAGCTTCTTGGCCTTGGTGTTCACCTCGAACACTCTGCCTAAGTTTCTCCATGCAATGGCAGGGGTTTCAGCATCATGTAGATAGCCCATCATGCCATCTGTGATGCTCATAGAAAGCCAATACATCACTTTGCTCTGGCCTTGTTGCCAGTCCCTCAAAGCTTTCCTTTGTTCTGCTGTAGCATTTGCCTTGCGAATCTCTGGTTCCTTTTCATTGTCTCCTTCTACATAGTCCCAATAACCTTTTCCTTTTAGGAAATTTGTTATTCTGAACTTCCATGCAGGGTAGTTATTTTTCTCAAGCTTCTCAGTAACAATCTGTCTGAAACCGTCAGACATCTTGAAGCACTAAGACAAAATAGCTGCAATCTGCAAAAACCTGCAAATCTGTTGAACCTGCTATCGTGGTACCTATAGTGCTTTCTACACTCAACGAGTGTCCACAATCAAGCGTACATACAACCATTGTACTTGTATAGTAAATCTCTGTGCACTTTGGAGACCGGTTCAAAAACTTGTGCGAAAAACTTCGGCATTTGGTCGTGGATTGCGAACGAAGGGATTGTGATGCTCTTGCTCTCTTAGCCTCTCTTGCCTACATCAGGCTCTGATACCATGTAAAGAATGAGGATGCAAGTGAGCTACACAAGACAAGCACAAAGCACACAGAGATGGAAAGCTTCTTCTTCTTCTTCACAGAAAAGAGAGTACAAAATGACTAAGTGCTAAAGCTGAAAAGTAGCACATATGTACATGCGGTCACTAAGTGTGAACTCACTAGAAGCGTACTAGGTTGGCACTGTAAGTGTAGTCCAGCTGTAGAATCACTGGCAGAGATCCTCCGTGTCGGTCACCTAACGCGCCAGTGAGTAAATGCCGTAAGCGGCCAAGACCCATAGTGGATGCCAGCTCAAGATGTAGAGCTCGACATCTCAACACAGATGCCAAAGAATATGTTCGAAGGTGTGATGCTTGCCAAGGAGCAAAAATGCCAACACGTGTAGAAACATGCCCTTAAGACCAATGATGGGAGCTAGAGCTTTTGTAAAATGAGGTATACATTTTGTTGGGCCAATGCAGCCACCTGCTTATAGAACCCAAGCTCAATATATCATTGTAGCTACAGACTATTTGACCCAGTGGGCCGAGGCTAAAGCAACTCAAAAGAATGATTCTTATATGAGTATGTATTCATGAGATATGGACTGCCAATAGAAATTGTCAGTGATCAAGGAAGTCATTCCTCAATGAGATAAACGAGTATTTTCTTAATGAGTTTATGGTCCTCCATAACAAATCAGCTCCCTATCACCCATAAGTAAACGGAAAAGACGAGAATACGAAAAAAATTATTAGCTCGGTGCTGACTAAAGCAGTTAGTTCAGGAAGGACAAACTGGGAAATGAATCTCCATGCTTCTCTATGGGCTTATCGAGTTTCATTCAAAACAGCTTTAAATGCTACATCCTTTAACCTTGTTTATGGTCTTGATGCCATACTGCCAATAGAATTTCTATTGACAACATTAAGGGTAGCACGGAATCTTGAGTGGACTGGACATGAATTATCAGAAAGACTTGAATATTTGGAAAAGCTAGATGAGCAAAGGATAAATGCTGTAGCTCACATCTATGCACAAAAGAGGAAACAAAAATAATTTTTTGATTCCCACTTAATCACAAAAATCTTCAAGAAAGGGGACTTACTTTTAGTCTATTCCCTTAAGCAACACATTCCCAAGTTTAAGAAAAAGTGAAAAGGACCGTTTATCATTGAAGATGTATCTCCAAGTGGAGCCGTAAAATTGTCCACCCTAGATGGTGAACCAATGGTTAATTGGATTAGTGGATGTTGTTTAAAGAAATACAATTTGCCGCTAACCAATGAATTGCTAGAAAGAATGCATGCAGCCATGCCAAGGAGGATTCAATGACAGTAGATTATTGATGAAGCCCAAGAGAAAGCTCGGCTTTGGGTACTCAAATAGAAAGCTGCTCTCAGGAATCAACAGATACCGATTTCCATCAACACTCTAGAAATAGATGACCGACAATGGGAATTACCTAAAGATGTAGTTTCAACAGATGATGACTAGTTAGACGGAATGGACCTGCGTATCAAAGTACAGCTTAACAATCATAGCACCAATGCTTTGGTCGACACAGGAGCTACAGTAAATGCAGTTAGTTATTCCACGTACAAGAAGGCAACAAGTCAAGCATTGACAGCAGGAATAGCGACAATCAAAGGATGTAACAAGAACCCAACCCCAACATTGGGAGTAGTCAACTTGAATGGGATAGTACATGGATGTTCATGTCCTCATCAGTTTGTATGCTTACTAGATGAACACATGAATGAGATGATGATTCCTGGAATTCCCTGGATGCGGACATACAAAGCAGTACCAGATTGGGATACAAATCAACTAAAGCTATCACCTAAAGGCGAGCAACTCATTGTTTCAATTGCACCAAGGAAGGAGGAATGGAAAGGAAGCAATTAGCAAACAAAACCATGAAGTAATTAATCTTCTCCATCCCCTCGACAAGCAAATGCTACAAGTAGCATGCAAGGAGTCAGGAAAATTTGGGTACCAAAACCATAGCTTAAGAATAAGTCGGTTCAAATCTGGGTGCCCAAAACATTACCGACAAAACAAAAGAAGGTTCCAAGGGTAAAAACATAGAGACGCGAATCTCCGAGCAAGGAACCTAACATGAAATTGGTTTGGAAGAAAAAGAAGCACTTATCTTCTCCAGAAAACATAAAATCAATCAAGCAATGGCGAGTTAAGTCTCAAAAAAGACTCCACCACACCATACAACACCAAGCAAACCAAGCTACGAATGGCGAGAAAAAGCTCGACTACTGTCAAAAGTGCTACCAACAGCTCAAGCAATCAACGTGCTGAAGCATCCTGATGGTACAATCAAACAGAGAGCACACAAGCTACAAGATTTGCTCTTTGGAAGACAGCAAAGCGTCGACATCATAAACCCCTAAGTTAATTACTCAAGACCCAGCTCTTGCACAACATAGTGTTTTGAATTGCATTTATCTTCACAGCATGATAGATCCAACCACGACTATACATAGACACAATTATTCAACCCATGCATACAGTCGTCCCAGAGTACGCCATCTAGGAGGGGTGGAAGGACACTAAGTAATTAAGGGCAATGTTTGAAGAGGGAGGAAAAAGTTCGATGTTAATATGTGATTTTTTGCAAAATTACCTAATAATGCCCTTATAATTCATCATCAAGGAAAAATTGATTGATAATATCTTCTTGATGAGTGTAAATAGTGTATATACTATCAGAAAATCATTAAAAAATAGTCCTTTTTTGTTATTTTTTATCATTTTTATTAATAATGAGACTTAAAAATAGAAAAATCCAACAAAAAACAATAAAACAATGTTTTTCAATGGATTTTCTTAATTATTGGATTTTCACTTTACTTTTTTAGAGCATTTTGTCATTTTCTTTGATTTTTTCAATAAACAGGTCAAAAATTAATAATACATAGCAAGGAAGCTCAGATGGAAAAATCAAAGACATGATGGTGATCAGAAAGACAAGGCAAACAAGCACAAAAATTTTCAATGAAATCAAAAGATGAAAGCGGGAAGCCTAAATTAGGTGGCCATCCCTACTTTTGCAAAATTCTTGCAGAATGAGCTACAGGAATCCGATCAAGGAAATTTTTGAGTCTAACATAGATTTCATGGCCTATTAGGACTAACAAGAAGGTAATCTGGATAAAATTGGTTCGAGAAGTCCGGGTATAGATATCCAAGGTAGGCTAAAACCACCTCATTTCAACTTGTGGCCTTTGCAGAGCGAGCTTTTCAACCTCTTTTGCACGTCTTTTTCGGAGTCTACAGTTGCTTGTTTTCAGTGCCGTCTATACGAGACATGAGGGGTAAGTTCTTTACTCATCAATGATCCATTTTGTACGGCCGATAGCTAGTCCAAACGCCTAGAAAAAACCCTAGAAATCGAGCAGTGCACGAAGACCTATGACCAAAAACTGACCATAGCGGCCTGTTAGCTCGACTAAATCAAATGGGATTTGAATTGTAGCGTTCCCTAACATAATAGAACTTTTCTATATCATCAATTGACCATTTGGCAGGGGTCAAGGGGATCCCTAGTAGAAAAGCTAGGTTTTTGACAGATGCCAGAATTTGGATCTGACTCCATAGACATCTTGCCTACGAGGTTCATATACAATGTATATGATTGGTTTTGTGAAATCAATCAAGCAAAGCCCTCAAAAAGAAGAAAATGGTTTGAAGACTACAAAGCGTCAAATTTGACATACGGGGTCAAACTGACTCCAAGTGAGCCAGAATTGGATGAGTTGCTTCACGACTATGTTGTAGACAAGTCTAAAGCCTCAAAATTGACTGACCAACTTAACAGGCAGTATAGTCACAAAAATCAGAGATTTCAGAGTTGACAAAGCACAAAGCGATGCCGGCAAGACCAAACTTGACCAAATTCAATTTAGGACCTGTTTTAGTTGTATAGAATGTGTTTAGGTTAAAAATTTTAAAAATTGCAAAAAAATTGTGACTGCTGTAAATAATCACGATTATTTACTGTTGCACTTTTTTTGCTTGGAAATTGTATCATCACCTCACCTATCATGTGCACACACCTATTACATGCCAAAAATCAAGTATGAGCCACAATGAGCACCTATAACTTGGAAAATTGCCTGAAAACACAAAGAGGTCTTTGCAAGCCAATTTTTGGATTATGGACCCCATTTCTTGATCCAAATCACCTCATATTACATACACAGAGTTTATACAATGCCTAGAACCAATTTGTACCAAAAAATGTTGATTTTGGTAGAAATGTTAATAATCGTGATTATTTACTTTCTAGCCAAAATGGGGAAATTTTGATATTTTGCCATCATACATCCAAAGTACATGATTTGTTTAGCCCGATAGCCAAGTTTGAACCAACTTGGAGCTCAAAATCTCAAATTTCCATTATATCTACTATTTCAGAGACCTAAAGCCAAAACCTGGTACCATTTTTCACCCTATGCATCCAAATGAGCCCGTATTTCACTCAGAGCATGTATTTGGTATACACTTCAAGCTTGCAATTATTTACTTTGGTTGCAAAATTTTGTTTGGACTTTACAATTTTGTTCCTTGCATGTTTTTATGCATCTATGCTTGTTCAAAAATTGATTTGAAGCAAATTGGACCAAAATTGTCAGCATTTCAGACTAAAGGACATTTTAGAGAAAAATCCATCAAATCTGCTAACTTTGACACTCCATTCACTGCACATGAGCCATGCAAGCAGCAGAGAGGGCCAAGAAGAAGCTCAACCAAAAAGAAAAGTTGCAGGAGCTATCCGCATACCAATTGGATCCAGATTCAATCAAAGCCGTCAAGGCAGCCTATCTTTCAAAAGAACAACTCAATGAGCATCACACCACAGTGTTCACCGGAAGATTCAAGAGTGAGGAGGGACATCAGGTAGAGTGGCAACTCCTACTGAAAGAAGTGTATGATGTCGCCGCAAAGCCTAAGACCAAAGAAGCCAACCACAGGCTAGAACTCAGAGATTTCTATGAACAAGAGCCGTGCGGTGTGGATTTTCAAAAAGCTTACGAGCTTTTATCCATGATTAAAGAAGATGGAACTGCCCATATTTTTTATCCTCAGGGGAATAAAGTTGTAGTGGTGATAACCAAGGAAATAGTGGCAGAAGCACTTAGACTGCCCACAGAAGGAATGACAATGAGGGCAAGGGACAGGAATACGACAGGTACTTTCACCAAAGAAACCGCCGCAGCCACCTTTCTAGACCTAATTCAAAAGCAGGTGGAACAGCCAGCCAGGTTATACCACCAACACTTCCACTTTCTGGCTAAAAGGCCACCAAGGTATACCACACCAAATCATGTGGTTGCCACCACTTTCATGCAAGTCCTCAAGTCAACAACTAGGCAACCGGTGGACCATGTACAATATGTCTTAACCACTTTGAAAGGCACAAAGAAAGAAGGAAAGATTAATTACCTGCATGCACCAGAGGTGTTGACAAGGATTGCATACCATGCCATCGGCATGGCCAACAACCTATCATCTGCCCCAGACCAAAACACTTGGATATTGTTAGCTCAATCATCTCCTTGAGCTACAAGATCAGCCAAGAGATCCGACAAATCTGATGAAAAGTCGGCCGAAAGCTCGTCGGAAAGGCACAACAGTGAAGGTTAACGAATATGCTAAGAAAATGCAGGAGATGACTGAAAGACTTCGCTCATCAGCACTTGACTGTAGCACAAAGGCCAAACAGTTAGAGATGGTGATCGACGCAATCCAAGGGGAGTTAGATGACATACTTCATGTCATCACCGGTCTTCAGAGGCAAGTGCAAGAACTGAGAGCAGAAGTTGAACAACATCAGCTCGCTAGAGATAAGAGACAAAAGGAAATGGAAGAGCTGGGTGAGCTGCTTACCAAATTGTCAGATGCATGCAAAGCGAAGGATGATCAGCTAACGGAAGCTACAAATGAACTTCTCACTACCACCCTCTTAGCTCAAAAAATCTAGGTACAGCTAGATGTAGCTAATGCCTCTCTACAATACTCAGAACAAAGAATCAATGATCAGGCGATATTCTTGCAACAAATACGAGAAAATCCAATCATCACCTCGATCAAAGGAACAGACGAGGTCTACAAGGCACTAGAAAAGAAAAATAAAGACCTCGAGCTGGAGCTGAAGTTAGAGCAATCTTAGCGCAGAGACGTGGCCTTGATGCGGGTCCAAAGAGAAAATGAATTGTTGAAGGAGATAGCTGAACTCAAACGAGTTAACCAGCTACAGAGAGAGGGAAGGACGGAAACTCAAGAAGAGGCAGGCACTTCGGAGCAGCCTCAGATTGAGATCCCCTCAGTATCATTTTTTGAAATGGAGACACAGTTCACATTAGAGTTGAGCGGCAAGGATGAATTTGAGGTACCCATCACAGAAGAAGACACAGTGCCCATGGTCCAGCTCTCAAAGGCTGAAGAAGATGCACTGAAAGAAAAGATTACACAAGAGGTAGATGAGTAGTGGAGGCAGCGATGGATTGGGAGTTGAGAGTTCTTCACTCCGTCAATGTTACACAACTCACTCCCAATCAAATCAATGTGCAATGGCACCAACAGTCCCTGCCCTACCCTCTGATAAAATTTGAGTTACTACAGTTAAAAGAAAGGCTTTACGTAGACATGCAAGTTGAGGGTGCAAGTAAAGACCACCCGAAGTGGAGGTTGAGCTAGCTGAACAAAAACCCACGATACTTGATTTTGTTCATGAGAGCATATGCGGCCCTGCAAAAAGATCTGAATTTATGTCCTGTACCAAGAGTAAGGACCTAGATAGCACATGAGGCACTACTCAAGAAGCGACCAACTTGGCTAAACTACCCCAGATTTCCTGCTCCAAAAAAGGGACCAGCGACGATTGAAGAATACATGGTGAAAACCCTAAAGGATGCCATGTCATTCTTTAAAAGTCTACCTGATTTGTCATGTGCTATGCTATATAAGATCTGCCGAATGATTCTCACATGCATCAAAGTGTTCAAATGAGCCAGAGCAAGCAGGTGCACCTTGGATGTCATTCCTCGAGGGTAATAAAGGTTTGTGCTATGATCTCAGTGGTCAACCTTCCGAAGAAGTCCTCTATGGCTTCTACGCCAAATGCATGTTTCTATCTTCACACAATATGATGGCATTCGAGGAAGCGTTCTACACGGGATTCTTCACTTGGTGAATGAAGATATTTGCGCAAGTGATCAGCAATCCGACCTCAAGGTTTATAGGCTACTCAGCAGTGGAGCTGAAGAACAGAGTAACTATGCAGTTTTTGCAAGTGCCAAATAAAGAAAGGAAGGTCAGATACCAAAAGGCACTAAGTGCGCTTAAAGACCGCCTCGCCTACCGCCAGCCCGAAGACTACTTCAGCCCATAAAGCTGTGTCAAGGGAAGACATGGGCGAGGAGGGGGGAAATGTTAGCAGCAAGCTAACACAGATAACATTTTTCGAAGTTCTCATTGTAAAACACTTATTATTTTGATAAATTGGGAATAATGTAACTCCTATTTTCTTACATAAACTCTGTAATTAATGAACCGAGGCTACAAGCTTCCAGACTGTATCAACCCGTCATTACCCATCTTTGGTAGAACTCCGAGATTATTAGTCTTGGCCACCAAAAACTTTGGCTAAGGTACAAAAGCCAATTTTTGCAAGTTATTCTTAAGTTTTGGATAATGAAATACACAGCATGAGCTGATGACGCTCACTCCTCTCCTTCTCGTGCTTCCTACTCTCTCCTCGGTTGTCACATTGCAGTCATGTTTGTTGCATTGCAACCGTAGGTAAGAGCTTTACGCATTGACATAAACATATCACAGTATTTCGTAGCTTTTAGCGTCATCAAATTTCATCATAACTAGGAATTTACAATTTCAAATCAAAAACTAAGCATAGGCGGGGTATTGGGGCATCATTACTAAGCATTCAAATGCATTCTGGGTCGAAAACAACTAGGTCAAAAATCCACTGCTATTAATAATCGCGATTTTGGAACTTGACCTAAAGTGGGGTTTGAGACCATAACCATGTGTACTTAGGTCTTATAAATATCTCCTAGAAGGTTCATTACATTTGGATGTAATTTGATGCTATAACGGATGTGATTTGTTTGCCGATGAGCGATTGGCTTTTGGTGATTTCAATCACTTGAGTGTAGCTTGAGTTAGATGCGATTTGTTAGTTGTTTTCCGAGACATTAACAACCTCTTGTAGCCTCCATGCACTAGTCGAGTCAGCTTCATCCCATGGATTGATAATTTAATTGTGATTCTCCCTAATACTGCAATAAGATAGGATGGTGAGGTTAGACATGCATCCCACATACCCACACGACGTGATAGTGCATTGTTTAAAACTTTGCAAACACCTCCTATCATGTTGTTCAAATAATATTAAAGCATGCGACACTTTCATCCAATCTTCTTGCACGACATGATAGCGCATGTTTTGGAAAGTCCTGGGAACCTCCTATCGCATGTTTTGAAATATTTTGTGGCAAAGACAAAGCAAGCCCCTTTTCCAGTATCAGATGGCAAGGACAAAGCAAATTGCAAGAAAAGTGTACCAAGCTCCAAAGGATTCAAAGAAAGATGATGACAATCAACAAGAATCAGCCAATCTAGAGTTTGGGCAGAAAGAGGAAGAGAAACCACTTACACGACCTCTTTAGAGGCCTCCTTCTAGGAAGAGAATGAAATATCAATTCAAATCTATAAGGGAGATAAGGAAAGCACAAAAATCTACTTGTCTTCTTATTCCAAGGCTACCCTTCATGAGAGTTGTCAAAGAGATATCAGATAGATTGGTGAGCATGATGAAAAGAAAAACTTTTGTTTCAGCAAGGTGGCAATCTCAAGCCTTGATGTTCCTTTCAGAGGCTGCTGAGGATTTCTTAATAGACTTTATTAATGATACCTACATTGCAGCTACATTTGCTCACATGGTCACACTGATGAGCAAGGATTTTGTGCATGTGTCAAGGCTCAAGTACAAGTTTGATAAGTCTCTTGAGCCAATTCCTAGTGAGGATCTTAGGGCCTATCAAATTTTAAATATCCCCTCTAGGCAACAGAAGAAGTCAGGGGTTGTCATCATTAGTCTGACACAAGAAAGACCAAGGATATCAAAGCAGGCAAGGAGGTTGAGAGGGAGCAAGACATGATGTCAAAAGACGTTATCCTTACAGAGCAAGCAAAAATTTTAAGAGCATCCAAGTCTCTCCTTTATGAAAAAGTTAGAGACCAAATGGTTGTGGATGTCTCCATATGTGGGGATGATGAGGTGTACTATGACATATTCCCTCAAGACACAAGTATGCTTGTAAACCCTAACATTGAGCTTGGTGATACTGTGCTCTTTATCTATCTCAGGTATGTGTTTCCCCTTTGCTAATTATTAGTGCATATGCGCCTACAAGGGCCTCATTGGGGGATGTGTTTTCTTTGACTTCAGGTGTCTTATGAGGGATCTTCCAAAGGCTATATCTATGAAAATATCCATACTTGATCCTCTAGTGACACAGTTCCTGTTCAACAAGCGAGGAATCCTTTCAAGTTTTTTTGAAGAGTTTGACATGCTGACCTGCAATTACATAATATACCCCTATGTTGAAGGGGAAGTCTTAACTCCTAACAATTTTTAATTTTTTGTGGCATTCCTAGTTAATTGTTATTTTCCTGTAGAGGGCATTGGATTCTTATTATATTCAATCTTTTGGAGAAAGGTGTTATATTTATGAATTCATTGTCAAGTATCCATGAGAGAAGTAAACTATAAGTCTAAAGTATGATCTATGCTTGATGGGCCATTGCTTTCTATTAGTAGCTTTTTGATTGATGTCTTCTTGCAGTGCTGCCAAACTTATCGTTGGTCACCTAAGTAGCATAAATAAGGATTACAATATAGAAGCTTTCAAGTACTACAATCAAAAAGTGGCTTTACAAACAGACTTGTGGATGGAGGGTGCTTGCCAATGCATGGATATATCTTGAGTCATGGTGCAAGATGACTACACTCACTGTAAGTATGCATCTCTTGTTCCATTGGTTTGTTTGACTTCTTAACTTATGTATGTACTCATGTTCTTTATTTTCTTTTTCTATTTGCTACAGTTGCATGTGTTGGGGTATAAAGCCCAATGTGGTCGCCCAGGTAAGTGGGCGGGCCGCCAGGTATGTACACATATTCTTTTGTAAAAACCTAATAAGAACTCACTATGCTCTACACATTATAGTAGAGCGAGTTCACCATATAGTCGTGCTCTTCTTCTCGCACTCTCTCTCGCGTCGCACTTCCGCTCGTACTCCTTCAACTGGTATCAGAGCTCAAATCGAGGCTCGGGGCAGCACTGCAGGAGGCTAGAGTCACCAGCTCAGATTGGAGTGACATTCGACAGGCAAAGACATGGCCCCAAAATCTCATGGGTGAGCCCAAAGGGCATTGTGTTGTCATAATTTCATTCTGAGGTCATCTCGGCCACCGTTCGGCTTCGACAAAGGTCTGCGTCCATTTTCGACTACATGGTCTCAGCGGGTGCAGATCCGACTCTGCAAATTTGGGGTTTTCGGCCTACGACTACAGGTGCTGAGGATATCGACACTCCCAGAGTGTTGATTTGTGGCTGTCTACACATCGAAGGACGGCTCACAGTTCTTGGAGGTGTGTCACATACAACACGGGCGCATCTATACACAGACTGTAGGCGACATCCACTAGCTCATTGGGTAGCTTGTGTTTGCTGCTTGATATTCCAGATTTCATCCTGACATTGTAGGTACTTCCACATGGGCTGTATTGTCAGAGATGATGTATGTTTGTTGAGGGTTTGCTGGCTGTGAGTCACGCAGCAAACAACCGCCGCAGCGGTTACAGCATACAGTGGGAAATTTGTGGATGTATGACTTTGTGGGAAGTCTATGTACTGTCAGATTTACTGCAGCCTTTGTTGAGGGTCGAGTGAGGTTTTATTGAGCTGGGGGATTCTCGAATGTTGAGATCCTTTCGGTGATACAGGTCTTGGAGCGATCCCTCGAGCACCCTTAGATAGGCAGCTAGGATGTATTGACTGTGAGTTAGACAGTTGGGATTGCATCTTTGCTTTACTACCGTTGAGGCATTGTCGCAGTCTATGCTTACAGGACAGTGACAGGACAGTCAGAGACAGTACAGGTGCAGGACAGGTTTACCCGCAGCTTACAGTGTCAGAGAGACAGTGTTTTTTGAGCTGTTTTTGGTCTGTTTTTGAGTACACCAAAGCCATTTTACAAAGGAGACTCTGCCAAAATTTATGCAGAATCTGAAGCTTTCTTGGTTCATTTGACAGGTTGATATTGGTTCAGATGTCAGTTTACAGGGGAAACTCTGCCGAATTTTTCCCAGGAAAGTAAACTACTGTGAAGCGTAGCTATGGCTGGATCACAGGACACTGCTCTTTACAATATCAAGAAGGAACCAATTTCCCATTGTGGAAGAAGCAGATTTGGCACGTGTTGGTACAAAAGAAGCAGATAAAACCTATAAAGCTCAAGGGGATAAAACCAGAAGATATGGACGAAGATGAATGGAGCGAAATGGATGAATTGGCAATTTCTACCATTATGCTGACTTTGGCAGAAAGCGTTTACTTCAATGTAGCAGACGAGATGTCGGCTTATCAAGCATGGTTAAAGCTGAGTGATCTTTATGAGAAGCAGAGTGCAGCTTCACAGGTATACTGGCTTAAGAAGCTTGTTGACTTGAAGATGAAAGAAGGGACACCTATGTCCAATCATCTGAATGAATTCAACAAAATCTATAGTCAGTTGTTAGCTCAAGGTGTCAAGTTTGATGAACCTGTTAGAGCTATGTTCCTGTTGATCACATTGCCGGAAAGTTGGGACACTTTTCGCACAGCTTTGAGTAATTCTGCACCTCCAAATGGTTTGAACATAGCAGGTGTAGAAGGAAGTCTGCTTAGTGAAGAAACCAATAGAAAGACAATGGACAAAGGCAAAGGAACAGCCTTAGTTGTCAGGGGAAGGACCAAAGAAAAGTACAAAGGTGGAAAGAGGAATCAGTCTCCTAGCAAGTCCCGTAGTGCTAAAGGCAAGAGTGACATAGAATGCTACCATTGTGGCAAGAAGGGTCACATGAAAAGAGACTGCAGAGAATGGAAAGCAGAAAAAGGCAAAGAGAAAGCTGAAGACCATAGTGAGAAGAACAAGTCCTCATTGAAGATTCAAGAAATAAATGTGACAAACATTGTTGCAGAGGATGACAGTCTAGTGTCAGGAGACATCTACTTCTTGAAGGATACAATGGACTCAGCTCTTCTTATAGCATCTGATGGAAATGCACTGAGTGACTGGATTATAGACTCAGGGGCATCACTTCATGTGTCTCCAAACAAGGAGTGGTTTACCTCTTATGTGACCACTAAAGATCATGTTCGGCTCGGCAATGGGCAGACATGTGAGATCTTAGGTGTTGGAGATGTTCAATTGAAGTTTCAGAATGGCTCTTCTTTCACGCTGAAGAATGTGAGACATGTTCCAGCAATTACAAAGAGCTTGATCAGCACAGGTTTACTTGATGATGCTGGCTACGTCACCACTTTTGGACGGAACATGTGGAAGATATCCAAGGGTTCTATGACAGTAGCACATGGAGTAAAGTCTGGAGGACTTTACATGATTTATGTATCAAATGTCTCTAAAAATGTAATCAATGTAACCGAGCAGCCGAACGTTTGTTTGTGGCATTGCCGATTAGGACATATGTCCAAGAAGGGAATGGAAATCTTGTCTCGTTGTGGTTATTTGCCTGGCTTTTCATTTAATGATTTTGAATTCTGTGAACATTGTCTGTATGGTAAGCAAACGCAGCAGCCACATAAGCATAAAAGCAGTAGAAGAGATATACAGTTGGCACTTGTTCATAGTGATTTGTGTGGACCTATGCCTAACCTATCTCTAGGGGGAGCTTCTTACTTGATGACATTTATAGATGATTACTTGAGGAAAGTATGGGTTTACTTTCTCAAGCACAAGGATGAAGCGTTTAGTGTTTTCAAAACATTTGTGACACTTGTGGAGAATCAGAGTGGCAAGAAGCTTAAATGCTTACGCACTGACAATGGTGGAGAGTATGTTTCAAAGGCCTTTCAGGACTTTTGTGAGTCAAAAGGTATAAAACGTGAACTTACTGCTCCTTACAATCCTCCTCAAAATGGTGTTGCTGAGAGGATGAATAGGACCATACAAGAGAAGGTCAGAAGTATGTTGTCTAATGCACAGCTGCCAAATGGGTTTTGGGCTAAAGCTGTATCAACAGCTATTCATCTTGTAAATAGATCTCCTAGCAAGGTTTTGCACAAGGATTCAGTGCTAGAGATGGTATGGTCAGGCAAAATGCCCTCATACAAGCATCTCAGAGTCTTTGGCTGTGAGGCATATACTCACGTTCCAAAGGAATTTAGGAACAAACTTGAGCCAAAGAGTAGAAAGTGCATCTTTCTAGGCTATGGTAATTCTGGTGAGATGGGGTACAGACTTTGGGATCTCAAATCCAGAAAGGTTGTCCACAGCAATGATGTTCACTTTAATGAATCCAAATATCATTCTAAACCAGAGAGGGTTGAGGAGATTAGAAGAGTTTTCTTCCAAGAAGATGGACCTGCACGTGCAAGACAAAATGTCAGGGCTCAAGAGGAGCAAGGACAAGATAGAGTGGAACCATAGGTTGTGGCTAAGCCTGAGCCACCTATTGTGCGTAGATCTAGACGTGTCACGCGACCTCCTGATAGGTTTGTTCCATCTATGAACTATGTCATGTTGACTGATTTCAATGAGCCTTCATGTTACAAGGAAGCAGTGCAAATGAAGGACTCCAGGAATTGGCAATTGGCCATGCAGTCAGAGATGACAGCTCTGCATAAAAACAAGACATGGAATCTAGTTAAATTACCATAGGGCAAAAAGGCTCTACCTTGTAAATGGGTTTACAGGTATAAGATCACCACTCATGATAGTCAGCCAAAGTACAAAGCAAGGCTTGTTGCCAAGGGCTTTAAGCAAGAACAAGGCATTGACTTTGATGAAGTCTTCTCTCCGGTGGTCAAGATGACTACATTGAGATGCTTTCTTGCATTGGTTGCCATATTAGATTTGGTGTTGCACCAAATGGATGTCAAGACAGCTTTCTTGCATGGTGATTTAGATGTGGAAATTTACAAGCAGCAGCCAGAAGGGTTTGTTGAGAAAGACAAGGAAGATTGGGTATTCCAGTTGTTAAAGAGTCTTTATGGCTTAAAACAATCATCGAGGGCATGGTACCATAAATTCCACAAGTTTATGCTTTCTCAAGGCTACAAACATAGTGAGTTCAATCACTGTCTATATACAAAGAAGGCTAAGGATGGCAGTTGGCTGATCCTTATTTTGTATGTGGATGACATGTTGATTGTTGGCAAGCACTTGGAAGAAATTTCAGCTTTGAAGTCAAAGATGGCAAAATCGTTTGACATGAAAGACATGGGTGAGGCAAGTCATATACTTGGTATGCGCATTGAGAGAGACAGATCAAAGAAGTTGATTTGGTTATCTCAAACAGAGTATATTGACAAGGTTTTGCAACGTTTCAATATGGAGAAGGGAAAGGCACTGAGTGTTCCATTGCCACCATATGTGAAACTTAGCAAACAAGATTGTCCTGTGTCTGAGGAAGAACAGGCTGAAATGGATAAGATTCCATATGCGTCTGCAGTGGGTAGTTTGATGTATGCAATGATTGCTACTGGACCATACATTGCATTTGCAGTGGGAGTAGTAATTCGATACATGTCAAACCCAGGCAAGAAACATTGGGAGGCAGTGAAAGGAATATTGAGATACCTAAAAGCTACAAAGAGTATGCGTATATGCTATGGGAGTCAGGAGCTAAGTGTAAAGGGTTTTACAGACTCAGATTATGCAGGTGACTTAGACAACCGAAGGTCTACGTCAGGGTATGTCTTTACATTGGCTGGTGGAGCAGTATCATGGCGTTCTAGATTACAAGATTGTGTTACTCAGTCTACTACAGAGGCTGAATATGTTGCAGCATCAGAGGCATGCAAAGAATCAATTTGGCTTAATCGACTAGTAACAGATTTGGGAATCAAAGAAGAGATGCCTGTGTTATATTGTGATAGTCAAAGTGCTATACAATTGGCTCACAATCCAGTTTATTACTCAAAGACAAAGCATGTGGATGTGAAGTATCATTTCATCAGGGAAATGCTCGAGGATAAGCAACTTCAGCTTGTCAAAGTTCACACCACAGAAAATCCTGCTGATCTACTTACAAAAGGACTTCCCTCAGAGAGCTTTGCGCATTTTCGCAAGCAGTTAGGTGTAGGGTAGTACATCACTTCTCTACATCTCTTGTATATTAGCTTGTATAGTAGCTTCTCTCACACTTAACGTACCACATTGGACTTTAAGTGGGAGGTTGTTGGGGTATAAAGCCCAATGTGGTCGCCCAGGTAAGTGGGCGGGCCGCCAGGGATGTACACATATTCTTTTGTAAAAACCTAATAAGAACTCACTATGCTCTACACATTACAGTAGAGCGAGTTCACCATATCGTCGTGCTCTTCTTCTCGCACTCTCTCTCGCGTCGCACTTCCGCTTGTACTCCTTCAGCATGATTATTCAGAGTCTTGGGTCATGTGGGTGAGAGAGAAGGTTGTTTCTATGGTTTTGGAAAGATCAACAAACCCAAATGATCTAGACTCTCCCATGGCACCAACTACAGATGAAACAAAGTCTCCTTTTCCACCAAAAAAAGGTAGATCCACCAAGGGTTTGGAAGCAAAGAAAGTGATCACAAGAATAAGAGTCCTGCAAAGAATATCCATACAAAGAAGAACCCTTCACAGAGGATCCATACAAATAAGATCCCTTCAAAGAGAATCCATACAAAGAAGATTCCTACAAAGAAGAGCTATGCAAAGAAGATCCATGCCAAGAGGAAGAGCCCCACCAAGAAGAAGAGCCCTGCAAAAAGAAAAGAAGATACAAAGGGCCATCCATTCCACTCACCATTGAAATTCAAGGTTCAAAATCGTTGTTCAGATAATAACAGTATGGGGGAGGCACTTGGCTCACCTTTCAAACTACCATTCATGTTGCCAAAGAAGGTTGCAAGTCACCCAAGCCAACCACTCCTCAGGAGCCCAAAGCACCAACCCCCATAGATCCCACTTCCAAGTCCCCCGTGCCAAGCCCTGAGGAGCCCAGGTCACCACCAGCCCCTCTTGAACTGACTTCATCCCCTCCTGAACACAAAAAAAAGGGTCTCTGAGGATGCAAAATCCTCTTAGGAAAAAAGAAAAGTTGAGTTTTATGATTGATTACTCCACAAAAGTTATGTACACATTTGTTCATTTTGTCCATATGAGCATACACCCTTTGGTGGTTCATAATTTTGTACTTCAAAATTTAATACCAACTATTCGATTCTTAATTGTGTATCATGGTGTCATGTAAATTTAAAACAACATAAATAATGATTGCAACAAGGTAGAAAAGACAAGTATATTTGCAAAATGCAATGATTACAACATTGAACTTGTTTTTTCAAGTCCTTGCAAGTGGCTCAAATACATCTCTTTTTGGGGGAAGACATGTGATGCAAGAGGTTGAATTCTCCATCCTTCTGCTCACAACAACTCCATCCACTTTGAATCTATACTTAGGAGATGTTTCATCAAGAAACTCAAGAAATTCTCTAACATCTTGTAGTCTCCAATTTGTTGTTACTATAAGGCTTCTATGCTCAGTGTGTGAATGGACTATGACCTTTAGTTCAAACTCTAGAAATTTTTCCTCGGAGTCAAGAGGAACCCAACTACCTAACTTGCTTCTCCATCTCCTATAGTCATAGCCCAGAACTAATGACTGACGACATAGTTGATATAATACACATAGAATTTGGGCTTACTCTACAACTAATATTATTCGCCAATATGGATTTTGTTTTTGGTATTACATCTGTCTCCAAGTACATTATCCAGTTCAGTCATGGTCTTGTATTAAGACACATTGTCTTTGTCCTTTGCAAGTCCATTGTTTTGAAACATGTCACAAAGACATGTATAGGCAAGAACCATTGAACTTTAATCCGTCTTGATATCCTACCAAGAGACATAGCTTTAAGGATGTCTTCTTTGATCTTGGATTTGAATCTAATTGATATAGTACATGCATCAGGGGCTTACCAATCAAGTGATCTTATGGTGGGAACAGGTAATTGATGTAGTTCTCCATATGCACCTTTTCCTGATGGAACCTTGTATTCTATAAAATAGACAAACAAATCCATTGTTTTGTAAAAAGAAGGTGGCTTGTCAGCATACATAACATTTGCAATCCCTTTATGCATTTATTTGAATGTCCCACTTAGGCTCTCCATGGGCTACCACTCCATAGCTGTTGAAGGAAACATATATGGAATGGAATCAAAAAATGAGAAAGAACAATGGGAGAATTGAGTAGTTCTCGGTGATCTACGGAGAATACAAATTTATTTGTCAGTAACTAGTGTCTAAATCTTTTGATGGCATAAATCATTCCAAGGCCACTTTTTTGGAGTGTGAGAAGGAATCAATTGACCATTTCCACATCTTGCAATTGCAACATTCCCCCCTCCCTTGCTCAAGTGCCAATAGTGATGCTAATGACCACAACCAACAAATGGCTATGGATAATATATCAACCAATTCCCCATTAGTGGCCTATGCTCAATAGAAGTTCTTAAGAAAACCATTTTTATTTATTTTTGCTTGATATTGTGAAGACAAAAGAAAATGGACAATCTTTCTAGAGGACAAAAGCAAAGAAAAGCTTAATAAGGATGGTAGTACCAGTACTCAATTAGCTCCCTCAATACGAACAAGGACAAAGATCCATTGTTATACATGTCACATGAAACTTTATTTTTCTTGGGATTTTGAAACAAAAGAAAAAAGTAGGACTCACAAAGCGAAAAATACAAAGGCAAACTAAATAGAGATAATGGTGATAAAGATTGGACAGAGAAGATCAGCATGCCACATGTGGTGGTGGCCATAGTGGCCATGATGCTAGATTTCTAGTCATCATGAGGCCATTACCACCACTAACTTCAACGAGAGAGAGGCTTGTGAGTGGCAAACCGGGGTAAGAGACACAGAGAAGGTACACTCTGTGTGTGTGTGTGTGTGTGTGTGTGTGTGTGTGTGTGTGTGTGTGTGTGTGTGTGTGTGTGCAGAAGGTACGAGATGCACGGGCGGCAGGTAAGTACGTCGTCTATCATGGTGGTAGAGCTATCATTGAGGAGTTTCGAACATAGAAACCCACCCGACATTCCTCCTCCCCCTTATCCATCCCACCCTCATAAGCAACATTTGTTGCAATTTTGTTGTATCATCCCCCTAGCCCCTCCTACCCCACATTGTACCCAATGCAGACATTGTACCCACTTAGATAGAGGAGCCTTTATTGTACATGTTTTCTTGGTCCCATAGGTCATATTTGACCTCCGAGGACGATAATAGAATCTATTTATCTCTCTCTCTCTCTCTCTCTCTCTCTCTCTCTCTCTCTCTCTCTCTCTCTCTCTCTCTCTCTCTCTCTCTCTCTCTCTCTCTCCCCCCCCCCCCCCCCCCCCCCTTGGTCTCTATGCTTTTGCATCATCAACTTTGATAGAACCATCATTGAGTTTCTTTGTATACAAACAGTAATCCTTTTGACTCCTTCTAAACCCTGGACCTCATAAAAGCATCAAAAATTTTGATGCACTACCTTGAACCCTCCTTTAAGCCCTAAAGTGATTTCTTGAGTTTGCATACAAGGTCCTCCCTACTAGGTTGTTCAAAACCTTCAGGTTGCGTCAGGTAAACATCCCCATACAAAAATGTTGTCTTCACAACTATTTGGACAAGTTCCGTGTCCTTTATTGCTACTAGGCCAAGCACTATATAGAGTGTAGTCATCTTGACCACGGGCAAGAAGACTTTCTCAAAATAAACTCTCTTTTGTTGCTTGAATCCATTAGCAAACAATCGAGCCTTGTACTTAGGTTGTGGATCATCATATCTAAGCTTTTTCTTGTAAACCCATTTGCAAGGTAAGGCTTGCTTTCCTTTTGAAAATTCAACTAATTCTTGTATCTCATTACTAACAATCACGTTGTAATCAAATTGCATGGTCTGCTCCTAATCACCCTTGTCATCCATTTGCATGGCTTCTTTGTAATAAGATAGCTCACTACAGTCAGCCTGCATGACATTGTCCAACCCTAGCTCAAACCCCTCATGTGGATGTCAGGATCTAGTAGATTGTCTCAAAGCCTGACTATTGCTCTTCAACTTGTCAATTTGGGTGTTTCTTGTGGAAGCTATATCACTAGGCTTCTGAGTTCTCATCATAGATTAAAAGGGAATGTCCTCAGATGTGAATTTTCTATACTCAACCTCTTTGATAGGTTTCTTGTGCATTTTTTACTCATTGAAGATAACATGTGAGCTAAAAATTACTTTGCAAGATTCTAGGTGCTAGAGAGGATATCCCATATGTCCATCTACACCATAACCAAGAAAAATACACTTGTGTGACTTTGGGTCTAACTTTTTTGCAGCTCCTTAGGCACATGTAAATATGTCTTGCATCCAAAGACACGCAAATGATCATAATGTGGTTTCTTTCTGGACCATAGTTCCTCTAAAATCTGGTAATTCAATGGCATGCTAGGTGAGTGATTTATGATATGTATTGTTGTCAGCTTTATCTCTATCCAAAAGCCTTGAGCTAGATTTGCCATAGAAAGCATGACGTGACTTGCTCTTGAATTGTGCGATTCATCCTTTCTACAATTCCATTCTAGTTAGGTGTGCAAGGTCTAGTAAGCTACTCTTAATACCTATCTTGCTAGAAAAATTCTCAAACTTCTTGGAAAAGTATTCTCCATCGTTATCAATCCTCAAGATTTTGACCTTGTTTTCAGGCTCATTTTCTACCAGTGCTAAGAATTTTTGGAAAGTAGAGACGACTTGATCATTACGTCAGAAAAGATAAACCATACTTTCCTAGTGGAATTGCCTATAGAATAATAATCCTTATTGCCATACTAAATTTCTACCAGTGCTAAGAATTTCTAGAAAGTAGAGACAATCTGATCCTTATATCACAAAGGATAAACCCACACCTTCCTACTGGTTCCTACTGAAATCGTCTATCAAAGTCACAAAGTAGTTAGATTTCCTAGAGACTTGGTCAGCATGGGACTACAAATGTTGCTATGGACAAGCTCTAGTGGTTGCTACAACCCCATCCTATTCAATGGTGATGAAGTGGTCCTAGTTTGTTTATCATAAATCCATTTTTCACACATGGAAATTCAAAAAATTATCACAAGCAAGTAACCAAAATGATCTAGTGTTTTCATTCCCTTTTGGCACATATGGCATAGCTAGCTATGCCACAACTTAGTAGATGATAGCTAGGATATGGATATACAATCCTCTTTTACACACATTAAAAAACATAGAGTAGAGCATCCCATGTTTCTAACCCCTGAGAATCACAAGATTTCCCTTCCAAATTGACCATGTCAGTAATAACTGGCGCTCTTAGAAAAGAAACAGAGAAAGGTATGCTGTATTTTTTGCAGCATACCTTGCTCTTCCTCTCATCCCACCATTGTACCTATAGCAAGCTTCTCTCCCTCTCAAATCTCACATCTCTCTCTCTCTCTCTCTCTCTCTCTCTCTCTCTCTCTCTCTCTCTCCCCTTTACACACACACACACACACACACACAATCTTTGGTGGGGAGCTCTACAGTTGGCAATTGTTCAGCTCCATCACACGGCTTTTGCGGTCTGCAAGAGGGCTCTACACAAGAGGACAGCAAGGAAGCTCAACCGCAAGAGGTAAGCTTCTACCCCCCCCCCCCCCCCCCCCCCCCCCCACACACACACACACACACACACACACACATTAGAAAGATAGATTCAAAGCTTTCATACCTCTTGCATGCTTGGTGTAGGTGCTTGGTTGCAATCACTTTGCTTATTTGATTGCTTTTTGTTTGTGTGAGATTAGTTCATAGAGGTGCTTGCTTGATTGCAATTGTAGGTTCTTGCTTGCTTGCTTGGTGTGTAATTAGGAAGAGAAAAGAGAGCGAGGAAAAGAGAGGGAGAAAGAGAGATTATCGTAGATTGAATGGTTAATGTTAAACTGACGTTAAAGTAGAGCAATAAAAAAGAGAGAGAAAACTTCTTGTATATTCAATGTTGAATAAGTGTGATAAAATGTTTGAAAGATGTGTATGTTAAATAAGAGAGAGAAAAAGTTAATGTTAGGGAAAGGAAAATTAAAACAATGATAAATTAGAGTAAGATAAATTGGACATTTAAAAAGAGAGGTTAAAGAGATTAAAGTTTTAATTTTGTGTATGTCAAGTTATAGAGAAGTTAAAAAGAGAAAAAGTTTAATTTTGTGTATGTTAAATGAGAGAGTGGAAAAAAGAGAGAGAGAGAGAGAGAGAGAGAGAGAGAGAGAGAGAGCGAGGGAGAAAAGAGAGGGCCAAGGGAGGATTAGTGAGAGATAAAGTTCTAAAATAGTGTCGGTTAGATTAGAGAGAGGAAAAGAGAGATTAGAGTGTAAGATCCGCAAAATTTGGGTCTCTTAATAAAAAAATAGATTCTAATGTGTGTTTGGTAAAATTTTGGTTTAGAATGCTTATTTGGCAGTGTTGTCAGGTTCTAAAGTGGAAGGGAAGGTCGTTTCCATGTTTCAGTAGATTAGACAGATGTTTTGTTCAGTTTTGAAAAAATCTATTCTTTTTAGCTTTTCATTTCTTTTTGCAAAAAGTAGGGCCGGATCCTCAATCTACGAGTCCTAGGAAAGCTATGGTTTAGTTTTATAAAAATCTGCTTTTCAAGCGCTTTTCACACTATTTTTAGCTTTTCGTGGTTTTTAATGGTTTTTAGCAAATCCGCTTTCTTATTTTGGTGGACAAGGGAACCCGTGCTTTAATTTTAAATAAATTTGTATATTACGTTATTTTTAGGTTTTTGTGCTTTTCGAGGTTTTTGGAAAGCAACGTGCTTTTTAAGATGACCTAAACATAAAGATGTTATTTTTAGTCACCGTCGGGTTTAAAAACAACCACCACGGTAGTACAAGAAAGTCATAATTATATCGAGGCATCACAGTGCAACATATTCTAGTCACGGTTTCATTAGTTTGCAGGGATACTAGCCAGTTAGTCAATTTTTACTATAAAAATTGAATGGTAAGTGGGAGAGTTGACCACCAAAAAGCAGGCCATGATTTTAGAAAAGTCCCAAAAGTTGTGCAACCATTCCTAGAGGAAGAGGTAGTGCTAGTTGTAGCTTAGGGCACACTCCGGCCAGCCTAGAGCAGCTAGAAATTCACATACAGGCCGCAATTTTTAGTGCCCATAGTTGCATCTACTACCGCACGCCAATACGTACCTATTTTACAAAGTGGTGCAAGCTCTTCATCGTCATCTCCATAAGATCTTCTCTCCCATTCGCGAGAAGAAGAAGAAGAAGAGTACTTTCTCTCTCTCTCTCTCTCTCTCTCTCTCTCTCTCTCTCTCTCTCTCTCTCTCTCTCTCTACTTGCTTACTATCTCCTCTCTCTTTTCACAGTGTATGTGCTCTCCAACGGCTTTCGTGGTGAAAACCTCTACATAGCTCTCATCGCTCTCTGGTGCAAAGCAAAAAGCCTTTTGACAACCCCAAATCAATCAAAAAGCAAGGTGAGAAGCTCTAAACTCTATAGCCATCATCTCTCTCTCTCTCTCTCTCTCTCTCTCTCTCTCTCTCTCTCTCTCTCTCTCTCTCTCTCTCTCTCTCTCTCTCTTTTGAGTAGCTGGCCTCTTGGTGGTTGTTTTTTTGTATACGAGTGCATATATGGATTTTACGAGCGTGTAATGAAGTTACTCCAGGCTTATTTTATCGTGTTTAGCACGCTAGTTTTTGCATACAACGTGTTTATGGTCACGTGTGTATATAAAAAATGCTTTTTTGTTTCAAGTCACATAGGCGGTAGAAACACTGTTTTGGTCATAAGTCACAAACCGTTATGAATCAAGCCAAACGTTTTAAACCAGAGATAAGGCACATCATTTAGAACTTTTTATCTATTAGGTGTCTTGTGAAAATTCCGCATAAGCTAAGGGTTATGGTCAAAAAATAGCTTATTGCCCACTAAAATTAGTCAAAATTTTGGACCCCACGATCCTTGTAGAACCACTATATATATTCATCAACCCTCTTAGCCAACTAAAAAGATTGATTAAAGTTGATGATAAATGCATTTAGGTCTCCGATTGTTGCAGGAGAAAATCACACCACCTATAAAGTGCATGCATTACTACGTAGATCAACATAATGTCAATCAAGGACATAGATGACACGATAGGCGCATGGAGGCAATCACTTTAGCTTGTCAAGATGAGACCATCCCACACATACAACACTCTGGAAGGCTAACTAAACCAAAATCAAGAATCTCAATGCTCTCAAATACACCACCCAACCCACATACACACAAACAGAAGGAAACTCACCAAACCGTAGTAGATTCGTACGAAACTTAAGGAACACCATCCTCTCACTAGGATACACCTGTCCCAAAGCCTCTACATTCAAAACCCTCACTGTAGACCCATCTACAGAAAACACGTAGAAAGACAAAGCACAATTTTGAAAGTGTCCCAAACTAAAATCTATGAGTACCTATGCATAGCTTATGTTGCCACAATTCTAACAACTACTTGCACGCAAAAAATAGACATCGTTTGATATACTGATGGCTGTAAATATCGTGTATACACGTTAGCATGCGTGCTTCAATTTGTGAGGAATGCTTGGTGTTGTTGCGTAGCTCTCGCCGAGCCTACCGCAATGGTGGAGTCAAATCTCCAATGCAATGAGCGAGCAAGGAGCAGCACCAGGATGAAGCTCATGCTCTCTCTCTCTCTCTCTCTCTCTCTCTCTCTCTCTCTCTCTCTCTCTCTCTCTCTCTCTCTCTCTCTCTCTCTCTCTCTCTCTCCACACACACACAATGGACGACAGCTCAAAACTTTTATTATCATAAAGTTCTCCTTACAAAATGACATAGGTACCTTATATAGTAAGGCTACAATAGGTTAAACCTAAATTAGAATTCAAAGGGTCAATTGTCTTTGTATTTACAATATGGAAGTTCCATTAGAAATGATGTTTTTAACCATAATCCGTAGCATTTCATAACTCTCAAAAAATAAGGCCTTGTTGAGTTATGTCATATTGTTGACCCACCGCCCCCCCCCCCCCCCCCCCCCCCCCCCCCCCCCCCCCGAATTCATATCGTCCCTGACATGACGTGGTTTGTCAACGTCGGTGTGGTCTGTGTTGTCGTTTTTTCTTTTGTGCTCCACTGCTTGTACTTTTATCAAACCACAACAAGAACTATGATCTATGAAAATCATAATTGATGATGAACTTTATGTCCTTCATTGCCAAGCCACGAGCTGCAACATGTGCTGCTCTCATTATAGGGCTATTTCCATATCTAAATTCAAATAGAACCCAATCTTGTTCAGCTTGACTCTTATCATCATGGATAGATAAAGCTCCATCCATCACTCGCTCTAGTAACTCTGTCAATTTTGAGTATTTCTCGTTCTTGAAAACAAATTCTACAATCTGTAGAGTTGAATGATTGGCTTTCAAATCTTTTGATCCAATGACAACTTTGTAAGTATTCTATAGAAATTGTCTGTCTAGATCTTCAACTTCTTTAGGCTAGGGTGCACTCCAATACAAAGTCTATCTGTCATGCCAAATCTGGGAGATAATTTTTTTTATTTGAGTCTATCATTTGATCCGCCTCATGCTACTGTTAGCTTTTGTGTGATGTGTGAATCATTGTACTGTTTCTACTTGATACATGACTTAATTAAAGCCTGAAAGCCTGACAAACCCCGCTTAATTTCCCAAGTTAGTAACTTGCTTCAAAAGGGCCTTATCCAACATCATTTGTGATAGATGACCATCTATGAGCTATCATTGTCCATTTTTCCCCCCAAAGCTCATATACATGATGCACAGGGTATGTAGGTGGCTATCATCACTTTAGCTTTGAAAAAATTTCATCTTTGGCTAGCCATGGTTTTTTTTTTAACCCTTAGCTTGTATTCTCTATTTGTAGCCTCCTGATAAAGTCTAGCTTGATTTGGACTTGCATTTGGTTTTACAAGCTAACTTTTTGGATTTTAGTCTTGAGAACGGATGATGGGCATCTTTGGCACCTTATGGCTGCCAAACACATGTAGAACCAATGATGATGACCATAATATGGCTTGATCCCATGCTGCTCCTGCAGATATCTATCACAAAAGATGACTGAACTGTCATCTATGCCCCTTTTGTTCTTGTCAGTACGGTTAGTCCCCTTTGTTTTTTAGGCTTCATTAAGTCACATACAAGATAGAAGATTTATAGTATAAAGATCTACTTCCTGTATAAGGCCTTGTAGTTGCATGAAGTGTTTGATAGGCAACTGTACACTTGATGGGTGCTTTCAATTAGTTGCATCACCAGCTTTCTCTGTCCTTGTAGCCCAGCCCAAAGTTTAATGACCATCCTCAGTCATTTTTGGCCTCATGTTGGTGTTGAAGATTAATCATCATTCTTTTCTTACCTCTAACAATATCCATTGTGCATATGGCTTTTGAGGCATACCTTGTGAAGTTTTGTCATTTTCATGTACCTGCTTCTCTTTGTACTGCTCGGCATCTCTTTAGTATTTTCTTCATCTGGATTATGGATTTTTTCCTTCTTTTTTTTTTGAAAATCTCAAAAATAACAAAATAAAACCAAAAGTCAACTCAACAAAAAGAAAAATCATTCTAATAAAATTCTAAATACTATGTACATTGTACACACATCCCTAGGGGCTCATATATGGCTTTTGTCCCCGTACTCCTCTTCTAACATGACTATGAGGGCATACGTTACTATGAGGGCATATAGTCTGAATATTGTCAAAAATTCATCACAATGATACGCAAAAATTTAATGTAACTCACAAACATTTCCCTCTAATATCCATAATATTAGGTCCGTATTTAAAATGCCTCCCTCCCTCCTATTTGGAGTCCTCCTAGATGACAGGGTATCGCCAAGGGTATGTGTTGTGCTTGGGAAATTAAAAATTATGCCTTGCAGGCCTTGTAATGTAGCCCTATTATGAATACACAGTCAATGCATGGAAAAGGCTGATGATGTGCAAGCTGCGGGTATAAGCAATTTGCTTATTGTTTGGAATTTGAAGGCTTCCCATTATAAGCAATGTGATGGTCTTTGAAGCTCCTGTGTTGTTTGCTTGATTGAATGTTGTAGAGAGTTTTAGAAGGCTTACTTATCTGCTTGCTGTTGTTTTGGAATCCATTTTAGCCTTGTGGTTGGTTGTCATATTTGACATTGTTCCTCAGAGTGGGTTCTCTTCTAATTGTATTGTAACCGTAGGAGGAATTGAAAGAATTCAAGTGACGGCGCAATGACAGCAGTTTTATTAGTTTCCTTTGGGACCTCAGGGGATTCACCATTCAATACCCCCCTATATAACGTGCATTTGTGGGTATTAAAAAAACCTCTCTTTGAACATGTATGAATGAATTAAATGACCCCTAATTTTATGAATTTTTTTCAAAATTGAATATAAAAACCCCTTATTTTAATGTATCTCTATTAAATTGCCTAAAAATTTTACATTTTAAAACCCCTCCTTTTGAACTCACGTTATACATTAACATGATTACATAGTGCACCCCCCGAGTTTGGGACCCACTTCTTTGTGATTACTTGTTGGTTCATTGATATTGTTTGTTTGGAAACCCATACTTATCCCTACTTTGTTTGTGTTTGACAAGACTTCTTTGGGATCCACCTTGTTGTTGTGTGAGTCAGCAATGGTCTTTTCTTCAGCCTTGTATGCTTGGTTGAGGACGATATTTAGACTTTGGGAGTTGATACTCTAACTGTTTTGGAATCCAAATAAATTTCTGACCTCTTTGTACTTAAATAAACTTCTTTGGAACCCAAATCTGAGCTGCAAAAGCTTCCGATTTTGTGATTTTCTTAGATGTTTTTGCAAGCTTTGACTTCTTTTTTTTTGGCATTGGATCTTGTGCTTTGTCATCAGAGAACTTTGCCTTCTTGATCCATTGGCTGAACTGGCTCTTTGGTATCTAGATTTGTCAAACTTTTGGGCTTTGACTTGTTGCTCATTGATTTTGGCCTTCCTTGATTGTTACCGAAGCTGCTAGTGATAGTGATGACCTGAGTTTCTGGTAGGGGATGTCATAAGAATCATCACTCTTGTTGATATCCTCATGAAGGTTGCATACTAGCACTTTCTCTTTGTGGTTTGGCTGGTTATGGAAAGCTACTATCTGTTTGCTCTCGGATTGTTGTTTTTGGGAGGACTTTTCTAGCCAATTGATTAAAGCATTGTTAGCCCATTGACATGGCTTTATTATTCTTGGTTGAGTCCTTTCTTCATGTATAGGAGCCACATATGATGATGCTTGTTGCGATTGCGCTACCACCAGTGGAGATTTCGGAATCCACTTCTGATGCACTTTATTCTTGTAGCGGTGGCATTGGTTCCTGGGTCTTTAACACTAGTTTGGTACCAAAAAGGACACTTTCGTGCCCTTTTTTGCGAATTTAAATAAAATGGTACATGAAATGTAAAATACATCTCAAGGAATGGTTTCGCAAAATTATAGAATGTTATTCAAAGTACTCATAGAAATTATAATCCCTCACTTTTGATCATAACCTCAATAGTAACTACACTCATGAAAAGAACCTACACAAAACAGCATTCAATGTTTCATTAAAACTCGTACTCTAGCCTAAGAAAAAAATGAGCAGGGTACATGCAATAATCCTTGGTAACTACTTATATATGTGTTTGATATTTTTGCAATTGTCATGTGAGAAAAAAATTCTTTGTGACTAGAATTAAATATAGAAAGTCATGTGGGTCAAATATGCAACGTTCACAAATTCAATTAGCAATCACAAAAAAAATTCTAGTTCATCTAAATTTACAATGTCTTATGATGCATATATACTAGGTCTATGACTCCATTACATAAGGTGATAATTTTTTATGCTTATGCAAGCCACATTTGGTGATTTTTGGCATATCCAAAAAACTGCGCATGTTGTAATTATGATTTTTTACTTATCAAAGATAAGCCTTAAAATAAATTCCACTTTTGGATTTTTCGTTCATCTCACTTATTTGTATACAAATACCTCATATGGATACAATTGGGAGATTTATATACACACTTTCATTAGTTTTTCATAGCAATGTTGTTTTTGCAAGAAATTACGCACTACAATTTTTTTTAAATGAGCTTAAATTACAAGATGCCTATGAGTTTGAACCCTCTAAAAATGCTTAGTTGATGGCTATTGACCTATAGATACATTATACACCTTAGGTTTTGTCCCATAACCTCATCATATTAATGAAAGAGGCCTTGAAAGACCAAAATTTTCCTCTTTGTCAGCATTTTCAAGATTTTGGTCTTTTGATTATAACAAAAATTTAGTCCCATAACTAGGTTATGAAGCTCAATTTTGTACTAAAATAAGTTTTTTCCTATCCATACACCTTGAAATCTATGCAAAATCTTATTTTGATGAGAAGTTATATTCAATTTATGAAACTTTTGTTAAAACTGCACTAAATTTCTATGATTTTTTCATCTTAAAACTTATCATTATAATCTTAATTTGGTATTAATTTTAGCAAAAGTAAAATTTGGCTATGTTCTTCACCTCATAGCTGACCTAAGATATGAACGTGACCTATGAATTTTTTTCCTAGATTCACCAAATAATTATGACAAGTTGCTAGAAAAACAGGACACTTTAGTGTCTCGGGACATTTGAGTGTCCGATTACAGAACAAGTGTTAATTTGAACAATCATAAAACTGTGCATTAGTTAAAATGTCTTCCATGTCACCTGCTAGGTTGTCTAAATTTTTATTGTCTGCATCTTCTTGAAGCTCCAAGTGTTCTTCTTCTTTGTCTTTTGATTCACCATATTCCTTTGTCTTCTCTTCATCTAGAGAGCTTGTTGATGCCTATTTCTCTTTTTTTTCATGGATCACAATCACTGCAAAATAAGGAACAACATTACAACCATCTTTATCACAAAACTTTGTTGTTGGACAAGATGTGTTCCCATTTGAGTAGCTCTAATGCTTCCTTAGGAAAGGGTTTTGGGATATAATTCTTATCTTTAATTGCCCTTTCTAAAATATACTCCTCTTACTTTAAGCTTCCGCATTGCAAATCTCCACACATCCACAGCTATTTAAGCTTACCAAACCATGCTTGAAGTTATGATTCTGCTATACAGGAGCAGCATCAAATACCTCTACAGGTGTTCTTGTCACATCCTTGTAACTATGGTCCTTCAAGTTTATCCTTGTCATGATTTCCATAAGTCTCAAGTACATATGGTCATAATTCCAGTCTTGGACCATTTTCAATTGATGAATGGTCTTCCTAGAATGATGGCATAGTTGTTTTTCTTGCCAAAGTCAACAATTATAGCAAAGGTGTGCTCATACTCTCAATGCCACAAGAAGTAACGACTACTTTTTCTAGCAGTCCTATGTGCCTTTTTGTGTGTCCGTCTATAAGCTGCAATTTCATCCTGGTAGCCCTCACTCTTGGTTTTTTATTTTATTTTTCAAATCTCTTTTGTTGTGATGGCAACACCAGCTCCACTTTCAAGGGTTTCCATGGTTTTTACACCTTGAAATTCCACAAGAAGAGTGATGTTTCCATCTTCTCCCTCATAATACTCTCCGACCTTATTTAACAGCACTAGCCTAGCGTTTAGCTGAGGCATTGCCAACTCTTTAATCTCTTCCTTAATTTGAGTCATTGGTTTTTGTAAACCAAATTTCTCTAGGAATTTTTCCATAGTATCCCACATGTTTGGTCGTATTTTGAGAAACTCAGCTAACGTTATCATACAGGTGATTGGTGTTGACAAAACTTCTATCAACAAGTTTTGAATCAATGAACTTGTTGGAAGACAGTCTCTGTGATGGGACTGCAATAACATCTGACTTGGCCTTGTACTCTCCTATATAGGATGGTAGTGTTCTTAGCAAATGGGGTTGATTGTCCATAGATTGTACAGATTCTTTGTCTACCAATACAATTCCACTTCTAGGTTCAACTGAGATCCAACCTCAAATTCCTCTATTGGTGGAAGAGACAATCCCCTTCCATCACCCGTCTGGTTTACTCATTTGCTTAGCTCACTCACTTCATTGGCCTCTCTAATTTGTTTCCACAATTTTTCAAGACCGTCTATTTCTATATGAAATCCCTTGGAAGAGTCATCCGTGGTATTCAACACTATACTTGGTTTTGATGCGAGATCCTTGAGCTTTGGCCCGTGCTCGGATTGGAATCTAGCTCTTTTTTGCTCCTCATTTGGTGGGAATACTAGTGTAGGTGGGACAAGGATCACACCCTCAGGTTTTCCAGCTGGTGGTTTTAATAAATTTTGGGCTGTTTGAAGCATTTTATGGCACATTTCAATCCTTTGCTTTTATAGTTCAACATAGGGATATGTCCTCACCTATGTTCTTGGGTTTGGTTGTTTTTTAGCCATGTTTCATAGGCTTTTAGAAGGGTGTCTAAGGGTTCATTAACCTTCTCGACCAATAGTAATCCTCATAAACTAGCACTTCTCGGTTTCTCCTCTGTGGATGGTTCTTCTAGAGGTTGAGACGTCTACGTAAGAGAAGGTGTAACCCTTTCCTCGTGTTGTCTTATCTTCTCTTTAGCTTGGGTAATCTCCTCAACTAGGGGTTTTTGCTCTTGCTCCCTACGTGCTTTCATCCTAGCCTTTCTAGCTTTCTAACTATTATGTTTGCTCTTGGTTTTCTGACTAGGTGCGTCGGTATTTGGTTCATCCATCTTTGGACTCACTATAGTTTCCGATTTCTCATGGTCTGCGGGTTCTCATCAGCTTCCTTTTGAGTTTGTGCTCTCATAACTACTTGAACTGGTACAATGTTTTTGTTTTCCGAGCTACTGGGTGGCTGAATGATTCTTGAGACATTTTTTGTGTGATCTTTTTGACTCGGTTAGGGTTTTTGGATAGTTGAGGATCAAGTAAATAACACCACAGTCAAGAAAATAGGAATTTACTTGAGTGATCTCCATCTGAGGACATTGTTTGAACAAGTGGTTGTCACAGCTTTTGTGCACTCTGGTTGAGGAGCTTCTTCTTGCATTTTTGCTTGGCTGTTAACAGGCTCTGACCTAGTTAAGCCTCTATTCACAATGAACCGCAATGTCCTTTTGTCCATCTCATACCTTCTTTCCTCATGTCAAAATGCACAAGGTGGAGGTTATACCAGCCTCACCATTCCATTCCATGTGTTTCTCTCATCTTCAGTCACTTGAAAGGGCAGTACCCACTTTGGTTGTTATAACACATTGTAGTTGGTACTAGCACTTGTTTGTTGTTAGATGCTTCCATCATGAGCATGTATCTCATGTCTACAGGCATTCTAGCACCTGGTAGTGGAGGTTGTTGTCCTAAGATAGGTTGTGGCCTTGAAACTCCTACTCGACCTGGCACATTCCCCATAGCATATCTAGGTGGAGGAGGTCCTACTGGAGTAGGTTGTACATACCTCTCCCTAGCATATTCCATGCTATAGTAACACTCTTCCCTCATATGGTTTGTCCATTTTCTCTCAATTTTGCACCACTTAGGCTCTCTCGCATCAAACATTACAAGAGGAGTTAACCTCTTAACCATTTCATCGATACAATTTTCTTGATTGAAAGGCACCTCTAGTTTTGCAATGGACTCACTTATCCGTGAATCAATGTGCAGAGAGAATGTGTCATCCACTTGACTCTTACAATCATTTCCTTTATATTTCTCACATTTATCCACCAGATAAAGAGCTTCTTTGATCAATTCATTTAGCATCAGGCTCCTTATCATATACAGATCTTTTTGAAGACCCACATGTCTCATTCCTTGGAAAAAGATCAACAATAATCGTGCTTGCATAGGTAGTTTAGCTCTCGGACAGAATTTGATGTATCTCTTGAGCCGTAATGCTGCTTTGTGTATTGATTCACCCTCTTTCTGTTTGAATTTGTGAATTTGTGAGACCATATTGTGAGTTGTGCCTTTTTTCAAGAATTCTTTGATGAATTCCTCAAACAGCTCATTCAGAGTCTCAAAATCATGTCTTGGTACTGAGTTGAACCATATAGCCATGTAATCTTCCAGAGTTAGTCCAAATCTTGAAAACTATATTGCAAAATCCAAAACTTTATCTGCTCTAATTACACTTTTGAAAGTTGTTACATGATCTCTTGGATCTTTATCTCCAGAGTATTTCTTGTTTTCCCATTTCTCGACCTGGGATGGTCTAACCCGTCGGTTGTCTACAAGTCTAACCATAGACTCTCCCAATCCTTCTCTTGCTTTTGGCCTTCTATTATGGCTAGGTACTTCTTTGAAGGGATTAGTCATTGTATTGGAGATTGGTCCTTGAGAAGGCATGCATGTCATCTTTGTTATCACTTCATCTCTCGTTATCTCTCTAGAAGGTTATCCAGGTGGCTCTCTTTTTGAAATTCTCATAGGAATGCTCGTGTTTGGTGGAGGTATATGTGGTCCTTCATTGACCAAATATGCACCTATTTCTAATGCATTATATGGATTTGTGCTTTGTACATCTCTGTAGTCTCATCCTACTTGTCAACAACTATAAATTTACATTGACAGTTGAATCCATATGTATAGACATATAAGAGCTTGTAATCCGTGATCTCTTCTAGGTATGGCTCTAAGCACCTATAAAGGTTGACCTCACTGCCGTCAATGTATCTATATAGTCCTCTCATGATCTGTCATCTAAACTGTAGACTCTCCTTTGATGTACTCTAACCACTCCAAGTCTCAGTTTGTGATTCTAACACTTTTAGTCAGGTCTATCACTTCTTTTTTTTGTTTGGTTGCCTACAACTTCTTGGGAAGGTTAGATAAGCCAAAAGTAATCCAAATTGAATGAAACTTGGGTCTCTAGGCCTATCTTGTGATGGTGAACCCTTTTGTAAGGTCATATGCAAGTTTTGGTTTCAAATTTGGGGCTTGAGACATCATACACATATGATGTCTTTTGTGGCAAAATGAAGTGATTTTTATCTCACAGACTCCCTATTACTCAAGCAACTCTCAGTAACTTCTAGAATTCAATTTGAACACTTTTTGTGCAAGTTATTGTCAATACAAGCATGAATCTTGCCCAGTTTTGTTACTTTTTAGCCCAAATGTGCTCCAAACACAATAAGATTTTGGGTAGGGACTTCTTTTACGCTTTAGGACACGAGGGTATACTCAAATGTCTGATTTGACCGAGATCTGGCCTCTAAGACATCATATATGTATGATGTTTTTTGGCTAAAATTTACTTATATTTCTACCCAAGGTACTCCTTGATGCATACAACAAGAATATGTGATCACTTCAAGTTTTGGATGTCAAAATTGCTCAAAATCACTACTTTTTCACCTTTACCTTCTTGTATTTGCAAAAATCTCTTTAAAATCAAAAATATGAGTCCAAATGAGATGAAATTTTGCAAATAGTCTTAAATCATTATTTTTCAACCTCTGAAGTGGTCAAATGTGTAATTGGACCCTCAATCCTTGCCGTGAGACATCATACTATGTGCTCAAGATTGGATGAAATTTGGTCTAGAGGCTTTTTTTTGTGGTGCCAAACACCTTGGTAAGCTCAAATGTCAACTTTGGTCCCTAAAATTTCCCTTTAGACATCATACACGTATGATGTCTAACTAGTACATAGGTGAAACTCACTCGAGAGGTCCCAACTTTGGTCCCTAAAATTTTCCTTTAGACATCATACACGTATGATGTCTAACTGGTCAGAATGAGGTGAAACTCACTTGAGAGGTCCCTCACTACACTAGCAACTCACAACTAATTTTTTAGAATTGAAACCCAACACTATTTGAGCAAGTTATGATCAATTCAAGCATTCACTTTGCCTAGATGCGTCTTATAGCCTTTACAATCCCAAAAATGCTTCAAATTCAATGGAATTTGGCCTATATGCTTCCTAAATGCTCTAGATCACAAGGGCGCACTCAAATGTAATATGGCCTCTAAGATATCATACGTTTATGATGTTTAGGTGGTCAAAATGGACTTCCGTTTCTACTCAAGGTGCCCCTTGATGTGTACAAAAAGAATACGTGATCACAACAAATTTTGGACATCAAAATTGCACAAAATTGTCACTTTTTGACAAGGAGATCCCCCAAAAGAGTAAAACCCCCTCAATTCTCAATCTATATGCACAAATGACATGAGATTTGGTGTATGTGCTCAACACAACTTGTAGAAGATGATATAGTGTCAAAAGTTTATTTTAGTTGGGTCAGAATCAGACATCATACGCGTACGATGTCTGCTAATGAATTTTTTGTCATAATTTTAACACAAGCTTCCCCAAGTCTCAAGCACTAGTTTTCAAGCACTTCTACCAATTTTCATGCAAAAATATGCTCAGAATCACAAGTTTCTCTTTTTTTTCGTTTTTTGACACTCTGTCTTTTGCGTTTTGGGTGTCAAGAGTTGGTTGTTGTTGATCTCTCCTACTGAGAGTCTCTCCCTAACGTAGTGGTAATGCACTTCAAATGTGCTTTGTGCGAGCATGAAAAACTAGGTTCCTTGTAACTGCAAATGCACTTTGACTGTTAGTGTAGATGATGGTGTTGGAGTGTCGTGTCCAACACCCAAATCAACCCATAAGGCATCTGAGCCATACCCACTCAACTGTAATTGTGAAGACTGCCTTTACTCAGCCTCACAACTGGAAGTATCCTTAGTAAGTTGCTTCTTCCTCAACCATGATATGCTTAAATTGCACCTCAAAGAGGGACGGATCATAATACGGTCTCTCAAATCCATAAGTTCAAGTAGAAACATGGAGAATCTGTTAAAGACGTAGCCTTAAGGTTGAAACGCTACGTAAAATTTTTCCATGTGAAAGAGTTACCAACTCATGTTGATATTTATCCAAGGATTGAGAAATACGGATCTTTGTAAGGATTTGCATATGAAGAAGAGATCAACTCTAAACGAGTTGACCAAGGAGACTCTATACATAGTAGACAATTGTGTTGTCTACAAGGAAGGTGACTACAAAGACTTAGATGATGACTCATCATCACAGCATAGTGGAGATAACTCTACAAAGTTAGCACAAAGGAGCAAGTTAATGGTAAATCAAGAGAGACTTGTTGAGGAAGTTCTCAAAAGGATAAGCTTGTTTGCTAAGCCACAGGCTAAGCAACCTAAGTGGTGTGCCATTGAGAAGAAATGGACAAATCATGCTATGGAAGAGTGTTACTATAACAAGGGATATGTGAGAGAGAGGGACAATATGTTCCTCCAGTCCAAGTAGCATCTCCTCATGTACCACCACTACCTAGGTATATAATAGGAAATTTTCTAGGACCAGGAGGGGTTGAACGGCCACAGCTAGTTTTGAGGCAACAACCACCTCTGCTAGGAACCATATCAGGGGGCATTAGGTATGCACCCACTATAGAGGAATCGGAGGAACAAGCCTTAGTGCATGTGCCTGTGTATTACAAAGAGCCAAGTCAATACGAGGCTAGCTGAGCATACTATTCACATGAAGAGCCGAAAGCATTGGAACCTTGAGCCATGATTGGGAATGTTGGACCGCCAACAGTAGCTCAAGTTGTAGGAGACGGAAGATACAGTTTGGATGAACGCAAGTTGTTGTTCTTAGACAATGATGAGTTAACAGGACAAAGGCATGCCTATCAACAGAGAGTAGCTCCAAGAGCACCACACCAACCTTTAGGACCATGCTACAAGTGTGGTGGAGACCACTTTATGAAACACTTTCTAGATTGTGGCATTACTCATTTGATCAATGATTGTTCAAAAAACCCAAATAAAATAGCGAAAACAATGTTAAAAATATTGAGGGCAATGTCGTCAAGTAGTGGTTCTGAAAATGAAACTGTGATACCTACACAGGTTGTCACAAGGGTGCAAGATCAAAAGGCAAGGGAAGAACCAATAATTGAGGAACCCAAACAGGTGCACCTAGTTATGAATAAAAAATTTCAACAAAACACATGGAAGGCTAGGAAGGCATGCATGAAAGCAAGGAAGGAACAGGAGCATAGCGGGGGAGTTAAAACAAACCAGGGGACAGGTTAGAGAGATTATATAATCAAACTAATCTTCAATTGGAAATTCCAAAGATCAGAGAATCTAATGAGAAAAGAGAACCAAAAAGTGCAAGTTCGGGAGGATCTATGGTGATTGAAAAGGTGAATGAACCTCTAGACGCACTTATGAAAGCCTACAAAGCACAAATTCAAACTAACCAAAACCAGGAACAAAAATGGATGACATATCCTTACGTTGAGTCGGAAAACCAAAGGCTGGAGATGTGCTGTTAACCCTCCTCACGCACATTCCTATCACCTAAGACGGACGCCGTATTATTTATTTGGTAGAGTCAGGTACTGGGCTTGTCAGGTACTGGGCGAAGTGGTTGAGCACGATGCAGCAGCGACTCCTTCTTCTTCGCGGCGAGGAATCCTCCGCGACAGCAAGCATAGAGCGGTGAGTGACACAGCATCACCATCTTTGAGCTACTAGTTTAGGCTAGTTGCATGCTTGGAGCCATTTCTGGCTCGCACACAATGTATCGACAAGTTCCTTTGCATTGACACGTGCGACAGACGCGCACATTTTTGGCACCGCTACCGGGAAAATTCCATACACTAAGCTTGAACGGCACTCTGTGCTTGTTTGTCGTGCAATTTCAATTGTAGGAAAGGTAGAGAAGGAAGGTGTGTGTGTTGAAAAGGAGTTCTTTTTGTTGCTGTGTATTGTTTTATTAATAAGGAATTGAAAGGCACTGTGTTTTTTCTGTGATAAGGTGTTAGGATTAAGGTAGTAGATCCATAATACTAGTTCCGTGTAAAGTACAGTAAGTACTAAGTAGATCTGTTAGAGCTAATGAGTTACTATAGTAGTGTGTTAGTGTGTAACAATAGTTGTATTAGTTGTAAGTAGGTAGGTTAGGTGTATGTGTGCTCGCGTGCACAGCGCGGCCGCAGCGACCTTTTAAAAAAAAAAGTTCAAATTTTAAAGGTAGGACCGAGATTGGGAATATCCCCCAGACCCAAGATCAAGCTCACGCTCAAGCTCAGGCCTAAGTCGCCCTTTAAAATTACGTATTTTAGCCTCACACGTAGCTAAAAATCAACCTTTTTGAGGACCAACGGAGCTTCAGGTGACCGAACGTTGTGCTGTAAATCACACCACAACCCTCTCAGTGATACGCTTGTTTCAAGCTATCACACACTTTAATCATAAAATTAAACATTAAAAAACATCAAAAAACGAGTGAAAACGGACGCCTAAAAAAGTAAGCGGTTAACCTTTGAGGTTATTCATCGATGCTTGTAGGGTGCCAAAGGCACATGCATCTATGCTCTGGTCGTGTGCTAGAGGCCAAGCAACTAGAGAGCGTTTTGACTTACACGAGTTCTCATTATCCACCTACCTTAGGTTACGGGCCCTCAGCGGGGACACAAGGTAGTACAAACCAAGACCCAAACATAGAAACTAGTGACTCTTCTCTGAATACAACATCATGGAGGGTTTCACAATGCCTAATCGTGATAGCTCAAGCCAAAACATACATGCCATGGATCCGCGGTCCAGGCCGAGCGTGCTTAGCCGCTTGAAGGAAACCTTTAGTAGAGCCACTCGCTCCGAACATGGAGCTAATGATGTAATTGAGGGGGGTGGGGAAGTAAATTCTCCATTCATGACCAACGTAGACCCTATGCCCTTAGAGAATGTGCACGTGAATACTCCATTCACCGCACCCCCTGACTCTTTAGAGCTATTCACCTCCGAGGTTATATTATTTGATGGTAGAAGCCTTGCCGAAGTGTAAGAGGTTGAGCGATATATCATCGCGGCTAGGGAAAAGGAAATTAAGAGCTTACGCAAGGCGGAGCAACAAAGAGAGTTAAAAGAAAAAGCCCCTATGTCAATATCTTTGCTAGGAGAGCAATCGAGTGCTCCTGAATTAGCAACCACTGAGGGTCAACCCATAGAGAGCAACATTGCATCTAGCTCAAAGGACACCCCTAGCACATCAAGCCTAGATAGAGCGTTCCTAAATGAGAACTGGGAGTATGAACTACAGATGGAAACTCTAACTGACCTATACACAGGTCACACCCATCACGTGAGTTGGTTAGATATCCTACAATCCACAACGGGTGCTACTAGTGTGGAGGATCAACAACAAAGAGTTTGTGAGGTCATCCATGGGGTTATTGAGCTAGAGAGGCAGAACAAGGGGGTCCACATGCCTTTAACGGGTCTCATGAGATTCTTGGATATAGGGAAGGCTAAACAACCAACCTTATCGCAAATGGATACTCCCTCGATAAGTCCGATGGATCCCCCATATGTTGTTCTCAGTGCAATCTAAGCCCACAAGTGATAGCTTTACTTTTCTAAGTTTAGCTCATCTTTCCCTTGATGACACCTCAGCTATCATGCCTACCCCAATGATGGGCATGCCGAGAAACACGCCATGGATCTCATTTGTTAGTAAAGCACCACTACATGGTAGCTCAATGCCTGCAATAGTACCTACAAGTGTGTACCAATCGTATACACCCATGGATCCTTGCACTGATGTAGCCCCTACCCTCCCATTGTTTCAACAACCTATGCTCCAAAACCACAACACCCAAGCTCTTATTTCTAAGGGACCATACCAGCTAGCATTAGCATGTCATATCCGATGTTTGCTATGCCTAGGGCCACACATATGAACTTTGGGCCGCCATATGGCACCACAACGTATCAAACATGGAATCCAAGGGCTTCCTATGTGCCAAGAACAATGCCAATACCTACTCCACATGTAGTCTCTGGAGCGCCTTCACCCACGGTGCCTGCTCAATTAGGTGACTTGGCAACATTTGCTCAAGCTATCGGTCACTCTATTGTTGAGAATATGCGTAACAGGCCTGATAGAGAGGCTAGAAGTAAAGCAGTACAAATAGCCCAGCTCACACAAAAATTTAGTGGAGACGGGGATGTGAGAAATCATATCGAAGTGTTTGAACAAATATGCGATTCTCTAGGAGAACACAATGACCTACATAAGAGTAATGCTTTAAGCCTAACCTTAAGTGGGAAGGTTGGGGATTGGTATAGAACCCTAAGGGTAGAAGAAAAAAATGATTTAACCTACTCTTAGGAGACTGTTCTTAAAAGAATACATACGAGAGGAAGTTCTTTGGGGTGTAGCCTCTCAGCTCCAGAAAGCCCAACGAGAGGAAGGAGAGTCGGTGAGAGACTTTATTAGTCCCTTGAAGCATTTGAATTCTCATTGTAATCCAAATGAGCACTTCAATAATAATCAATTGCTTGATAGATTCATTAGGGGATTATGACATGAGGATATCTACAATGGTCTAGTCATTAGAGGTATCACCACTTGGGAAGCAGTCACCACCAATGCGATCCAATTGGAGGATAATTTAATGATTCAAGGAGAAAGAGTGTCTGTCGAGTCTAAATCTATTAGCTCGCAAGCATCGGTGCATCAACCAATGACCCTAAAGCCTATTGCTAAGGAGCCAAAGATATCTAATATGACTTTAGAAAATCTCACCGAGGCCATTCAAGAGAGTCTTAGAGACAATTGTGCTCTGCAAAACAATCATATGTATCCAAGAAGGGAGCAACAATGGTGCTCAGTATGCTATGGACCGCATAGTACCAATGAATGTCCTACTTTTAGGGTAAAATTCAATGGGAACTGCAATGCCTATGGGAGGTATGGTCATCAAGCTAAGGAATGCATAGTATTTAAGCACGCAATGGCCAATAGACCAACCTTAGCATGGATAGACACACCTCGAGTGCCTGCATTGATTCCGGCCCCACCTCTTGAACAAACGTCACAACACATGGTCCCTAGGGCCCAAAATGTTGTTCAAACAACACCCTTACCACCTCCAGTGCTAGGACCGCAACCACCACATCCAAAAATCACTTCTGTGAATCAAGTGGGTTGTGAGTCATCTATTGCTTGTTTGGAAGGCTGTGAGGAGGATATAGACCCTAATATTGCCTATGGGATGGATGCGCTTCAAGAAATTCCACAATACTACATGGAGGACTATTGGGGACAAGTAAAACCTGTCTATCAAGTAGCTGCTCTTGCTTCAAGAGGCCAAAATATCAATTACACTACTAAGAGACCACCTCTTCAATGCTATGAGTGTGGAGGTCCACATCGTGTGGCCGAGTGTCCTATTAGGCTACAAAAGAATGCTACACTAATGCAAACCAATCAAGCAAGCACGTCTACAATGCCGATACTCATGTGTAATTGATGTGGCATAGATCATTTGATTTCCCAATGTCCAAATAATATAAATGCATCGAAGATCACGCCATTAAACTTGATTGAGGTTACCAAGGAGCCATCACAAAGTAAACCTATGGTATCGATAAACGTACTCACATGATCGATGCTCCAAAAACAAAATTATATTCTTGAGGAAAGAGACACGGCATCAATTTCCAAATCTCAAAAAAAGAAGAAAATACAAAGGAAGAGATCGCAAAACGCAGCGAAGTCAGACCCTACTTCAAAGACCAACACAGGGACTGGTGACAACCCCGTATATATGAATGACATTGAAGAGGATTCTGATTGAGGTGAAACCATGGAGACCAAAATGACCACTAAGATAGAAACCAACAAGGAAGATCTTCATGAGCCACAATGGCCAGGAACTTATCCAAACCCTACAGAGGAGATCGAGCGAGTCAAGCAATTAAGGAGTTTGGTAGAAGATACCCAAAGGGATCTAGAACTAGCACTTATGCAGATCCAGATTACAGACATCATGTTCCCTATGCACCAACAATCTCACCAAGTCCATAGACCCTTAGACATACCTAATGTCATCCAAGAAGAAAGTGACTTAAAGTCATGGGAAAGTGGGCGTACTTACTTCTTGATGGAAAGAATGTTTACAGAGGGACTACTCGATTCTATCGAAGAAATGGAGATTCCATCTTCCCCATGTCAAGGGACTGAAGCCCAAAAGGTGCCATTAAACATTGCCAAATTGATGGATTTCATGTCTTCAGAAGTTAGAACCACCATCATGTCCAAACTATATAAAGACCCGGAGCTAGTCTCAGCTCTTTGAGCTTTCCTCAATGGATAACTAAAGTTTGGGCTACCACAATTTTCATAGATGGATGGATCTGGGGAGATGCCAATAGAGGAGGAACACTTAGATCCACAACCCAACCTAGATGAGAACCTTGTGGTAGAAATATTTGTTAACAAGTTGGGACAATACTTTGAGGGTGATGAATCCAATGCGACCATACCAATCACTACTAAGGAATTAACTGTGAAGAGAATCCTTGATGGTGGCATTGGGGTTAGCATTGTGACTAAAAATTGCTGGGAAACTATGGGAAGACCTCACCTTGCGACCACAACCATAGTGGGGAAGATGGCCAATGGGTCTATTGTTAAACCTTTTGGGATGTCAGAAGATCTCAAGATCAAGGTCTTTGGACATAAAATAAGAATTACCTTCATTGTTATGGATTTCTCCAAGCACACTATGGCATCGGAGATTATCTTAGGACGTCCTTTCATGAGGGAAGCAAAAATGGTGCATGATTGGTCTAAAAACCATGTCTACTTGCAGTTCCAAGATTCTGTCATTCAAGTGGATCTTGTAATAACTGGTCGAGCACATACTCTAGGAAATATATTTATAATTGATCATAGATCCGACACCACAGTTCACTCGGTCCCATTGCAGTATTGTTACACATGTAAAGCGAACACTGATGCTGGGGAAGATTCTCCTTATATGGATGTACTACCTAGGATGAATGTGTAGGACAATGTGGATTGGGTCCACCTAGTAGCAACCATAGACACTTGGGGAAACGGGGAGACGACCTGGGTAACACCTGAGGGGGATGAAATGCCACCACACGTACCCTTAAATATGCTAGAAGCAATGCATATAGCTTTTGACAAGACTCATCCTAATATGACAAAGAAAACATACAAGTGGGTCCCTAAAACTTCTTTAGTGACCATAGCTAGTCCTAAAAAACACAACCCTTGTAAGAAACTTCCCACTCGCTCCAAGGAATGTAAGGAAACGTGGCATTGGACTCCTAAACGACTACTGGAAGCCCAAGGCTACTATCAAGGAAATGATCAAACCTGGGTGCCAAAATGTAGATTGTGTTCTTACTTGTCACTTGACCCATGTGAGCCCAATCCCGTAGCTCCAAAACAAATCAACGATCGAGGAAAGAAAAAAAATCACAGGATCCTGCACACCCGCTCCAGAGCTAGTTTGGGTACCGAAAAAAGAACGATTTGTTCCACCTAGCTCAGAAGGGGGGAGTCCCATGAAGCTTCTAGCTACTCATGTAATGCATCCATAGAGGTAAAAGCTTCTACACAACCTCCACCTACCATAGGCAGTCTCCATGAAATTAAAAAAGATTTGACACCTCCCATTGTTCAATTATTACCTGATGCACTACTTCAAGTTTGTCCATGGGAGAGTACCTTACCACCCTTGCAACTCGATGAGGCACCCAAGGTAATAGATAACTATTGGCAAAAATCCTCACCTATTACCAATTGGAATAACTGGTTCCAAAAGTTGATGACATCCTTTTAAAGTATGATCTACCCAAGGAAGGGGGGAGTCTTCATTCACGTCAGCCCATTGATTTATTTCCCTCTTACCCTTCTTTCCCTAACCCTTGGCTTTCTGATCTTAGAGAATGTATGTATTAAAGCCTTATACTCACAAAAAAGAAAAAAAGTAAAGAGCAAGAGCAATTAGCAAACGAGTATGCATAATAAAATTCAAAACATTGGCCAGACCTACACATTCACATCCGGTACACTGAAACAAAAACCTATGTCATCAAACACCTTTGATCCTCATCACTCAAGTGATGGAGGGTAGGTAAGATTAGTAGGATAGGAGTGTTTCTATTTTAGAGTTTAGTGATTAGAAAAGTTTCATATAAAAGTCAACTAAACCTAAAATTCACTTATTCTCTCATTTGTGCAATTGAAGAGTGCTCTTGCTCCATCTCCATCTTCTTCTTCTTCATCTCCTTGTGTGTGTGTGTGTGTGTGTGTGTGTGTGTGTGTGTGTGTGTGTGTGTGTGTGTGTGTGTGTGTGTGTGTGTGTGTGTGTGTGTGAGAGAGAGAGAGAGAGAGAGAGAGAGAGTGTGCGATCGAGCATTGCGACGATGGCACGGCGATGACGAAGCGGTTGAGCGCGGTGCAGCGGCGACTCCTTCTTCGCGGCAACAATGATTTCTCCTTGACAGCAAGCGTAGAGCGGTGAGTGACACACCATCGCCATCTTTGAGCTTACTAGTTTAGGCTGGTTGCATGCTTGGAGCATTTGTGGCTCGCACACAGTGTATCGGCAAGTTCCTTTGCATTGACATGTGCAACAGAAGCGCACATGTGCCAAAAAATGATCCAAACTACCCAAGCTTTGGTAGAGCCACCGAGAAGCGGACAAAAGAGTTGGATAGAAGTTCCATCTCCAACACCGATAACCCCACCAAGACACAAAAGTGAAGGAACAATTGAGAATCCCACAGCCAGCTGATTTAGGAAATCCAAGGATAGTGATGAATACCACATATTAGGCATCTGAGAGCTTCCATCCTATGATACTAGAGGCCTGCAAAGAGGATGATGGCTTAGACAAGCTCTAGAGACATATACGAGAAGAAAATGAGGCAAACGGGTTGAGTTGGAGAGTTAATCAAACCAACAAGGGGAGAGATGTCTTCCTTCCACCTATTGAGGAGTTTGAGGCAGGATCTCAATCAGCTCTTGATGTTTGCTCATACTGGGGGGATAGAGAATCAATACAATCTTCAGAGAGTCAACCTCAATATTTGAAAACCTTACGCTCATACATGGGAGAGTATGAAGCAAAGTCGGATGTGAAGGTGGTGCCATCTCAAAGACTCTTGTCAAGAAAGGCTATGGACTCTAAAGGATTGATAGACATATTGTCTACACATGTGACTTATACTATTACACTAGCAAAGCTTCTCCAAATAAGAACAAACATGTGGACAACTATTGGAAAATTCTTGGAGAAGTTTTAGGTAAAAGATCCAACATTACAGATTCAAGAAGGGATACAAGAACTGGAAAAACCTCAAGTGAACACAAGACATGTACCATTAAACAAGGTTGGGGTGGGGAGTATTGTAAGGGTTAATATGGAAATACTATGCTTCTAGCAGAATTCCAAAGTGTAGCAACCATGGCAATTCTTGATAGTGGAGGTGGTGTTTCTATTGCCACCAAGGAAATTTGGAAAAAATGGGAAAAACCTGCCTTGAGGGAAACCAACATGAAAATTGCAACTAGCATATGGGTATACGGAGAAACCCCTAGGGCTTCTAGAGAAAGTGATTGTTACTTCTTACGAAATTGAGTATGAGCATACCTTTGCTATAGTGGATTTTGGCAAATAGCTACAACATAATACTTGGACGGCCATTCATGTGACAATTGAAGATGGTCCAAGACTGGGGATACGATCATATATACCTTAGACACATGGAAACCACAATGCACATAAACCTTAAAGACCATAGTTACAAAGACGTGAACCAAACCCTAATTGAGGAGTTTGATTTAGCCACATTAGCAGAATCAGAGCTTCTAGCGTGGTTAGGTCCAAAGAGCTATGGATGTGTGGTGCATCACACTATGGGATCTTGAAGCAAGAAGAGTTTATTCTCGAAAGAGCTATTGAAGATAAAGAATACATTCTTGAATCCTTTCTTGAGGAAGCACTAACACCATTGGAATGGACTCATATTCTAGAAACCCTAGATGTGTGTGCTATTTCGGATCGGCCCACAACAAAATTCTTCAACAAGGATGGATATGATATGGTTCCATATTTTATGGTCAATGTGGTATAAGGGGAGGAAGGAGAGGTATCCTTGGAACAATCCAAGGGTGATAAAATGGTAACAGGAGAGGAAGAAAAGTTTTATGACTCTCTAGAGAATTTTGAAGGAGAAAATGATGCAGAGAATGAATGCTCTGACAATCCAAGTGGCCAAGAAGAAATGATAGTAGATGTCTGGATTTATGATTTTTCAAATAAAGAATCTAGACATCAAGAGTGCTACAAGAAAAAGAGAGTTGAAAACAAACCAAGAGAGAACCCTATGCCTAGAATAAGGCTGAAGATTGTGTCCAGAACAAGATATTTGGAAGGTTCTCTAAAGCTCAAGATCCAAAAACAAAAGAGAGCATAAGAAACCTTAAAAAACAAACCACAAAGTCAAAATTTGAAACAAAACCCAAACAAACAAAAGAACCAAGATTAAAGGAGTTTTGAGAAACTAAATGGACCAAGGTGGAGAGAAAGAAGAAGTACTAAGAGCTTAAGAAAAGTCTTAGGGAAGTATGGACAACGGAAGTAGAAAGTCGGGAAGGAGAAGACGAGAAAAATGAGGACAAAATGAGTGTACCATCCCACTAAAGAAATTTCACTATCCAAGATCGTAAGGTAGTGATGATGAAACATCTACAAGAGCAAAAGGACAAGGAGACCTACAATGGGCTAGAAGATGCAAAGAAGATAGACTTGACAGGACTCGGAGAAAAGGGCCATGGCCAGCCTACATAGCAACATATCTAAATCTGAAAGAGAAGGAGAAGCTCATAAGCCTTCTCAAGGAGTACAAGGACGTGTTTTCTTGGTCATATAAAGACCTGAAAGGAGTAGATCCTATAATATACTCGCACACAATCCCTTTAAAGCCCAGTGCAAAGCCTATCCGATAAAGACTTTACACATACAATGATACGTTTGCTAAGTGCATCAAGGAGGAGATTGATAAATTAAAGGAGGTTGAGTCTATCTACGAGATAGAACACACCAGCTGGGTATCTCCCATTGTGGTAGTATCTAAGACGAATGGTAAATTATGAGTGTGTGTGAATCTAAATAATGTTAATGCCTCCACAATAAGGGATAGTTATCCCTTACCTATTACTAACCATGTCGTGGAATGAGTGGCCAGTAAGCGGGACATGGTCAAGATATAATTAACTTGTAATTGCTCCTAAAGATCAACCTTGAGACAATGTTTGCCACAAAATGGGGTATATACACATATAGGGTATTGCCATTTGGTTTGACTAATGCCCTAGCAACCTTTCAGAGATTAATGGCACATGCCTTTAAGGAATACTTGAGAATATTCTTGGAAATCTACATGGATGACTTATATGTGCACTCTCTCTTGAGAGATGAACATGCAGAGCACTTCAAAAAAGTATTCAAGAAGTGCAGACTTATAGGATATATCTTAACCCAAAAAAGTGCATATTTATGGTTAGACAAGGCAGAATGTTGGGATATATTGCTCGGAGAACGGATATCTATAGATTTGGACAAGATAAAAGTAATTGTAGAGATTCCTAGACCAAACAACACAAAGCAGGTACAATGCTTATGGGACACTATGCTTACTACACGTTGTTTATACACATGTATGCAGTCATTGCGCAACCCCTATACAAACTTATAGTAGTCTTTGTGTGGATGAATGAGTGTGATAAATCATTTGAAAATTTGAGGAAAGCACTCATATCCACTCCAGTATTGAAAGCACCAGATCGGGAAAAGATCTTTCATGCTCATATCGATGCTTCCACATTTGCTATTGGATGCATCTTGGCCCAGCCAAGAGAAGGAAATATGGATTTCCCAGTCTGCTATGCAAGCAAGCAGCTTGATAGTGCTGAAAAGAACTACACAACCACGGAGAGAGAAGGGATAGGAATGATATATGCTATTAAGAAATTTTGGTATTATCTCCTTGCAAATAAATTCATGTTTTTCACCGATCATCAACCCCTCTTATACCTCGTAAATGGTGAGAGCTAGCGAGGTATAAGAGTAGATCAAGAGGAAGAAGAAGTATTCTTACGAGAAAGAAGTATGTCTCCTCACATAGTCACTCTTAATAGCTTAGCATAGCTTATTAATTACCATGGTAGAGGAGATGAGCATTCATTGGAGCTTGGCTCTTGGTTGGATTTGCATCACAAAGTTGTTGGTGTAGGCCTCCCTTCTCACAAGCTTGGAGTAGATGATGAGCTTTCCATTAAAGCTTGAGAAGGAGATAGTCTTCTTTACTTCACGCATGAGTTTGTATGAGAGTGTGTGTGATAATGCCTTGCAAAAATCATCCCCCTCTCTCTCTTGGTCGACCCCTCTTGCTATTTCCTCTTGCTGGCCCGTCATTGGCTCATGCCAAGCTTAGCCCCAATAGGAAATTAGAAGCATAATTTCTAGGCTTGTGACATGTGTCCCCATTTCCCCTTTTGTGAGATCTTTAGGTATTTAAATAATTCAATTAATCTCTCATTGGACCTCTTGGTCTTCTGGCCAATAGGAATCAGGCAAGCCATTGGGTTGTTGAATGCTCATCGGACCCCTTGGGCCAATAGTCTTCTAGAGAGCTTAATTTCTTTTGGTTCTTTTATGAAGTTTTTTAAAATGAATTAAACTAAATTTACTCTAGACTAATTTTCATTGGTCCACCTCTATGGCCATCCGATAGGATTTGAATGCACCTTGGGGACAACTGGGCTAGGAACCTGACATGTGTCCACTATGCCCTTTGTGTAAAGGGAGCTTGGAAGTGTGTGTGTGTGTGTGTGTTTCTCTCTCATCCCCTGCAAAAATGGCTCGCCCCCTCCTTGATAGGGATGTGGGAAGACTTTTGAGTCTTCCACAAGCATCCAAATTTTCCTAAGGCTTGACCCTTGAACATTTCATTTAATTTTGGAACCTAAGCTTTTTGGAAGTCTTAATGGGCTGAACCTTAGGGTCTTTGAATCCCATCAATGCACATTGCTCTTTTCCAGATGGTCCCTCTTTGAAACCCTATTTTCCCTCCTTTGGATCCCTATTGAGTCCGGTCTGCCAGCCTTACCAATATTCTAGCTTTTTCTCCCCTGGTACTTTCCCATATCAAATGATCAGTTTAACATAAGAAAATCATTTAGGAGAATTAGATATTAGTTATTATGACATTACTTCTCTCTTGAAATCATAGTCGTCCTCGACTATGAAGTAGAGACGATAAAGCGTAGTCATTAGTCCGTTTGCTAATGGGTGGAGAACCCCTATTTTACCCTACAACATCGTCCTAGAATGGATGACTAGTCCATTTGGTTCTTGAGAGCGTTAGCTACCGCAATCATGTCTACACATTAGTCCTTATTAATCTTCCATAGTAGAGTGACAAGCTCTACTTGGTGTTCCGGAGATGTCGTTTCCACAAACATGATCCTAAGCATGCATACTTCTTAACATTTGTGCACAATAAATAAAAAGAGAGTCTTATAAGACAAAAACTTTGCTCATTTAAACATTTTTACATTTGCTTACTCTAGGGAAGCATTGTAAGCATTGACAAGGTTTAGGTTATCCTTTAATTGTATGCCTTGCATCCATCTAGCATCTTCAAAAGGATAGTTTTTAAACTTAATAAGATACCATCGGATAATCTTACTGACTCTCAATACCTTGTCTTCATGTCAGAGATTGGACTCAGGTTGCAGCACCTCTTCTTGGTCCTTGATCTCCGGTGGGTCTTCAATAGTTGGTTCTTGAGGTGGCTCTCCTTTGTAAGGCTTTAGTAGGCTCACGTGGAAAGCATTGTGTATGAGCCAATGACTAGGCAACTTGAATTGATAGGCCATCTCATTGATTGGTCTAAGAATCTGGAAGGGACCATAGTACCTTTTTGCTAACTTAGCGTAGTACTTTTGGTGTCCCGTAGGATTCTTGCCCATTGTGTGCCTTAATCGAGCCTTGGAAAATTTAAGCAAGACCCAATCATTTCTTTTAAAGTCTTGAGCTCTTTCGTGCTTATTAGCAGCAGCCTTTTACCTTTACTGTGAGATAGACATATCATCCTTAATCTTTTGGAAAGATTCTTGTAGGTCTCGGCTATACTCATCTGCAGCAGTGAAGATCTTCCCGTGTACCTTAAGTAGTGGGGGACTTTTGGATCTTCCCTCAATCACCTCAAAAGTGCTTTATCTGTGGAAGTATGTAAAGTGTTATTGTAGACATACTCCACTAATGATAAGTACTTCTCCCATTGGGACCTTTGATCTACTTCCGTTATATAGGCTTTTAGTAGATCAAGAATTGTTAGGTTAGCTATTTCACTTTGGCCATCCGTTTGCGGATGATAGGCCAAAGAGAAGTTTAGCCTTGTCCCTAAATTCTCAAAGAGACCCTTCTAAAATTTACTAGTCATTCTAGGATCTCTATCCAACACTATGGACATTGGCAAGCCATGGTACTTGAAGATTTGTGATATAAAGAGGTTTTCCATTTGATGCGCTTTGATAGTCTTTTTGATAGGTATGAAATGTGCTTGTTTTCTAAACCTGTCTACTATCATCCATATTCTTGTATTCCCATGGATATACATGGGCAATCCAAAGATAAAATCCATGGACATGCTCTCCCATGGTGAATTAGGAATTGGCAAAGGTTGAAGAAATCCAGGTTGCTTCCCTCTATTAAACTTTGTCTTTTGGTATACCACACATTTTGGAACATACTCTTGTATGTTTACTTTCATGGCAGACCAATAGAAATATGTTTCTATCCCTTTTATGGTAGACTCAATCCCTCTATGCCCTGCATAAGGAGGAGCATGACATTCATACATTACTTTCTCACGTAGTGAGTTAGTAATGCATAGTCTATTGCCATAGAGAAGATAACCATCCTGTAGGGTAAATGGTTCTTCTCTCTTTCCTAGTGCAAGGGCTGAAATCACATCTCTAAAATCGGGATCAATAGCGTACTCATCTATCATAGAAGATAGATCATTGTGAGTTTCTATGGAAACCACATTTATTCTTGGTCATCTTGAGAGTGCATTGGCTACTTGATTATGCTTGCCAGCAATGTGAGCAATATGAAAATGAAATTGAAAAAGAAATCTTCCCACCTCATTTGTTTGTCAGAGATCTTGGTCTGTGTCATGAAGTACTTAAGGCTTTGGTGATCCGTTCGCGGAATGAAAGGAGTTCCCAATATACTGCTTCCATGAGTCTATATCATGTAGAACTGCTAAGAGTTCCTTCTCATATATGCCTAGATCTTTCTTAACAAGGTCAAGCCTTCAACTTTCATAAGCTATGGCATGCATGCGCTTCTTGGAGCAAAATAGCTCCAAGGCAATCACTGCAGGCATCACATTGGACCTCAAATGGCTTTGAGAGATCCGGTAGTGTAAGCACAGGTTGAGAGATAAGCTTTTCAAAAGCATTGTTCTCCTTGGTGGCCCATATATACCTAACGTTTTTCTTTGTTAGGTCATGTAATGGTCCCACGATTTGTGAGAACTTTTCTATGAAGCGTCTATAGTATGCAAACATACCTATAAAGCTTCTTAGTTCATATAGATTCCTTGGATTAGGCCATCCTTTTATTACCTCTAGCTTTGATGGATCCATTTGGATGCCATCTTGAGAGATAATGTGACCTAAATAGTGAATCTCTTGTAAGAAAAAATCACCTTTCTTTCAATTAATATAAAGCTTATTCTCTCGTAAAACTTGAAATATTACCTGGAGGTGTTGCTTATGTTCGTCTAGTGAGTTAGACTAGATGATTATATCATCAAAGAACACTCAAGTAAAGGTTTGGTGAGGCCTGAATAGCTTCTCCATCAAGCGGTTAAATGTGGTTGGTGCATTGCTCAAGCGAAAAGGCATGACAATGTATTTGTAAATACCAATCGTAGTGCAAAATGTGGTCTTTACAAAGTCTTGATCAACTATCCTTATTTGATGGTAGCCACTTTTTAGGTCAAACCTTGTAGCTTAACAAATAGGTCTTCTACTCGTGGAACGGGAAACCTATTTTTGATAGTGATCCTATTTAGTAAACTATAGTCAACACACATACGATATGTGCCATCTTTCTTTTGCACTAATCACATGGGTGAATAAAATGGAGATGAGCTAGGCCTAACCATGCCCTTCTCAACTAACTCATGCACTTGCCACATAATCTCTTCTTGTTGATCTTGAGAAACTCTATAAGGAGGTTTATTATGCAGTGAACTTTATGAAAGAAGTTCAATTGCATGGTCATCATTGCCTCATTTAGGAGGTACTTCACAAGGGATGTCGTCAATAAAAACATCTTGAATCCCTTAAGAAAATTGGATAACTCTAATTCCTTGTGATTGCTTATATTTTTTTTTGCTAAAGCATTAGGTTCATTTTGAGAATCTTTAACAAAAATCATGTACATGGAAATAGACCTCTTTATTGACTTAATGAAATCTTGCTTATGTAAAATGGGTAGGTGTTACCCAACTCCTTAGCATCTATGTACATATATTTTTCCTTATACCTAAAGTAGATTTGCCTTTCAGGGAATTTAACATTGGCATCCATGTGATCAAACCATGGTGCCCCTAGGATTACATCCTCGTGCTTGAGAGGAGATATAAAGAAGTCCTCCTTGTCCACATAGCTTTGGACATGGAGCCTCAATTTCCCAATTAAGGGAGTGATTGAGGCTTCTTGCCCCTTAAAAGCACCATCGGCAAGTAGGACATCTCCCGTCTCATAGGCTTGGATGCCTAGCTTGGTGGCCAACTCTGTGAATATGAAATTGTGAGTAGAACTAGGGTCAAAGAGAATAAAAGCATCATGTTCTCTTACCTTTACCCAAGCATGGCATAGTGGAGATCCTTTGTGGTGAGCATCCTCTTCTTGGATTTTGACCAAGGTAGCTCTACGAGGCTCATTTTGTGTATTCTTGTGGGGACAAGCACGATAATCATTCCCTTGCTCCCCACACTTGAAACAACGGTTATCTTTATGATAACGCTCTAGCTCTTCAGGAGAGAGTTTATTTTTGCCTTTATAAACTTCCTTCTCCTTAGCTTTGTTGTTGTTGGCATTGCCTTTAGGAGACTTTTGGACATTGTCCTTCCCCTTAGGCTCGTTACGGTCCTTGTTTTTTGTGGGCTTGGGATTTCTCTTAGCCCCTTGTTGGAAATTAATTTGTGAAGCCACCATGGTATGGTGTATGACCGCAGATATGGTGCGTGGCCTTTGGGAGTTGACATACTACACCATATCTTCAGTTAAACCAGCACAAAATTGTTGTTTTTTCTCTCCAAAATCCATTTTCTGAAGCAATGGCTTTGAGATGTAAATCCCAAAACTTGTCTACATATTTGTGAATAGATTCGTAGGGAGAGAGCTTCAAGCTTCACCATTCGTGCTCGTAGGCTAGACCACCATTGCCTGGCGGACTTTTGAAAATGCATAGCTACATGGCGTAGCTTAGAGGACTCCGTGAATCCCTCATCTCCAAATGTCGCATCAAATTGTTTGATGAAGGCCAAGACTTTGTCCGTAGCACCAAAGGTGCCATCGTAAGGAAAGAGATGTTCTTTCCTCCCTCTTTAAACTTTTTGAGCTTGGACGACCTCTTCCACGTGGCATAGGATTTCCTATGGCCTCTTCTTTAGGTGGTTCAACAGCTGCACCATCACTTTCTGTCATAAACACTAATATCTAATATCTAACCAACCCAAATGATTTTCTCATATTAAATTGATCACTTAATGTGGGAGAATAAACAGGAACAAGTGTTAAGATATAGACATGTGCTTATAGATCTATCTCAACACGGGGCCAATGGTAAAGGGGCCCAAATAAGATATGGTCTATCAAAGAGCAAGGCTAACAAATGGAGCATAAGACCTTAGGGTTAGCTTCATTGAAGACCTCCAATAATGTGTGTAAAACGCCTTTGACCTTAGGTAAGCTAGGGCTGAGCTTGAGGTGCGCGAAAACAGCCCAGCTCGAGGTGCTTGTCCTACTTGTCATGCTTGATGACTAAGGTTCTTGAGGTGCTTGATGATTGAGGTGCTTGAGATGCTTGAGGTGCTTAATTATTGAGATGCTTGAGGTGCTTGAGATGCTAGGGTTGCACTTGAAGTGAGAAACCAGCCCGAGCTTAAAGTGCTTATGAGCCAAGCTTGTGGTGGGAATTGGGCCTATGCATGAGGGGCTTGAGGTGTCAAAAAGTCAAAGATTCAATCCCTACAAGGAGGGGGCGATCCCTACATGAGGGGGGATGAGAGAGAACACCCACACACTCACACACTCACACAAGGCATGCATTGTACAAAGAAAGCAAAAGGGACACTTGTCAAGTTCCTCCTCATGTTTTCCTCATGGTGTGCCTGAAGCCTATTGGTTGGCCACCCAAGGGGTCCAATAATAATTTAGGAGATTTAATTAATTGATTTAGCATTTATCTATCCCTCTCTCTCAAAGGGGAAAGGGGGACACTTGTCTCAAGGCTACCCTTGCTGCTTGTAATGCCTCTTGCTTGTGATTGGCTAGGCCTGGAGGGGTCCAATGAGCTTCAAGCATGAGCTACAAGGGGGGGTCGACCCAAGCAAGCTAGGGGGTTGCTTAGGGGGCATACTCACCCACACACACTCACAAACACTCTCATTGTGTGCTATGCAAAGTGCAAGAGCTCCCTCTCCTTCTCCAAGCAAGTAGAGGTTGAGAGCCTACACCAACACTCTTGGATATGGAGTGCAAATCCAACCAAGAGCCATGCTTCAATGCTTAATCTTTCCATCTCCTTCTTCTTCATTACTATTCTATTATGTATGCTAGCAACAAGAGTTATGATAAGTGAGGAACTAATTCTTTCTTCTACGAAATGTTTCTTCTTCCTCTTCCCTACCCTCATTCCCTGCTAGCTCTCTCCACCTTCGAAGGTGTTTGAGGTCTTGGGACTGAAGCTTGGGATAGTTAAAGCTTTCTTCAAGTTTATGTTATGTTTGTGATACATGAAGCTTTCCATCTTCATTGCATCACCTAGGTCATGAGGAACACAAAGATTGTATTGTAACAAGTCTCTCTTAATGGGAGAAATCATAATACAAATGCCTATTGGAGGGGGGACCGGCTCCACATAAATCCGGTCCTCAACTATTGTCATGTTCTCTAAATTCTCTCTCTTGCAAAAGTATTGTTCATGCCAAGTTAACTAATTGCTATGATTATGTTGCTATCTTCAACTATGTTCACCCGCTATGCTCACAAATTCATTTCTCAAAAGTACTTTCATTAATTTCCACTACTCTCAAGTTAAATAGGCCAATTCCATTACACTTTCTTCAGAAGAGGAAGACTATGAGGAGAATGGAGAAGAGGGTGACATCTTTCTTGCCTTTTTCTTCCCTTCTTCCTCCTTGTCTTCACCATCACTTTCTTCAGAAGAGGAAGAGGATGAAGAAGATGGAGAAGAGGGTGACCTCTTTCTTGCCTTTTTCTTCTCTTGTTTTCTCTCATCCCTCTTTGAATTATGGTGTAGAGAAGTATGCAATGGTCTTCTCCATTTAGGGGGTGTTGGAGAGAATTTTGCCTGTCATGTTTGTGGAGCCATCTCTTCCAAGGTGGCAGGAGACTCACTTGTTTCTCGTTCTTTTGGTGGGGGCTCTACCATTGAAACTTGAGCTCTCCTTTGTGAAGGAGATGCATCGTCAGGTAGTAGATTTTTGAGCCCTTCGTACGTATCCTTTGCTTCTTCCCTTGTCAAAGAGAGGCGTCTTTGGAAGTCTCACAAGGAGACTTCCTAGGTACTCTCTCTTCTTGGTGGGGAGTCTGGAGAATCCCATGAGTACGTAGCTACCTTTGCACTTCACCTTGGAGGGATGGATTACCCATGGCTTGTTGAAGCCTAGTAACAAGGTATTTAACAAGCATAGGGGCATCATTAGTAGCCTATTCATTAGCAAAATCAAAGCTATCAACATTAATTTCACTCTCTTTACTATTGTTAGCTATTTTAACAACTTTTAAGTGTACTTTGGCACTTCAAGCCCTGGTTACTACTCCTCTTCACCCCTTTAGAAAAGCACTCAAGCTCTTGTACTCGTGGCTCGAATATCATTAATTGCAAGGAATAGAAGAGAGGGTCTTTCACCATGTTAACCCTCACGGCACACGGACACCCATCACCTACGATGGACGCGTATTATGTATTTGGTAGAGTCAGGTACCGGGCTTGTCGGACCAATAGGGAAAGATAGAGTGATCGCCGATGAGAGGCGCACTTTAACTTGGACATTCAAGGGATTAGTTGGTTAAGCATGGGCGCCCAAGTGTGAATGGGGTGAGCTCCTATAAAAGCCAACTAAACCTAATTTTTACTCATTCTCTCATTTGTGCAATTGAAGAGTGCTCTTGCTCCATCTCCATCTTCTTCTTCTTCACCTCCTTGTGTGTGTGTGTGAGAGAGAGAGAGAGAGGGAGAGTGTGTGTGCGATCGAGCATTACGAAGGCACGACGGCGGCGAAGCGGTTGAGCGCGGCACGACTGCAGCTTCTTCTTCATCGCGGCGAGGAATCCACCACGAAGGCGAGCGTAGAGCGGTGAGTGACACACCCTTTGTTTTCTTGAGCTTGCTAGTTTAGGCTTGTTGTGTGCTTGGAGCCGTTTGTGGCTCGCATACGGTGTATTGGCAAGTCCCTTGCTTCGACAGTGCGGCAAGGAGCGCACATTTTTGGCGCCGCTGCCGGGGATATGCCCTACACTAAGCTCGGTTAGCACTTTACGCTTCCTTGTGGTGCAATCTCTATCATAGGAAAGGCAGGGAAGGAGTGTGTGGAAGGTTTCTGTTTTTTGCGTTTTCTGCAATTGCTGTCAAGTTTCAATTTCTGCTATTGTCTGTGTTTTTTCAATTTCTGCAATTTCTGCATTTTCAAGTTCGGCGTTTTCAATTTCTGCAATTTTCTGCAATTTCTGCGTTTTTTTGCATTTTCTGTCAATTTCTGCAGTTTTCTGCATTTCTGTCAATTTGCTGCAATTTCTGCGTTTTTTCTGCAATTTCTGCGTTTTTCTGCATTTTTTTCAATTTCTGCGTTTTTCTGCATCAAAAAAAACAAATAAATAAATAAATTTGAAAAAAAAAAGGTTATTGAGAAAAAAAAAAATTGGAAAAAAAAATTTTTAAAGGAAAAAAAAAATTCGGAAATTAAAAACGCGAGCGAGCGGGCGGCGAAATTTTTTCGAAAATAAAAAACGTGTCTCTTGAAACGGACGGGTTGGTTTGTATAAAAGGTAGATCGGGATCATTTTCCCAAGCCCAAGCCCAAGCCCAAGCCCAAGCCCAAGCCCAAGCCCAGGCCTCAGTCCTCAGTCTTATGATATATACTAGACTCACTCTTATATATATACCCTACTCCCTCAAGAGAGAATGAGAGCATGTGGGACAAGTCCTCCACTCTCCTCCTTTCTCTTCCCACTTGCACCCTTAGACTTTCTAGTTTGGGCCTAGTTCCCTACTGGAAATTGACAGTTTTAGGGATTCCGAGGGCATAGAGTGACCAAACGGAGGGCTGTAAAGCACGGCACGACCCTCTGACCGATACGCTCGTTTTGAGCTATCCCACGGCCCATTCCACGACACGCTCTAAAAAATCTAGCAAAAAAACAAACAAAAAACACGCTAAAAACTAGTCACAAGGCCTCCTAGAGCAGCTTTTTGACACCTTAGGGTATCAAAAGCACATGCACTTACGCTCTGGGCGGGTGCTAGAACACGAGCATATTGAGGGTGCCTCTGTTCATACGGACACCCATTACCCATCCACGATAAGCTCTAGACCCTCAGCGGGGACACAAGGTAGCACCACCCAAGACCCTAAAATAGCCGCTAGTGATTCCTCCTCCGACTCAGAAATCATGGAAGCATACCCTACCCAAAACACTGAGAGAGAAGGCCATGCACCTCCCGAAGCTCCACAGCCTAGTACTAGTATGTTTAGCCGTTTCATGGAAACATTAGGTAGAGCTACTCGCTCGGAACCTGATGCAGATGAAGCACGCGAAGGGGGTGGGGAAGTGGAATCTCCTTTCACATCGCACGTGGACCCCACACCCCCAAAGAGTGTCCATGTGGATATCCTGCCAACTTCTTACCAAGAAGGCCCTGTTGAACTGCCTCCTTCAGAAGTTCCCTCTAGAGTACCGTTGGTGACAAGTAAAACCATGGGGAGCAACATTGCTTCTACCTCACAAGAAACCGTTAACACGTCGACTCTAGAAGGATTGTTCATTAATGATCATTGGACATATGACCTCCACACTGAGGTGTTGACGGATCTACACTCTGGCCACGCCTACCATGTAGGATGGATAGAGATTGTACAATCCACCTCTAGTGCCACGAGCATCAAAGATCAACAGAAAATGATCTGTAATGTTATCCATGGCATTATTCAATCAGAAAGGCAAAACCGAGGGGTAAATATACTCTCTAATGGCCCCATGAGATTTCTGGATACGAGCAAGGCTCAACAGCCTACTCTATCACAAATGGAGACTCCTCTAATGAGCCCCATGGACCCATCTTACGTCATTTCACCCGGGGTCTCTATGCAATCTGAGCCTCCGAGCGACAACTTTAGCTTCCCTAACTTGGCTCAACCCTCTATCAAGGAAAACACAGTGCTCACTCCAGGGATAAGCCTGACAGAGAATGTACCGATGACATCTACGGTTAGCGCAGTGCCACTACCTAGTGTCGTAGTACCTAATATGGGGCCTCGACCATATGTGCCTCTAGCCCCTTATGCACACATGGCCCCCACACCTCCAATTGTACCACTTGCTTATGCTCCTCGAGTGCCACTCCCTAGCTCTTATCCGAGTGGACCTATGCCCGGTTATGTTCCATATCCTGCATCATCTACACATATGCCAAGACCGGTACCCGTTCCTCTCCCACATATGATTCCAAGAGTACCTCCACCGGCCCTACCTCCTCACATAGGTGACTTGGCAGCGTTTGCTCAAACCATAGGTCGATCTATCGCGGAAAATATGCGTCACGCATCTGATAGAGAGCCTAGAAGTAAGGCAGTACAAATTGCCAAACTCACGCAAAAATTCAATGGGGACGAAGATGCTAGAAAACACATTGAAGTGTTTGAACAAGTATGTGATTCCTTAGGGGAACGCAACGAACTACATAAGTGCAATGCCTTAAGCTTGACATTAAGTGGGAAGGCTGGAGATTGGTATAGGACCCTAAGGGTGGACGAGAAAACAATCTACCCTACCCTTCGAAGGTTGTTTCTAAAGGAGTACATACGAGAAGGTGTGCTTTGGGGTGTAGCATCTCAGCTACAGAAGGCCGAACGTAAGGAAGGAGAGTCAGTAAGGGACTTCATTAGTCGTCTAAAGCACTTAAACTCTCGCTGCCCTGTAAATGAGCGCTTCAACAATAACCAACTGCTTGATCGATTCATTCGAGGGTTGAGGAATGAAGGAATCTATAATGGACTAGTGATTAGAGGTATCACAACTGGGAAGATGTCACTGCCAATGCAATCCAATAGAGGACAACTTGATGATAGCAGGCATGAGGGTGTCTACTGACACGAGATCCACTAGCTCACAAGCCATTGAGTATGAACCCATGACTGCAAAGCCCATTGCCAATGAGCCAAAGGTATTTGAGACATTCTTGACAGACCTCACCAAGGCAATCCAAGAGTCTCTTAAGGATAATCGACCCCCTCAAAATAGTCACATGTATCCAAGAAGGGAGCAACAATGGTGTTCCATTTGCTTAGGTCCACATAGCACTAGTGAGTGCCCTACGTTTAGAGTAAAATTTAATGGAACTTGCAACGCATGTGGTAGGTATGGTCACCAAGCTAAGGATTGTTTAATGATCAAACGTATGATGGCAAATAGACCACCTGTAGCCTGGACGGATGCGCCTCGAGCTCCTGTATTGATGCCTACTCCACCTGTTGAGCAACTACCGCAACACATGGTCCCTAGATCTCAAAATGTTGTACAAGCTACACCGCTACCACCTCCTGTGCTAGGACCGCAGCCCCCGCATCCAAGAGTCGCCCCTATGAACCAAGTGGGTTGCGAGCCATCAAATGCTTATGCAGATGGTTGTGAGGAGGAAATAGACACTAGTATTGCCTACGGACTTGATACATTGGAAGAATGTCCTATATACTACATGGAAGATTGTTGGGGACAAGTCAAGCCGGTTTATCAAGCTGCTGCTCTCGCATCCAGAGGTCAAAATATCAACACCCAGGCTAGGAGGCCACCTCTTCAATGCTACGAGTGTGGTGGACCACATCGAGTAGCGGAGTGCCCTATTAGGCTGCAAAAGAATGCTGCACAGATGCAAGTGAATCAAGGGAGCACGTCTGCAATGCCAATACTCACATGTAATCGTTGTGGCATAGATCACTTGATTGCCCAATGCCCCTATAACCCAAATGCGCCTAAAATCACACCCCTAAATTTGGTCGAAATTGCTAGTGTGACATCGCCAATACCACCCGTCGCACCCGCTTATGCGATTACACGGTCCATGCTTCAAGGGCCAGGACATATCCTCGAAGAGAGAGATACCGCGTTAGTTATCCAAGCAAAGAAAAAGAAGACACGAAGGAAGAAGTCGCAGAATACGGAAAATTCAAAGCCAAGTTCCAAAACAAACATAGGAACAGGAGATGACCCCGTGTATATGAATGACCTCGAGGATGATTCAGATTCAGTCGAGACAATGGAGACTAGAACCAATACCACAAAGGGAAAGACCGACAAAGAAAACCGTAACATGGAACCAAATGAAAACCGAATGAGAGAAAACCATAAAGAGCCTCTGAAAACACCACAAGTGTTTCCAAATCCAATCCAAGACCCCCAAGATAAACCGCAGGGGCAAAAAGGAAAAAATCGTAAAAAGAAGATTGGGACGTATCCAAACCCAGTAGACGAGATTGAGCAGGTGAAACATCTAAGAGGTTTAGTGGAGGAGACTCAAAGGAAACTAGAACCAGAACCCATGCATGTAAAAATTCATGACACAGTGTTTCCCACGCAAGTTCATCCACCTCACATGAACCATAGACCGTTAGCCATATCTAGTATCATCCAAGAAGGGAGTGAGGACGGGACATCAGAAAGTGAGCATACACCCTTCTTGTTGGAAAGGATGTTTAACGAAGGAATACCTGATCCCATTGAGGAATATGAGATTCCATCCTCACCAGTTCCTAGTCAAGGACCTACACCCTGCAAAACACCAATGAATGTTGCCAAACTAGTGGACTTCATGTCTTCTGAGGTCCGAACCACGATCATAGCAAAGCTGTATGGAGATCCTGAGTTATTCCTTGCACTTCGAGCATTCCTTAACGGAGAGCTACGAACGGGATTACCGCAGTTTGCGCAACCAAATAGGAAAATCATGATTGATGAGGAAAATCATGTGCAATCACTTGACTTAGATGGACACGAGTCTGTGATCGAGGTACCCATTAACGAATTAGGGCAATATTTTGAAGGCGACGAGTCTAATGCGACCCTACCCATCACTACCAAGGGATTAACTATAAAGGGAATTCTTGATGGTGGTGCGGGAGTTAGCATCGTTACAAAAGATTGTTGGGAATCCATGGGAAAACCCCGCCTCAGTGTTACTAACATTGTGGTAAAGATGGCAAATGGTACCATAGCCAAACCTATGGGGATGCTCAAGGATCTTAAGATCAAAGTTCTAGGACACAAGGTACGACATACGTTCATTGTAATGGATTTCTCTAAACACCTTATGTCATATGAAATGATTTTAGGACGACCATTCATGAGGGAAGCACAAATGGTTCACGATTGGTCTAAAAATCATGTCTATTTGCAATTCCAAGACTCTGTCCTTAGAGTGGATTTGGTGACTGGTAAGGTACACCCCTTAGGGAGTAAAACCATTATTGATCATCGCTCTGACACCACAGTTCACTCGACCCCACTACAATATTGTTACACTTGTAAGAAGGATACAGACATTGGCCAAGATTCTCCTTATATGGATATCCTACCTGGGATGACTGAGTCGGACAATGTGGATTGGGTACACCTAGCTGCAACCATAGATACCTGGGGAAATAGAGGAACCACTTGGGTAACACCTGAGGGGGATGAAATGCCTATACCCTTAAATATGCTACAAGCAATGCATATCGCTTCCGACAAGACTCATCCTAATGTAACGAAGAAAACATACAAGTGGGTCCCTAAAGCTTCTTTAGTGACCATAGCTAGTGCTAAAAAACAGAAGCCTTGTAAGAAATGTACCACTCGCTCCAAGAAAAGTAAGAAAATGTTGCGATGGATCCCTAAACGACTATTGGAAGCCCAAGGCTACTATCAAGGAAATGATCAAATCTGGGTGCCAAAACGTAGATTGTGCTCTTACCTATCACCTGACCCAAGTGAGCCCAATCCCGTAGCTCCAAAACGAATCAATGATCATGGAAAGAAAAAAATCACAGAATGCTACACACCCGCTCCCGAGCTAGTTTGGGTACCAAAGAAAGAACGATTTGTTCCACTTAGCTCAGGAAGGGGGGAGTCCCATGAAGCTTCTAGCTCCTCATGTAATACATCCATAGAGGTAAAAGCTTCTACACCGCCTCCATCTATAGTAGTGGACCTCTATGAAGCTACAAAAGAATCCACACCTCCCAGTGTTCAAGAATCACCTAATGAACCACTTCAAGTTCGATCCTGGGAGAGTACCTTACCACCCTTGCAACTTGACAAGGCACCTAGGGTAATAACAAACTACTGGCAAAAATCCTCACCTATTACCAACTGGAATAATTGGTTTCAAAGGGTGACAAGCTCATTTCAAACGGTATGATCTACCCAAGGAAGGGGGGAGTGTTTGCTGACATTCATCATTCACTTGCTTCCCTCTCAACCTTTTTCCCTGACCTCTTAATCTGCGATCTTAGGGAATGTACATATAAAGCTTTATACTCAAAAAAAAAAAAAAGGAGCAAGAGCAATTAGCAAACGAGTATGCACAATAAAAGTCAAAACATTGACTCAGACCTACACATGTCACATCTGGTACAGTGAAACAGAAACCTATGCCATAAAACACCTTTGATCCTCATCACTTGAGTGATGGAGGGTAGGTAAGATTAGTACGATAGGAGTGTTTCTGTTTTAGAGTTGCGTGATTAACAAAGTTCTCTTTTCCCACTGATGTGCCTCCTGGAGGTATTCCTTTTGCTTCCTAGTGTGTACAGGAGCGTGTTTCTATTGATAGGATTTGGACCTTCATGGAACCTTCAAATCAAGCGCGACCATCAACACAAACAGGTGTTTCTTGTCCATTAGCATTGCCCTTATCTTTTTGCATCTATGATTGTCTGCTTTGATTGTGATTGGTAGCATAATATTCAGCGCATTTGCTTAGTATCCAACATTTAATTCAATGTAATGTTTTGTCATAATCACTTGTTTAGGTGTAAAAATCAAGCAGTCCGACTAAGCTAGTTTGACCAAGCTAGGTATTAGAAATCTTCTCTTAATACCATGGGGAATGCCTTCCTAATAATCAATGGTTACTTAGGTTCTTAATCCAATTTAGGTAGCATTGTATGAAATGTACTAGGGCTTTCTAGTGGGCTTAACCCTATTGACCTTTAGCTTAAGTATTATAAAGGGAGTTTACTAATGTGATGAGCCTGGGGAATGTAACAGTGTTATATGACCTCCCAAAGTTACAAAATTAAAATGATGAAAATGAACAAACAAAAAATCAAAGTGCCACAATGTAAAATTTTAAGCTGGAAGAGAAATCTCAGCGTGATTTGGTACTTCACTCACATGTATTGCCTATGGTACTAGAGCCCTAGAGGTTCCCAGTGTGGGCGCTTTTCCTTGAAAAGCAAAAAACCCAAGGCATACAAAATAAGCACACACATCATAATTGAATCAATGTGAAAAGACCTTGGGGGGTCAAAGAAAAAGTAATCAGCCAGGCGATGATTTCATGAGAAATTCCTTTTATGGTAGCTTAACTACAAGGTTTTCTAGATATAGCCTCTAGTCAGCCCTTGAACATGAATACTTGGCTCTCGCGATTAAACAACTTAATTGACCACTGAAAATTAAGAAGCTTACCCATGGTATTAATATTCGATCTCTAGTGCTTTTCGACCGTCAAATTAGTGACCCCAGACTTGTTTAATTTTCTACCTTTACATCTGTTTATGCATTTGATTACATTGCAATTTAATGTTCATTGCTATCAAATTGTTTGAAATTCTTTGACCAATCAATTTGTCTACCTAAAACTGCATATGCTTTTTAAGAGAATGCAATTACTGTGCCAATGTTGTTTGATTTTGCAGTGACTGAAGAAGGCTAAGGACATTCATCTCAAATGCTCTTCCACCTCGATGAACCACCTTCAACTCAATAGCTTCCGAGGACGGAATCTACATCAGGAAGGGGGGCATGTTAACCCTCACGGCACACGGACACCCATCACCTACGATGGACGCGTATTATGTATTTGGTAGAGTCAGGTACCGGGCTTGTCGGACCAATAGGGAAAGATAGAGTGATCGCCGATGAGAGGCGCACTTTAACTTGGACATTCAAGGGATTAGTTGGTTAAGCATGGGCGCCCAAGTGTGAATGGGGTGAGCTCCTATAAAAGCCAACTAAACCTAATTTTTACTCATTCTCTCATTTGTGCAATTGAAGAGTGCTCTTGCTCCATCTCCATCTTCTTCTTCTTCACCTCCTTGTGTGTGTGTGAGAGAGAGAGAGAGAGGGAGAGTGTGTGTGCGATCGAGCATTACGAAGGCACGACGGCGGCGAAGCGGTTGAGCGCGGCACGACTGCAGCTTCTTCTTCATCGCGGCGAGGAATCCACCACGAAGGCGAGCGTAGAGCGGTGAGTGACACACCCTTTGTTTTCTTGAGCTTGCTAGTTTAGGCTTGTTGTGTGCTTGGAGCCGTTTGTGGCTCGCATACGGTGTATTGGCAAGTCCCTTGCTTCGACAGTGCGGCAAGGAGCGCACACACCACCAAAATAGGATCGGCTCTTGTCAAGCTTCTAATGCCTAAATAGTGGTTAAGCCATAGGCAAGCCCCGTAGGACTCCACTATTAAGACCATAGCTCTCGATGGTGATGCCCCGTTATGTGCACAAAGTAGGCAAACTGCAAGGCTGAAAAATTCCTATTCTACTTACTCAATTTGAATTAATAACACCAACCATTCATAGTTAGCTTGAGGACCTCTCTTCTTGAACAAAAAAAGAGAAACCTTGTGCTCTGATACCAATGTAACATTTAATGGTCTAGTAACTTGTGTATAGTGGAAAATAACTTAGACATAATGAGCATTTCATTAAGAAAAGATTCCTAATTAGCATAGCAAGAGTTCTTGGATGGAGAGAGCATTGAAAATCATAACACCTAGCTAAATAGGCATGAAAAATACTTCAAAAAGAGAGATAAATTAAGCTATTGACAACAGTTGAGGACTCGATTTACATGGAGCCGGTCCCTCCTCCAAAAGGCTTTGTATTTTATGTTTCCCCCCCATGAAGGGAGACATTTTACAATACAACACTTTGTGTTCCTTCAATAACTTGCTGGTGCAATGAAGAGGGAAGCTTCAAGAACCAAGCTTATACTTGAAAGCACAACATCAATTCCCTCACGGTCTCAGACACAAGACCTCACACACCTTTGAAGATGGTGAGAGCTAGGAGGGTATGAGAGTAGATTGAGAGGAAGAAGAAGTATTCTTATAAGAAAGAAGTATGTCTCCTCACACAATCACTCTTAACATCTTAGCATAGCCTATTAATTACCATGGTAGAGGACATGAGCATGCATTGGAGCTTGGCTCTTGGTTGGATTTGCATCACAAAGCCAAGAGTTGTTGGTGTAGGCCTCCCTTCTCACAAGCTTGGAGTCGATGATGAGCCTTCCATTAAAGCTTGAGAAGGAGATAGTCCTCTTTACTTCACACATGAGTTTGTGTGAGTGTGTGTGTGATAATGCCTAGCAAAAATCAGCCCCCTCTCTCTAGGTCGACCCCTCTTTCTATTTCCTCTTGTTGGCCCCTCATTGGCTCATGCCAAGCTTAGCCAATAGGAAATTAGAAGCTTAATTGCTAGCCTTGTGACATGTGTCCCCCTTTCCCCTTTTGTGAGAGATTTAGGTATTTAAATAATTCAATTAATCTTTCATTGGACCTCTTGGTCTTCTAGCCAATAGGAATCATCAGGCTGCTAAATGCTCATTGGACCCCTTGGGCCAATACTCTTCTAGAGAGCTTAATTTTTACTGGTTCTTTTATCAAGTTTTTTTAAATGAATTAAACTAAATTTACTCTAGCCTAATTCTCATTGGTCCACCTCTGTGGTCATCCAATAGGATTTGAATGCACCTTGGGGACAACTGGGCTAGGAACCTGACATGTGTCCACTATGCCCTTTGTGTAAAGGGAGCTTGGAAGTGTGTGTGTGTGTGTGTGTGTGTGTGTGTGTGTGTGTGTGTTTCTCTCTCATCCCCTACAAAAAAGGCTCGCCCCCTCCTTGATAGGGATGTGGGAAGACTTTTGAGTCTTCCCACAAGCATTCAAATTTCTCTAAGGCTTGACCATTGAACATTTCATTTAATTTTGGAACCTAAGCTTTTTGGAAGTCTTAATGGTCTAAACCTTAGGGTCTTTGAAGCCCATTGATGCACATTTCTCTTTCCTGGATGGTCCCTTTTTGGATCCCTATTTCCCCTCCTTTGGATCCCTATTGAGACAGGTCTGCCAGCCTTACCCATTTTCTAGCTTTTTCTCCCCTAGTACTTCCCCAAATTAAATGATCAGTTTAACATGAGAAAATCATTTAGGAGAATTAGATATTAGTTATTATGACACACATGTTCAGGACTTATTATCTCATTGCTCGCAAAAGAAAACATACCAGCGCTTGCAACAGTTAGGGTTTATTGACTGAATATGTGCACTGATGTTCAAGAATACATTAATAACCGTGTAACCTACAAGTCTAAACCACCGGTAGAACATGCAACACTGTTTCAGGTAGAAATTGCACCAAAATGGATCAAATATATAATTGACTACCTAAAAACAAGGAAGTTTCCTGAAAATACCTCTAGAGCACGGCAAAGGGCCACAAAAATAGAGGTTCGGGATTTTGCACTAATTGAAAATCAAATGCATAAGAGAGGAAAGGAAAATAAGCTCAGGATCTCTACAACCAAAAGCGAGTATTTGCAAGTCCTAGAGTAGGCACATGAAGGACTCAATGGAGGCTATTTTTTTGGAAATGCGATGGCAAAATTTTTCTTAACCGTTGGAATATGGTGGCCTACATTACACATGGATGCTAACAAATATGCTAAGAGATGTGATGTGTGTCAACGTACCAAAGTGCCAATGAGGAGGGATGAGATTCCTTCAAGGCCAATGATGGGAGCCAAAGCTTTTGCTAAGTGGGGTATAGATTTTGTTGGATCGATTCACCCCCCGCTTATAGGACTCATGCCCAATATATCATTGTGGCTATGGATTATCTGACAAAATGGGTTGAAGCTAAGGCCACACATAAAGAAGTTGCAAGGACCACTGCACAATTTCTATATGAAAATATCTTATTTAGATATGGTCTACCCATAGAAATTATCAATGATTGTGGCATGCATTTCATTAATGCAGTTATTGAAAATCTTTTAGACAAATTCATGGTAGCTCATAGAAAGTCTACTCCATACATCCACAAGCTAATGGACAGGTTGAAGCTACAAATAAGACACTATGCACTGTCTTGACCAAAATAGTATCAAATTCAAGAGCAGAGTGGGACCAATAGCTACGCTCTACTCTGTGGGCTTATAGGGTAGCCTACAAAAAATCTATTGGAACAACACCGTACAATATGGTGTTTGGTCTTAATGCGATCTTGCCTATGGATTTCTCGATCCCAACACTAAGAGTACCTAAACAGCTCGAATGTACAGGCCATGAATTGTCTTCAATAGTTAGATGAGCTTTACTTGAAAGCTGTAGCTTCTATCTACGCTTAAAAAAAGAAGACAAAATGAATTTTTTGATAAGCATGTACAAAAGAAAGAGTTTAAACAGGAGACTATGTCCTGATTTATACATTGAAACAATATGCTAAGAAACTTAAAAAGCGAGGGATGGGACCCTTGTTTGATATATCACCAAGTGGGGTTGTCAAGCTTGCTACATTGGATGGTGAAGAAATACCTAATTGCATTAGTGGTTGTCGACTTAAAAAGTACCATCTACCACTAACCCAGAACATGTTTCAACAAATACATGCAAAAAAGCAATGATCTCAAGAAAAATAGCACATCGCCAAAGAAGCTCAAGACAAAGCCAAGGAGCGCATGGCCAAATGGAATCTTCTACAACAACATCAGTAAAACAAGGACCACCACTACGGATCAATGTAATCAAAGTGACATATTTTGAAGAGGAGCATATGGTGGATCCAACAATAAAAGTAAATCTTGGAGATAATCAAGTGGAGGCTAGTGCAATCCTAAATTTTGGAGCTCAAGAAAATCTTATTTCCTACAACCTATAGAAGCAGCTTACACTTGAGAAAGAGCTTCAGCCAACACAACATGACATTCAAAGTTATTTAGAGCATTCGATCAAGGCAATGGAATGGACGGTGATACATTTGGAGATTAATCAATATCTCTATCAACATAAGTTTTATGTGGTAGAAGATAAGCCAGTGTAGCATCCAATATTGATTAGTCAACCATGGCAGAGAAAGTACAATGTACAGATTGATTGGAGCTCTAATACAGTCAACATTCAGCATGCAAAAGAAAAGCAAGTGGTTCCATTTGCAGCAGAACAAAACAACACAACATGGGTAACGGACTTAAAATCTAAGGGCAAACAACCCTTCCTTACAACAGATCATCAATAGATTCCAAAGTGCAAAACAAAGGAGATCACTACTACAGAGCCGAGCATAGTGAATAGTTCAAGGGATGTATCTGGAAAATCCACTAGGCGAGTTTGAGGTCCCTTGCTGGTGGTAGTCTAATCTTCAAGAATAGCTCGCACCCTCTGATCTAGAACTCCCCTAGCAATCAAGACCCACCTGGGACTGGTCGGACATTTGATGCAATGATGGGGCCTGAATGCTCTCATCAGTAGGCCTACTACCGGCCTCGTCGTCATGCGACGCTCTAGCCCTCTTGGAAATATTGCCCTCTTCATCAGATTGAGGGTTTTCTCGAGTCCTCTTTGGTACCATGAATTCTATCCTTATAAAAAAGACATCTATTTATTAGGTAAATCATCCAAAAACTTGACTTAACCTTTGTATTCAATCTAATTCCTCTTTTACCCCAATGAAGATTAAATTTGTAGTCTTAGATGGTAATTTCTTGACCTAGTAATTTCTTATTTGCTTATGTAGGTAAGATAATTATAGCTTAACTTACATAAGAGTTTTGTAAGCTCCCATAATTTTCTTATAAACTTTTGCATCTTTTTTCTAATTTTTCCTTCTTTATCAAGCCAAAAATATATATTTTTTTGCTTAATATTTATTACATTCATTATCTCCTAAAGCATGAATTTCCACAACTTCATATCAATGGTTCATATGTCCAGTAATTTTCCCTAGAAACTTTTAACATTAATTTCTATTTATCTTAATTAATTTTTAGCTTAAAATAAGGTTTTTTATTTATAATATTTACTTAATATAATTAACTAATTATGATAAAACTATCACCACTAGATTATGATGTTTTCTAACTTTGATAATTACGTTGTAGTTATCCAAGTTATCTATCTAATTTTCCTTTTAATTTACAGTAAAATCAATCTATTTTAGCTTATGTAATTAGCTAAACTAACTTTCTAGTCATACAATAATTGTCATGGATTACTAATGATGTTTAATAACTCTAAAAACTATCTTATACTTATTTATTTTGATTAGCTAGTTTGTCCCTTTAATTTACAACTAAAATCAATTTGTTTTTTACTGAATTAAATAACTAGATTAAGTTTCTAGTCATAAGCTTATTATCATAGCATAATAATTATCTTTATAGCTTTGATATTTATTATTTAATTACATAACTTAATTAGCTAATTTTACCCTTTAATTTACAGCTACAATTAGTCTTTTTTGGCTTACACTAGGTTGGTAACCTAACAGGACAGAAAAGTGTCCTTTCAGGGTTTTGAAAAAAACCTCCAAAACCATAGTAGATACACTCATTTTGTAAAATCCTTTCATGAGGTTATAGTTCAAGGCCTACTACACATGGAAAAAATAACAAACTTGTAAAATTTCTCATCTTCTAGTCACACCAAGCCTCCAAAGTTGATGGACCAGTACATTTTCATCAAAATAGTCATTTCTTATGTTTTGTTGCATAAAAATAAGATTAGGGATTTTTGTAGGATTTGAGATAAATCCCCTAGTTAACTTCAATGGGTTAGTGATCAGAACATATGACTGCTTCTCATTCACTATTTTTTGTTTTGCCAAAAGAAATAGGTACAAAAATGTTGAATTTTTACCATTCTGCAAACCTATCATCAAAGTTTCTATAGCCACGCTCAATACAAATAATATATGCATGTTTTCTTAGTTCCCTATTTTCCTTTAGGTTCATAATGAGGCATGGAGCATGTCAAAAGAATAATACATCTCTTACCAAGGGGAATCTTGGGGACAAAGATGAAGTGCTAAATATAGCAAACATGAAAAAACTAGGTTCAACATTATGAGTTGTAAAATCCCATAGAAACTATTCAATATCTAGCCCAATTTGATCCTTATGATTAGATATGATTACTACCTACAAAATGCATGTAGTTGTCACAAGAAACTAACAATATTGAAAAAGCTACACTTGATATACTAGAATTTTTTGTTTTCTTCTATAATTGAAAAAATCAACCATCGTTGTCTACTATGCAAAATAGGGTATTAGGTGCCCCAAAACTCAAGCAATATTAGCTTTATGTTACAATATGAGACATAGAAAATCAAAACTGCATTTGGATATCATAAAAGCCACCAAAAAAATCATAGAAGAGCTAAAATTGGCTAAAAAAACAAGATTTGACAATTTTTGTAATTTGGTCATAACTTACAACTTCAACATTTATTTCTCTCTAGAAGCATCAGGACATCTTGAGGACTACTAAAGATAGTTCTCTAGCATTATAGACCTCACAAACATGAATTCTAGAGTGGTATAGTTGCAAAAAGTTGAAAAAAATCCAAAAACAGGACCCATTTTTTCAAACAGTTTAGGTTGTGAAATGTTGTGCAAGGACAAGGTTAAAGATGGAATTGATATTCCAAAACAATGTCGAGTTTTTTTTAGCTCATGAGACAACTTTCTAGATAGATAGCACCTCAAAATCCATTTTGAACCTCTTGACATAATTCAAGGAAAATGGTCATTTAACAGGACATAAAAGTGTCCCATTACCAACCTAGTGTTAAATAAATAGCTAGATTACTTTTCTGGTCATAATTTAATTATCACCACTTACTTATGATGTTTAGTAACTTTCATAACTATCTTATAATTATCTAACTTAATTAGCTAATTTATAGCTAAACTTAGTGTTTTTTGGCTTAATTAAATAACTAGATTAGCTTTCTAGTCATAAGCTAATTTTCATGGTTTACTTACGATGTTTACTAATTTTTTTATTATCTTATAATTATCTAACTTGATTAGCTAATTTTCCCCTTTTATTTACAGTTAAAATCAATTTGTTTTGGCTTAACACTAGGTTGGTAACCTAACAGGACATAAAAGTGTCCTTTCAGGGTTTTGAAAAAAACCTCCAAAACCATAGTAGATCCACTCATTTTGTAAAATCCTTTCATGAGGTTATAGTTCAAGGCCTACTACACATGTAAAAAATAAGAAACTTGTAAAATTTCTCATCTTTTGGTCACACCAAGCCTCCAAAGTTGATGGACCAGTACATTTTCATCAAAACAGTCATTTCTTACGTTTTGTTGCATAAAAATAAGATTAGGGACTTTTGTAGGACTTGGGATAAATTCCCTAGTTAACTTCAATGGGTTGGTGATCAGAACATATGATTTCTTCTCACTCACTATTTTTTGTTGCCAAAAGAAATAGGTACAAAAAAGTTTAATTTTTACCATTCTGCAAACCTATCATCAAAGTTTCTATAGCCACTCTCAATACAAATAATATATGCATGTTTTCTTAGTTCCCTATTGTCCTTTAGGTTCATAAGGAGCCATGGAGCATGTCAAAAGAATAATACATCTCTTACCAAGGGGAATCTTGGGGACAAAGTTGAAGTGCTAAATACAGCAAACATGAAAAAAACGGGTTCAACATTATGAGTTGTAGAATCCCATAAAAACTATTCAATATCTAGCCAAATTTGATCCTTATGACTAGATATGGTTACTACCTACAAAATGCATGTAGTTGTCACAAGAAACTAACAATATGGAAAAAGCTATACTTGATATACTAGAATGTTTCGTTTTCTTCTATAATTGAAAAAATCAACCATCATTGTCTACTATGCAAAATAGGGTATTAGGTGCCCCAAAACTCAAGCAATATTAGCTTTATGTTACAATATGCGACATAGAAAATCAACACTGCATTTGGATATCATGAAAGCCACCAAAAAAATCATAGAAGAGCTAAAATTGGCTAAAAAACAGGATTTGACAATTTTTGTAATTTGGTCATAACTTACAACTTTAACATTTATTTCTCCCTAGAAGCATCACGACATGTTGAGGACTACTAAAGATAGTTCTCTAGCATTATAGACCTCACAAACATGAATTCTAGAGTGATATAGCTGCAAAAAGTTGAAAAAAGCCAAAAACAGGACCCGTTTTTTCACACAGTTTAGGTTGTGAAATGTTGTGGAAGGACAAGGTTAAAGATGGAATTGATATTCCAAAAAAATGTCGAGTTTTTTTCAGCTCATGAGACAACTTTCTAGATAGATAGCACCTCAAAATCCATTTTGAAACTCTTGACATAATTCAAGGAAAATGGTCACTTAACAGGACATACAAGTGTCCTAGGACATAAAAGTGTCCCATTACCAACCTAGTGTTAACTAAATAGCTAAATTAACTCTCTGGACATTCTCTAATAATCATGGCTTATTAATAATTTTTACTAGCTTTGATAATTATCTTATAATTATCTAACTTGATTATCTAATTTTTCCCTTTAATTTATAGCTAAAATCAATTTGTTTTGGCTTAATGAAATAGCTAGACTAATTTTTTGGTCATAAGCAAACTATCACGGCTTACCAATGATGTTTAGTAACTCTTATAATTATCTTATAATTATCTAACTTGATTAGCTGGTTTCCTTCTTTAATTAACAGCTAAAATGAGTCTGCTTTGGCTTAAGTAAATAGCTAGATTAGCTTTCTGATCATAATATAGTTATCACGATTTACTAATGATGGTTTTTAACTCTGATGATTATCTTATAATTATCTAGCTCGATTAGCTAATTTCCACCTTTAAGATTAAGTAATCAGCAAATATTTAATATATAATAGAGTGTTTAATAGTAGAAAATAATCTAATATTATTTAATTAATAGATTAATTAAAAAATAGATATAAATTGCTAATTAACTGAGATTCTCATAATTACCTTGCTTAATCACTTAGATTTTTCTCTCTTAGTGATTCCTGTGAAGTATCTCTCTTGCACGAGAGATTTCTGCCCAGGACTCCGAGTCTGCCTGAAAATGAGAAGCCTAGGGTCCTATTTATAGCTTTTGTTGGCACTCACAAGCTCTCACATATTGAAATTGGCAGTTGCTTGCAGCTCAAGTAGTCTCCAGATAGCGCTACCTACTTCTAAATGTATCTCTGGCAGGTCAGTGATGGCCTCCCCTAGTACCTGCCCAACTTGGTTGGTTAATTTTATCATTTTTAAGTGAGTTTTACCTCTTTTTGTAAATATCTGATAAATATCTAATAAATATCTAGGAGGTTAAGGTAAATTCTTTATCTTTAATGATTACTAAAAACCATTCAATTATTTTTGTTGTTTAAAGTGGCAATAAAACTTCCACAGAGGATAACGGTGTCAGTTTTTACTTGAATTCAGTTCTGAAAGTTCCGAGCTATAGGTTTGTTGTGCTTAAGATTTTAAAACAACCAATTTTAACTGCTTTTGAGATAATGTTTTACATGTTTGTATGCCCAATGCTTTCTTCTAAAGCTTTGAGTTCATTTCTCTACATCTAAAAAAGTTGGAAACCTTACAAAAACATATGGTCAAACATCAAAGAAAATTGTGGCTGACCATCTCCTCACACAAAAAGATGTAATTTGAGTGACAAATTGCCAAAAAGGGTATCCAAAAGGCCAAACGATACACCAAGCCATGGAAAGGTGCCCTACTGCATCTACAAGATTGGGTGATTGATCTCAAAAGAATCACCATGGTAAGTCATCTCCAAATGCAGAAATCCATTTCAAAAATTGAAATGCCAACCAAGAAGTTTTTGTGCTAAATATCTAACTTTTCAAGTTGAAAACTAGCAATTAGGGCTTAGGACACAAGCACAAAACACTTCAAAGCATCAGATTCAGTTTTTCTCAAAATAGACATCATACAGGTATGATGTCTCATAGCCAAATTTTGCACAAGAACCTTCCACTGGAATTCAAAAACACATTGTGAGCACCTTAAGCATGTAGTACACAAGGTTTCATAGGGTTTGGAGCTAGTTAGGGTGTCCAATGCCCAAAACCCACAAAGTATAGTCCTAACTCCAATATTTGGAGTTAGGACCTACTAAAAGTGCTCCAAACCAGATGAAACCTAACTCCAATATTAGGCCTTAGACCTACCAAAAGTGCTCCAAACCAGATGAAACACAGGCACTATACTTTGCATATACATCATGCCTATCTCATCACATTTGAAATTCTTCACATGAGACATCATACGTTGGTGCAGCCAAAGTTGGTCCGTGCCAGGAAGGGTGACAAGCAATGCTATGGATGCTAGTAGAAGCATGGCGGCGAGCTAAAGCAGGTGGAACAGTCCTCGGCAGACTAGTGGCAGCAAAAATGTATGTCTAAAGTGGTTTTTAGGCCAAGGGACCTTCAAATTGGGATAATTGGGATAGTAGACCAAAGTGTCCAAAATGTAGGGAATGTTCCTTGGAATGTAGGGTTCAAGATACTCTTGAGGCCCGTCCAAACGGCTCGTCCAACGGAGGTTCGGTGTGACAGATGTGCCAGTTCGAAGTTAGAAGGTCTTGCAGATCCCCGACGGGCACGCGAGATGGGGACAGATCTCCGGAGCTATAATGCGCAAGCAAGTGTGTAAAGCTCAAGTTGTGGGGCATGCCGGATTTTTTGGCTTGCTGATCAGAGTCCGAATGGGAAAATTACGGCCATGTGAAAAGTTGTAGAGGGGCAGTTGTATGTCCGCAGGGTCATATTGGAGAACGTGCCATCTGGAAGTTTCTGAGCTGTACCAACGTTTCCAAGGATGGTTCATTACACGGGGGCTTCATGGGAACTAGCAGATACTTAATCGAAATTCAGATGGGCAAGTTATGGGCCAATGAAGATTTTGTCGAGGACCGGTTTTGGCATGGTTGGGTCGTCCCACCAAGCGCGCCACTTGGAAGTTTCCTATCCTCGCTAAGGTACAAGGAGCGATGTGCATTATGTGGAAGCAGCCAGAAGTGATGGTTCAACAATCAGGTTTACAGTTAGTGGAATGCAACTCGTCAAAGTCGGGTACAACGGGGGTACGAATAATACGGGCCCATTTCTCTTGGCTTCGTTCGATGGACCGGGAATAGCAAAAGTGAGGACCTATGTACGACGCTTACGGGCAAGGCGATGGTCGGTTGCGAGCGACGTTGCTGAAGCGATGTGGCAAGCAACCCGCGCAGGGTGCATTCTCGCAAAAGCATATGGGACCTTCTCCTAAAGGCTTTTTTTTAAAAAAATAAATTCTAAAGACTCCAAGGGAGCAAGGACAGCGCCGGCGTTGCCCCGTGGAGTGCAAAAGAGAGATTTTTCTTTTTGGCTTTCTAAAAGAAGCCTTAGTTTTGAGTCGAGTTAGGCATCCTTCCAATGTTTTCAGTGCCAACGATGGAGACTCATCTTAAATGTTGATGGAGTTTGTCAAATAGGTCCCTTTCATTTCATAGCCTTATTGGGTTTTTGAAGACTTTGCCTTGTTTATTTTTTTTATCCTTGCTCATCTTATATTATTTTCAACATGAAGACACACTTATTCTTTTTTCTTAAGATGGGACTACATTGCTTTTATTTTGTGTACCTTTTTATATTTAAATCTTTTAAAGAGTAAAGAGTTTTTTTCACAAGAACAAGCGATTGTGACTCTCTCTCTCTCTCTCTCTATCTATATATATATTGTATTTTTATTTCCCTCATATTTTGATTTCCTTTTTGGAAAGCCATCGTGAAATCTCACCTTGTTCTAAAAAGGGGAGAGGTTTGAGAAGGAAAAGGAGGAAGGAAAAGGCAAAGGAGGAGGGCGCTATCGAAGAGGGAGAAAGGAAGAAGGAGAGAAGGAAGAAAAAGAAAGGGAAAGGGAGAAGAGGAAGAAAAAGAAAAAAAAAGGGAAGGTGGGTTTTTTTCGCGAGCGAGGGCCAAGGGCAAGGAGAAAAGAAACACGTCGGCTTCTTCGGCTTGGGGAAGGGGGAAGAGAACGGAAGTTTTTTTGGCTCCGGCAAGTTGAGTGAAGAGAGAGAGAGGGAGCTCTGTCTGGAAAGAGTGGTAATGGAAATCTTGGCGTGGGGAGTTGGAGAGAGCTCGTCCCCGTGTTTTGTTTTTGGTATGCATCGGTTTGTGGCCATGGTTGTATTGGGTTTTTGTTGTTGAATCAAGCAAGTCCCCCTATTCTGAAGCGTGCAATCATTTCGTGCCGGGTTCCCCTCCCCCCTTCTTCTCTGCTCAGTTGCCAGTCGGTTTGGGTGTATGTTGGCATTGTTGCCCCCCCCCCCCCCCCCCCCCCCCCCCCCCCCCCTGACAATGTGTGTGCAAAGAGGGAGACAAAGTGTGGGGTGTTGTGTGCGAAGGGTGACGATCGTTGGGGCATTTTCTATGGGTGTGGGTTATGTTATGTCCTGGGTGAACTCAGACGAGTCTGTGTGAGCGTGTGTGCGCATGCGGTATTGGGGATTGTGTTGTTTGGAGGTGGTTTTCAAGTGGGCAGGGGTGCAGTGTACGCCCTGAGCTATAGGAGGCACTTCTGTGTGTGTGCTGGGCTTGTTCCCCGTTCCCCCTCTCCATCTTCTAGTGCCCCCACAGGGGAGCACGCTGATTGCTCCCGTTAGTGAAGGAAAATACAGGTTTTTGTATAGGTAAGGATGGCGTCCCGAAGTTATGGTCCGATTTTTACAGGTGAAGAGAATCCAGACGAATGGCTCGTAGATTTTGAATTTTACATGTTGTCTTTGCGAATGCCTAATGAGGACAGCAAGATGCAAACCTTTCGTTTGGTGATGCGCGGAAAGGCCAAACTATGGTTCGAAGCTTTGGAGATTGAGCCGAGACAAGCATGGCCGCATGATTTTCATAAAGAAGCTTCTCCAGTTGAAATGGATGCAAAGCTAAAGGCTCTAAAGCAGGATGTAAGTGAGGAATTTAGCTTGTTACTGGATCGTTTTGAAGCATGTTGGGTGGAGTTAGCAGCAGCTATGCAGCTAGCTAATGGTGAGTACTTCAAATTGGATAAGTTTATGGCATGCTTACATCCGAAGGTGAGAGAGAAAGTGGACTTTGAAAGCCGAGAGAACTACAATGGGGCAGTGGAAATTGCAAGGTCAAAAAGTAGAAAAATTAAAAAAAAGATAGAGCGGGGCGTAGCAGGTTATGAAGCAATGGAACCTATTCAACCACAAAGCCCTCGAGAGTCAACTCAAGAGTAAAATCAAGGGAATAGGGCTACGGTTGCTATTCCGCAATAGTGGATATGTACGGTTCAAGATCTATTAGAGCAGATGCAAGAGCTTCAATTGAGTGTAATGGACAGGGGACAGCCGCCGAGAGGAGCAAGGGGCAGGGCAAGGCCTCTACCTGGAAGGTGCTATAATTGCGGCGAAGAAGGGCATTATGCACCTGAGTGTCCCCATCCGGTGAGGGAAAGAGGTGGTATCTACCCATTGTTTGGCAGATGGAGAGGCCAAGCACAGTTTAATGGCCCAAGGGAGCAGGTAGTCAAGAATCCAGTGCAGCAAGCCCAAACGGATGGCGGGGAAGTCCCTAGGGTGAACATCATTGGGGTGGATAAACAGGATGTTGAAGTGTTGGCTAACAAAAGAGCTAGAGCTGAAAGGGAGACAGAAACCAAGCAGGAGACTAGAGCTCGTAAAGGCAAAGAGAAGGTATACAAGGGGAAAGAGAAGCCTGAAACTAGCAATAAAAGAAGGCATCGCAGGATTAAACAAATAGATTTCCAGCTTAGGCGCATCCATCCAGAGTATGATTTGGTCAGTGATGTCCAAGGTCAAAGAGCTAATATTACTTTTGGACAGCTGTTCGCATTGAACCCAACATTGAGGCGACAGTCGTCGACTAGTGTTAGCACTAGGCTACCAAGGGGTAAGGGAAATGTGCACACGGTGCAAAATATGGCACTGAGGGTAGGTAGCCCGACGGATGTTCTTCCTTTGGTGGATGTTGTCATCGAGAAAAGGATGCAGGTTCAAGCCTATATGATGGGGGAGCACAGGTTTGCATCATGACAAAAGCTACGATGAAGGAAACAGGGGTCAAGGTGGTAGCCAAGTTGAACGTGCTCATGAGGATGGCTAACCATGCTAAAGCTAGGTGTTTGGGCATGGCCCAAGATGTAAGAGGAGAAGTGATGGGCATAGAGTACCTAATTGACTTCTTTGTGATGAAAGCTGGGGATAGCGCATATCCTATCATCTTGGGTAGGACATGGCTATTGGAAATAGGTGCCAAATAGGATTGGGAAAGCAAAGTGTTTACCTTGCCTCATAAAGAGAAAGGAAGACAAGTGGTGCTGGATCTGAAGACCAAGGAAATACATTTTCATCCTATGGCGGCGAGAGACGAAGGGGACACCACCAGCTATGAGTACGAGACTGAAACGGCCTATGATGAGGGCTATACAGATACAGAGGAAGAAGAAAGCGAGGATGATATGCTCAAGATTGATGTTGACATGTTTGGGGTCACTGTGGAAGAACCTTGTGCGAAAGAGGAGGTGCAAGCACAAGTGCATTCCATAAGTACTGAAGAGGTGGTCAATATGCTAAGTGGAGACTTGACCAAGAAGGAGAAACAAAGTTATGTCCAGTTGTGTGCATCTTTTCCAAACCTATTTGCAAAGGAGTATAAAGATTTGAGAGGAGCCAAGGGTGTTGAGCACAAAATAGCCCTCAAGGAAGCATACAAACCTAAGGCGCAGAAGCTAATGAGATTGGGTGAAATTCAAAAAGAAGCCCTTTGGCAGGAGATCAATCAGTTACTGGATGCAGGTATTATATACCCCGTAAAGGAATCAGAGTGGGTTTCCCTAGTAGTTATCGCTCCTAAAAAGAATGGGAGATGGCGGGTGTGTGTCGACTATAAGCCATTGAATGCTGCGACCAAGAGGAATCACTACCCATTGCCGTTTCAGGATGAGATTTTGAATCAGGTAGATGGTCATGAGAGGTATTCCATTATGGATGGGTTTTCAGATTACTTTCAAATAGGGATTGCTCTTGAAGACCAACTGAAGACGACATTCATATCTCCATGGGGTTGCTTTGCCTATCTCGCAGGATGCCTTTTGGGCTGGTGAATGCCTATGCCACATTTCAAGATTGGATGAACAAGGTGTTTGGTCCCTATTTGGGTAGGTTCATTAGGGTTTTCATGGGACGACATTGGATGTTATAGCTCAAGGGTAGATCATTTGTCAAAGCTACGACTGTGTTTTCACAGGCTGGATGAAGAGGGAGGTCAATTGAACCCCAAGAAGTGCAAATTAGCACAGGCCCGAGCATCATTGTTGGGCCATGTGGTGTCACAAAATGGGATTGAAGCAGATCCAGAAAAGGTCAAGGCTCTAGTCTTGATGGAGCCTCCTCCCAGTGCACAGTCTTTGGCGTCATTTGTGCATAGGCTGAAGTATCTGTCTAGGTTTTTTTGGATGTTGTCGCAGTATGTATACCCCCTTCAAAAGAGGGCGCAGCTAGTGCATGGTTTTAAATGGGATGAAGAGGCTCAAGTAGCTTTTGACAGGGTGAAAGAAATCTTGTGTCAACTGCCTACGGTGTGTCCTCCCAATCATGAAGATGATTTTTATGTTGCCATGACGGTAGGCACTGTAGCCATTGGGGCAGTACTATTGCAAAAGGTGGGAAGGAGCTATAAACGTATTTATTTTGAAAGCAGGGTGATAAGTCATGGGGAGGCAACCTACACTGAAGCCGAACAGTGGGTGATGGCATTAGATTTTGCCTGCAGGAAGTTCAAGGTGTATCTCATCGTGCGAAAGTTTTTTGTGCTAACGGCCAATAATTTATTGCTGGAGGTAGTGTTGCACTTGAAGCCAGGGAAACGGATCATGAATTGGGTGATAGAGCTACAAGAATTTGAGTTTGAATTCAAAGTTGACCATACAAGTCGATCTCACCTGGCAGATATTCTAGTCAGCAAGGCGGTTGATTTTCCAATCTATCCCAGGGTGGTGAGGGATGAAACCAAGGAGGAGCCTGATTTAGTGGAAGCTTTTACCATGTGGTTTGATGGAGCATATAGGCGGGTAATACAGAAAGCAGGTGGAGGTGTGGTGATACAAGATCCAAGCAACAAGGTGATCTTTTCAAAAGCCTATGACTTGGAGGATGTTCATACCAATAATGAGGCGAAGTATCTTACCCTCCATTTAGGTTTGAAACAGTGTGTCGAGTTTGGTATATCGAGGTTGGTGGTGAAAGGTGATGCACTGTTAGTTATCACGCAGTTGTTGGGCCAATGGCAGGTAAAACGGGATTCATTAAAGCATTGGTTCTATGCCATCAAAAAGTTGCTGAAGTTTTTTGAGGAGGTTCAATTCAAGCATGTTAGAAGAGAGCAGAACCAAGAAGCAGATCAGCTTGCAAGCAGCAAAGTACAAGTGCAGGTTGCAGGTATATATGTGGCCCTAGCCACCTATGCTGGTCGTGAAACCTTAAAAGAGATTGAAGACTTTTTGAATACTGGTCAGTGCTCTAAAAGATTGTCGAAGCTACAAAAGCGGAGGATAGTACATAAATCTCGCAAGTTGACACTAATAGGGGAGGATCTTATGACCTATGGATTGGATGAAGTGCTGCGAAGGGTACTTTATAAGGAAGAAATCGGTATGGTGCTGCAGCAATGTCATGAGGAAAGTGGGCATCAAGGTAAAGACCAGGTTTTGTTTCGAATCTTGAGAGCAGGTTTTTGGTGGCCGTCGATAGTACGTGATGTGCACTATTGGTGCAAAACCTGCCATGAATGTCAGACTATGGGTGAGAGGAGGTTGATATCGATCTATCATTGCCCAAGATGCAGGGAGCTATCATTGCCCAAGATGCTTTTGAGAAGTGGGGCCTAGATGCCATTGGTCCACTCCCGAAGTAAGCAAGCAGTAAAAAATACATTGTAGTGGTAATTGACTACCTTACCAGGTGGGTCGAGGCCAAAGTTGTAAAGGAGGTCAATGCACATATTGTACCACTTTGTTTTCGATAACATTTTTTGTCATTTTGGAGTGCCATGGGTACCCATTTCTGATAGAGGCCAAGGATTCAGGAGCAAGCTTATGCAAGCATTAGTGGAGAAATTAAAGATTCAGCATCAATTTTCCTCGCCTTATCATCCCCAATGCAATGGTCTTGTGGAGAGTACCAATGGACAAATCATCAAGATGCTGACAAAGTATGTGTATAAGCAAGAGACAGAATGGGAGATCAATCTAGAGAAGTGCCTATGGGCCTACAGGACATCCTACAAAGTGGCAACCAACTTTACTCCCTTTGAGTTGGTTTATGGTAAGGAGGCAATACTGCCAATGCATGCACAACTGGGTGCTTTGAAAGGTATGTGGCGCTTCAATGCCACTCCACAAGTTGTCTTACAGGATAGGATTTTCAGCCTTGAGGCATTACAAATGAATAGAGAAGCAGCAGCAGACTACGACATGAAGCGACGGGAAAGACGAGTGGCTAAAGTCAATAAGAGTTTGCCAGACAAGAAGATAGAGGAAGGAGACCTGGTAATGAAATACGAGAGCTACTTGGACTTCACCTTCCAAAAGAAGTTCAAGAAGAAATGGACGGGTCCGTACAAAGTGCAAAAGGCATTTCCAAATGGGACCTATCAATTGGTGAGAGTCAATGGTAAGTTTCTCACGCACAGGGTAAATGGTGTACGACTCAAGCTGTACTTTGACAGAGGTCTGGTGCCTGATGTGAACTAGATTGTAGCCCAGGGGGGTTGGGCAACCCACCTGAGGAGATTTGAAAGTAATAGATACACAGTGTTGTACATACTGCACATGCTGTACATATGGTTGTGCCTTTTTCCATATTCTTGAGTGCCAATGAAGTGTTGCAAGTTTCAAGTTCTGTACATATGCTTTTGGTTGAACATGAATGTTCAACTAGGGGGTGGGCAATGATGCTACAGCCAAAGTTGGTCCGTGCCAGGAAGGGTGACAAGCAGTGCATGGATGCTAGCAGGTGCATGGCGGCGAGCTAAAGCAGGTGGAAAAGTCCTCGGCAGACTAGTGGCAGCGGAAATGTATGTCTAAAGTGGTTTTTTAGGCCAAGGGGCCTTCAAATTGGGATAATTGGGATAGCATACCAAAGTGTCCAAAATGTAGGGAATGTGCCTTGAAATGTAGGGTTCAAGATGCTCTTGAGGCCCGTCCAACGGAGCTTCGGTGTGACAGATGTGCCAGTTCGAAGTTGGAAGGTCTTGCAGATCCCCGATGGGCATGCGAGATGGGGGCAGATGTCCCGAGCAAGAATGCGCAAGCAAGTGTGTAAATCTCAAGTTGTGGGGCACGCCGGATTTTTCAGCTTGCTGATCAGAGTCCGAATGGGAAAATTACGGCCATGTGAAAAGTTGTAGGGAGGCAGTTGTGTGCCCGCAGGGTCATATTGGAGAACGTGCCATCTGGAAGTTTCTGAGTTGTACCAAGGTTTCTAGGGATGGTGCATTGCATGGGGGCTTCATGGGAACTGGTAGATACTCAATCGGAATTCGGATGGGCAAGTTATGGGCCAATGAAGATTTTGTCGAGGGCCGGTTTTGGCATGGTTTGGTCGTCCCACCAAGCGCGCCACTTGGAAGTTTCCTATCCTCGCTAGGGTTCGGGGAGCGATGTGCATTATGTGGAAGCAGCCAGAAGTGATGGTTCAACAATCAGGTTTACAGTTAGTGGAATGCAACTCGTCAAAGTCGGTTACAACGGGGGTACGAATAATACAGGCCCATTTTTCTTGGCTTCGTTCGATGGACCGGGAATAGCAAAAGCGAGGACAGTGTGTACGACGCTTACGGGCAAGGCGATGGTCGGTTGCGAGCGACGGTGCTGAAGCGATGTGGCAAGCTCGCAAAAGCATATGGGACCTTCTCCTAAAGCCTTTTTTTTTTTAAGGAGGGAGCTATCCAAGAGGGAGAAAGGAAAGGAGAAAGGAAGAAGGAGAGAAGGAAGAAAAAGAAAGGGAAAGGGAGAAGAGGAAGAAAAAGAAAAAAAAAAAGGGAAGGTGGGTTTTTTTCGCAAGCGAGGGCCAAGGGCAAGGAGAAAAGAAACACGTCAACTTCTTTGGCTTGGGGAAGGGGGAAGCGAACGGAAGTTTTTTTGGCTCCGGCAAGTTGAGTGAAGAGAGAGAGAGGGTGTCATAATAATCAATATCTAATTCTCCTAAATGATTTTCTCATATTAAACTGATCATTTAATGTGGGGAAGTGCCAAGGGAGAAAAAGCTAGAATATTGGTTAAGTTAGCAGACCGGCCACAGTAGGGATCCAAAGGAGGGAAAATAGGGATCCAAAGGGGGGGCCATCTGCAAAAGAGCCATGTGAAACAACGGGCTAAAAAGACCCTAAGGTTCAGCCCATTAAGACTTCCAAAATGCTAAGGTTCCAAAATTCAAAGGTTGTGTCCAAAGGTCAACCTTAGGGAAAATTGGATGCTTAGTGTGTGTGCCCAAAAAGTCTTTCTGCATCCCTACATGGGAGGGGGCGAGCCCCAAAGCTAGGGGATGAGAGAGAAAACCACACACACACACACACAGGCTCCCTTTACACAAAGGGAAGGAGGGACACATGTCAGCTCCCTAGGCCAGATGCCCACAAGGTGTGCCCAATTCCTATTGGAAGACCCTTGAAGTGGACCAATGAGAATTAAGCTAGAGTAAATCTAGTTTAATTAATTTAAAAACATTTAATAAAAGAAACCAATAAGAATTAAGTGTCCTAGAAGACTATTGGGCAGTCTCCCAAGGGGTCCAATGAGCATTCAGGAGCCCCATGGCTTGCCTGATTCCTATTGGCCAGGAGGCAAAGGGGTCCAATGAGAGTTTAGTTTAATTATTTAATTACCTAAAGCTCTCACAAAAGGGGAAAGGGGGACACATGTCAGAAGGCTATCACTTATGCTGCTTAATCCCTATTGGCTTGACCTGGGGAGGTCCAATGAGGCAAAAGCCAGCCTAACTTAGCAGCTAGGGCTCGCCCAAGAGAGAGAGGGGGCTGATTTTTGCTTGGCATTGACACACACACTCTCACACTTGACCATGTGTGAAGGAAAAACACTCTATCTCCTCCCAAGCTTTAATGGAGAGCTCATCACCTACTCCAAGCTTGTGAGATAGAAGCCTACATCAACACTCTCTTGGCATGTGGATGCAAATCCAACCAAGAGCCAAGCTTCAATGCATGCTCATCTTCTCTACCAAGCTAATTACTAAGCTAAGCTATGCTAATATGAGTGATTATGTGAGGAGATGTACTTCTTTCTCGTAAGATACTTCTTTTTCCTCTCAATCTACTCTCATACCCTGCTAGCTCTCACCATCTTCGAAGGTGTGTGAGGTCTTGGGTCTGAGAACGGGGATAATTCAAGTTGTGTTTGATTAAGTGTTTTGCTTGGTGTATGAAGCTTCCATCTTCATTGCACTAGCTAGTCTTGAAGGAACACAAAGAATTGTATTGTACAATGTCTCTCTTGATGGGAGAAACCATAATACAAAGCCTTTTGGAGGGGGGACCGGCTCCATGCAAATCCGGTCCTCAACTGTTGTCAATAGTTTAATTGCTCTCTCTTTTGAAAGTATTGTCGATGCTATCTAACTAGGTGTTATGCTTTTTGTTGCTCTCTCCACCCAAGCACTCTTGTAATTATCATTAGGAATCTATTCTAATGAAATGCCCACTATGTTCATGCTAATTTCCGCTACAAATAAGATTTTAGGCCATTAAATGTTACATTGGTATCAGAGCTCAAGGTTTCTCTTTTCTTGCTCAAGAAGGGAGGTCCTCAAGCTAGCTACAAATGGTTGGTATTATTAATTGCCTGTGAGTAAGTAGAATAGGGATTTTTCAGCCTTGCAGTGCGCCTGCCTTTGTGCAGTTAACGGGGCATCACCGTCGAGAGCTATGGTCTTAATAGTGGAGTCCTACGGGGCTTGCCTACGGCTTAACCACTATTGAGCTATTAGAAGCTTGACAGGAGCCGGTGCTGTTTTGGTGTCGAAAGACCCTCTCTTCTATTCCTTGCAATTAATGGTATTCGAGCCGCGGGTACAGTAGCTTGAGTGCTTTTTCTAAAGGGGTAAAGAGGAGTAGCAACTAGGGCTTGAAGTGCCAAAGTACACCTAAAAAGTTTACACCTAAAAATTGTTAGAATGGCTGACAATATTAAAGAGAGTGAAATTAATGTTGATAACTTTGATTTTGCTCATGAGCAAGCTACTAATGATGCTTCAATGCTTGTTAATTATCTTGTTTCTAGGCTTCAACAAGCCATGGGCAATCCATCTCTCCAAAGTGAAGTGCAACGGCAGCTCCGTGCTCACGGGATTCTCCAAGCTCATCACCATGACGAGAGAACACCTAGGAAGCCTCCTTGTGAGACTACCAAAAGAGGTCTCTCTCCGATTCGGGAAGAAGAAGAGAATCCATATGAAGGGCTCAAGAACTTACTTCTTGATGATGCATCTCCTTCCCAAAGGAGAACTCAAGAGCCTCCACCGAAGGAACGAGAAAGAAGCGAGTCTCCCGCCACCTCGGCGGAGATGGCTCCACGAAGACGGCGGGCTAAACGCTCTCCATCACCACCAAAGCGGAGAAGACCATCACACTCTTCTCCACGCCATAATTCAAAGAGGGATGATAAAAAGCAAGAGAAGAAAAAGGCGAGAAAGAGGACACCCTCTTCTCCATCTTCTTTATCCTCTTCCTCTTATGAAAGCTATGGTGAAGACGACAAAGATCAAGACAAGAAAAAGGCGAGAAAGAGGTCACCCTCTTCTCCACCTTCTTCAAATTCTTCATCTTCTGAAGAAAGTGATGGTGCAACTTTTGAACCATCAAAAAGAAGAGGCCATAGGAAATCCTATGCCGCATGGAAGAGGTCGTCCAAGCTGAAGAAATTCAAAGAGGGAGGGAAGAGCATCTCTTTCCTTACCTATGATGGTACCTTTGGTGCTACAGACAAAGTTTTGGCCTTTATCCAGCAATTCGATGCGGCGTTTGGAGATGAGGGCTTCACGGAGTCCTCTAAGCTACGCCATGTAGCTATGCACTTTCAAAAGTCCGCCAGACAATGGTGGTCTAGCCTACGAGCCAACGGTGAAGCTCCACGAACATGGAAGGCTTTAAGAGCTTCCATTATGAAGCAGTTTTTGGCCACCGATGCCAAAGACAAAGTACTCACCGAATGGCGAAGCTTAAAGCTCTCTCCCAATGAATCCATCCACAAATATGTAGACAAGTTTTGGGACCTACAACTCAAAGCCACTGTCTTCAAAAAGTTGGATTTTGGAGAGCAAAAGCAACAATTTTGTGCGGGCTTAACCGAAGAAATGGCGGAGTATGTCAACTCCCAAAGGCCACGTACCATATCGGCGGTAATACACCATACTATGGTGGCCTCGCGAATCAATTTCCAAACGGGGGTAAAAGAAATAATAAGCCCCCGGAAAACAAGGGTTCCAATGAGCCTAAGGGGAAGGACAATGTCCAAAAGTCTCCTAAGGGCAATTCCAACAAAGCTAAAGAGAAGGGAGTTTACAAAGGAAAGAATAAACTCTCTCCTGAAGAGCTTGAGCGTTATCGTAAAGATAACCGGTGTTTCAAGTGCGGCGAACAAGGGCATGCGTACCGCGCTTGTCCCCAAAAGAACAACCGCCAAGATCCTCCTAGAGCTTCTTTGGTTGAAATCCAAGAGGAGGAGATTCACCAAACTCACCACAAAGGATCTCCTCTATGCCATGCTTGGGGAAAGGTAAGAGAACATGATGCTTTTATTCTCTTTGACCCTGGTTCTACTCACAATTTCATATCTATGGAGTTAGCCACCAAGCTAGGCATACAATCCTACGAGATGGGAGATATCCTACCCGCAGACAGTGCCTTCAAGGGGCAAGAAGCTTCAGTCACTCCCTTAATCGGGAAATTGAGGCTTCATGTCCAAGGCTATGTGGACAAAGAGGATTTCTTTATCTCTCCTCTCAAGCATGAGGATGTAATCCTAGGGGCACCATGGTTTGACCGTCTGGCTGCCCATGTTAAATTTCCTGAAAGGAGAATCTCCTTTAAGTTCAGGGAAAAGGACATGTATATAGATGCTAGGGAGATGGGTAACACCATCCCCATTGTACATACACCAGCTTTCAACAAGTCAATAAAGAGCTCTATTTCCGTGTACATGATTTTTGTTAAAGATTCTCAAAATGAACCTAATGCTTTAGCAAAAGAAAATAAAAGCAACCAAAAGGAATTAGAGTTATCCAATTTTCTCAAGGGGTTTCAAGATGTCTTTATTGACGACATCCCTTGTGAGCTACCTCCTAAACGAGGTAATGACGACCATGCAATTGAACTTCTTCCAGGAAGTTCACCGCCTAACAAACCTCCTTATAGAGTTTCTCAAGCTCAACAAGAGGAGATTATGCGGCAAGTGCATGAGTTAATTGAGAAGGGCATGGTTAGGCCTAGCTCATCTCCATTTTGCTCACCTGTGCTATTAGTGCAAAAGAAAGACGGCACATATCGTATGTGTGTCGACTATAGAGCACTAAATAGGATCACTATCAAGAATAGGTTTCCCGTTCCACGGGTAGAAGACCTATTTGATAAGCTACAAGGATCGACCTACTTCAGTAGGATTGACCTAAAAAGTGGCTATCATCAAATAAGGATAGTTGATCAAGACATTGTAAAGACCGCATTTCGTACTACATTTGGTCTTTACGAATACATTGTCATGCCTTTTGGCTTGACTAATGCACCAGCCACATTTAACCGCTTGATGGAGAAGCTGTTCAGACCTCATCGAACCTTCACTGGAGTGTTCTTTGATGATATTATCATCTACTCTAATTCATTAGAGGAACACAAGCAACACCTCCAGGTAATATTTCAAGTTTTAAGAGAGAATAAACTTTATGTTAATCGAAAGAAAAGTGAATTTTTCTTGCAAGAGATTCAATATTTAGGTCACATTATCTCTCAAGATGGAATCCAAATGGATCCATCCAAGTTAGAGGTAATAAAAGGATGGCCTAAACCAAGGAATCTTCATGAACTAAGAAGCTTTATAGGTATGTGTGCATACTATAGACGCTTCATAGAAAAGTTCTCACAAATTGCGGGACCATTACATGACCTAACAAAGAAAAATGTTAGGTATACGTGGTCTGCTAAGGAGAACAATGCTTTCGAAAAGCTTAAAGAAAAGCTTATCTCTCAACCTGTGCTTACACTACCGGATCTCTCAAAACCATTTGAGGTCCAATGTGATGCTTGTGGTGATTGCCTTGGGGCTGTTTTGCTCCAAGAAGGGCACGCCATAGGCTATGAGAGTCGAAGGCTCGACCCTGTTGAGCAAGCTCTAGGCATATACGAAAAAGAACTCCTTGCAGTTCTACATGCCTTAGACTCATGGAAGCACTATTTATTGGGGACTCCTTTCATTCTGCGAACGGATCACCAAAGTCTTAAGTACTTCATGACGCAGACCAAGCTCTCCGACAAACAAATGAGGTGGGCAAATTTCCTTTCGCAATTTCATTTTCATATTGCTCACATTGCTGGCAAGCATAATCAAGTAGCCGATGCACTCTCAAGACGACCGAGAGTGAATGCGGTTTCCATAGCAACTCACAATGATCTATCTTCAATGATAGATGAGTATGCTATTGATCCCGATTTTAGAGATGTGATTTCAGCCCTTGCATTAGGGAAGAAAGAAGAACCATTTACTTTACAAGATGGTTATCTTCTCTATGGCAATAGACTATGCGTTACTAACTCACTACGTGAGAAAGTAATGTATGAATCTCATGCTCCCCCATATGCGGGGCATAGAGGGATTCAGTCTACCCTAAAGGGAATTGAAACATATTTCTATTGGCCTACCATGAAAGTGAACATACATGAGTATGTTTCCAAATGTGTGGTATGTCAAAAGACAAAATTTGATAGAGGGAAGCAACTTGGATTGCTTCAACCCTTGCCAATCCCTAATTCACCGTGGGAGAGCATATCCATGGATTTTATCTTTGGATTGCCTAAGTCTATCCATGGGAATACGGGAATATGGACGATAGTAGACAGGTTCAGTAAACAAGCTCATTTTATACCTGTCAAAAAGACTATCAAAGCCCATCAAATGGCAACCCTCTTCATTTCACAAATTTTCAAGTACCATGGCTTGCCAATGTCCATAGTGTCGGATAGAGATCCTAGAATGACCAGTAATTTCTGGAAGGGTCTCTTTGAGAATTTAGGAACAAGGCTAAACTTCTCTTCGGCCTATCATCCACAAACTGATGGCCAAAGTGAAATAGCTAACCTAACTATTCTCGATCTACTAAAAGCCTATGTAACGGAAGTAGATCAAAGATCCCAATGGGAGAAGTACTTACCCTTAGTAGAGTATGCTTACAATAACACTGTACATACTTCTACAGGAAAAGCACCTTTCGAGGTAATTGAGGGAAGATCAAAAAGTCCCTTGCTACTTAAGGTACATGGGAAGATCTTCGCTGCAGATGAGTATAGCCGAGACCTACAAGAATCTTTCCAAAAGATTAAGGATGCTATCTCTATCTCACAGCAAAGGCAAAAGGCTGCTGCTGACAAGCACAGAAGAGCCCAAGCCTTTAAAGAAAACGATTGGGTCTTGTTAAAGTTTCCCAAGGCTCGATTAAGGCACACGACGGGCAAGAATCCTACGGGCCACCAAAAGTACTATGCTAAACTAGCAAAAAGGTACTATGGTCCCTTCCAGATTCTTAGGCCAATCAATGAGATGGCCTATCAACTTAAGTTGCCCAATCATTGGCTCATACACAATGCTTTTCATGTGAGCCTTTTAAAGCCTTACAAAGGAGAGCCACCTCAAGAACCAACTATTGAAGACCCACCGGAGATCGAGGACCACGAGGAGGTGCTGCAGCCCGAGTCCATTCTCCGACATGAAGACAAGGTATTAAGAGGCGGTAAGACTATCAGACGATATCTTATTAAGTTTAAGAATTATCCTTTTGAAGATGCTAGATGGATGCAAGGCATACAATTAAAGGATAACCTAAACCTTGTCAATGCTTACAATGCTTCCCAAGAGTAAGCAAATGTACAAAATGTTAAAAATGAACAAAAATTTTTGTCTTATAAGACTCTCTTTTTCTTTATTTGTGCACAAAAATGAAGTAGTATGCATGCTTAGATCAAGTTTGTGGAGACGACGTCTCCCAAACACCAAGTAGAGCTTGTCACTCTACTATGGAAGACTGATAGGACTAATGTGCAGACATGCTTGCGGCAGCCTCAGGCTCTCAAGCGCCAAATGGACTAGTCATCCATTATGGAATGATGTCGTAGGGTAACATAGGGATCCTCTACCCGCTAAGAAAAGGACTCATGCATATGCTTTATCTTCTCTACACCATAGTCGAGGACGACTATGATTTCAAGAGAGAGGTAATGTCATAATAATCAATATCTAATTCTCCTAAATGATTTTCTCATATTAAACTGATCATTTAATGTGGGGAAGTGCCAAGGGAGAAAAAGCTAGAATATTGGTTAAGTTAGCAGACCGGCCACAGTAGGGATCCAAAGGAGGGAAAATAGGGATCCAAAGGGGGGGCCATCTGCAAAAGAGCCATGTGAAACAACGGGCTAAAAAGACCCTAAGGTTCAGCCCATTAAGACTTCCAAAATGCTAAGGTTCCAAAATTCAAAGGTTGTGTCCAAAGGTCAACCTTAGGGAAAATTGGATGCTTAGTGTGTGTGCCCAAAAAGTCTTTCTGCATCCCTACATGGGAGGGGGCGAGCCCCAAAGCTAGGGGATGAGAGAGAAAACCACACACACACACACACAGGCTCCCTTTACACAAAGGGAATGAGGGACACATGTCAGCTCCCTAGGCCAGATGCCCACAAGGTGTGCCCAATTCCTATTGGAAGACCCTTGAAGTGGACCAATGAGAATTAAGCTAGAGTAAATCTAGTTTAATTAATTTAAAAACATTTAATAAAAGAAACCAATAAGAATTAAGTGTCCTAGAAGACTATTGGGCAGTCTCCCAAGGGGTCCAATGAGCATTCAGGAGCCCCATGGCTTGCCTGATTCCTATTGGCCAGGAGGCAAAGGGGTCCAATGAGAGTTTAGTTTAATTATTTAATTACCTAAAGCTCTCACAAAAGGGGAAAGGGGGACACATGTCAGAAGGCTATCACTTATGCTGCTTAATCCCTATTGGCTTGACCTGGGGAGGTCCAATGAGGCAAAAGCCAGCCTAACTTAGCAGCTAGGGCTCGCCCAAGAGAGAGAGGGGGCTGATTTTTGCTTGGCATTGACACACACACTCTCACACTTGACCATGTGTGAAGGAAAAACACTCTATCTCCTCCCAAGCTTTAATGGAGAGCTCATCACCTACTCCAAGCTTGTGAGATAGAAGCCTACATCAACACTCTCTTGGCATGTGGATGCAAATCCAACCAAGAGCCAAGCTTCAATGCATGCTCATCTTCTCTACCAAGCTAATTACTAAGCTAAGCTATGCTAATATGAGTGATTATGTGAGGAGATGTACTTCTTTCTCGTAAGATACTTCTTTTTCCTCTCAATCTACTCTCATACCCTGCTAGCTCTCACCATCTTCGAAGGTGTGTGAGGTCTTGGGTCTGAGAACGGGGATAATTCAAGTTGTGTTTGATTAAGTGTTTTGCTTGGTGTATGAAGCTTCCATCTTCATTGCACTAGCTAGTCTTGAAGGAACACAAAGAATTGTATTGTACAATGTCTCTCTTGATGGGAGAAACCATAATACAAAGCCTTTTGGAGGGGGGACCGGCTCCATGCAAATCCGGTCCTCAACTGTTGTCAATAGTTTAATTGCTCTCTCTTTTGAAAGTATTGTCGATGCTATCTAACTAGGTGTTATGCTTTTTGTTGCTCTCTCCACCCAAGCACTCTTGTAATTATCATTAGGAATCTATTCTAATGAAATGCCCACTATGTTCATGCTAATTTCCGCTACAAATAAGATTTTAGGCCATTAAATGTTACAGAGGGAGCTCTATCTAGAAAGAGTGGCAATGGAAATCTTGGCGTGGGGAGTTGGAGAGAGCTCGTCCCCGTGTTTTGTTTTTGGTATGCATCGGTTTGTGGCCATGGTTGTATTGGGTTTTTGTTGTTGAATGAAGCAAGTCCCCCTATTCTGAAGCGTGCAATCATTTCGTGACGGGTTCCCCTCCCCCCTTCTTCTCTGCTCTGTTGCCAGTCGGTTCGGGTGTATGTCGGCATTGTTGCCCCCCCCCCCCCCCCCCCCCCCCCCCCCCCCCCCCCGACAATGTGTGTGCAAAGAGGGAGAGAAAGTGTGGGGTGTTGTGTGCGAAGGGCGACGATCGTTGGTGCATTTTCTATGGGTGTGGGTTATGTTATGTCCTGGGTGAACTCAGACGAGTCTATGTGAGCGCGTGTGCGCATGCGGTATTGGTGATTGTGTTGTTTGGAGGTGGTTTTCAAGTGGTCAGAGGTGCAGTGTACGCCCTGAGCTATAGGAGGCACTTCTGTGTGTGTGTTGGGTTTGTTCCCCATTCCCCCTCTCCAACGTGTATGATGTCTATTCACTCATACAGGTGCCAAACTCAACATTTTTCATCATAAGCGTGTTCATCACATAGTATAAAGGCCATGTATTCAAGTTGGACCAGTTTGAGCAAGATTGTGACCACTTGGACCCCAAAGTCAGAAAATCCTGGCCTAGGACACGATCTATGGCCCCAACCACATGAAGCCACATCTTAATTAAAATATGAGATAATCAAAGAGTTCATCACCTGAGGATACTAGAGATTAAGTTTGGGCCAAAATTTTCAAAGTAGACATCATACGCGTATGATGTCTCCAGAGGCCAAAATGACCCATTGAGTAGAATTTTTCACTTCCAAATCCTTTATCTCATCACTGTTAGCTCACATCTCAAGTTCCATCAAGTTTCAACTCTTTATACCCATCTAAACCCAAGTGTTGGAACTTTGAATCTCTATACTGATTTTTTATGAAACATTTCAAAACCAAATTTTTTGATACTAGATGAGTCTATGCCAAGCTAAAACCAGCTTTAATGCAATTTTGATCCCTTTTGGACAAAGTAGACATCATACACGTATGATGTCTCCCTGGCCTAAATATGGACTTGGAACCTAACTTGATCCATCCTAGGCCTTCATCACATGATTATGAGAGCATCTACCAGGTTTCATCCCATTTAAACCTCACTTGCTCAAATCTTAGCCAAAATACAAATTCAATGCCAGAAAGGAGTTGTAATGGTCACATCTTTCCCAAATGACATCCAAATTGAAATCCAGCCACATATCCATGATGTGCATGCTATGAGCTATGCACATATGAAAAATCACCTCATTTTGATCACTTGGCCATCTTACGCGTATGATGTCTCACAACATAAATTTGCACTCAAAATGCACTTTTGACCACATGCATAGCACCCTTAGGCCCTAATTAGTTTATGTCCCAATTTCGAAGTCATTTGGAAACCTAGAAGCTGATATTTTGTAAAAAATGCTAACTTTTGGAATTGGAGTTTGCACAAGATCAATGGAAGCCAACAAATGGCCAACAAAGAATAAGAGACTTTCCTTGAGAGAAATAATTGCAGCAGCAGAGCCTTATACAATCCCCAATGAGACACTGAAGCCAACAAAGGCTTGTGTGGATGACGGAACTCTAAAAAATGAAGGACTGACATTTTACCAAGGCACATTCAAAGAACCACAAGAAGGCACATTCAGAGAACCACAAGGAGACACCGTGGATATCATCATGAATCCACGAGAATCATGGACTATGCCAATAAGGAAGAGACCCTCAACCAGCTCGAGAGAGCTAATTTTTCACAACTTCTTCACAACCAGCAGGTGTGGATGCACAAATAGTTTATGAGCTAGACAGCTCCATTCAAAAGGACGGTGTGAGCGGGATGAAAACACACACAGCGCCTCTATAACGACCCGACACACACTCTTGGGAAGATACACACACACACTATGGGGCACCACTCGGCTTACACAACACACCTGGCCGAGACAGGGAACACACCTCTGGAGTGAGAGGAGAGAGACTATCCACTTGCCCACTCCACACAGACACACACATACACACACACACACCCAAAAACTCAGCTCAAAAGAGGAGAATTTCTGATGTTTAGATACAAATGAGCTTGGGCCAACACCAATGGGGCAAACAGCTCACACAATATGGGTAAAAGATACCAGATACAATCACAAACTAGAGCAGAAACTTCGCTCATAGGAGAAACTTACACAGAAAAACAGCAGGAAAAGAGTGAGGAATTTGGAAAAATGGACAGCGCCATCGCGTCCGGAACGGCCCAAAACCCCAGTCTACAATGTCAAAGTGCTCAAATCCGACCTCGGATGAGCAGTTTACGGCCAAAACAGGCTCCAAAAACCCAAAAAACACACCTGCGGCTGTTCCTCCTCTCTTCTCCACGTTTTTTCTGGTCTTCTCTCTATTTTTCAGTTCCCACACTTAGCTTTATTACTTGGGCACCCTTGGCCTTTTAGATGACCTCAAACGGACCCCGAACAGGCCAAAAACTGACCTCGCAGTGCATAGTTGTCACCTTTTTGCATCATTCGCACACCGGGCACTCAGCTTTTTTCCAATAATGCATCTCGCCACCACGTGAAGTGGCCCCAAAAAGTGGTCCTAATGATGACCTTTCTGCATAACTCTCACAAGAAAACACCCACGTTGTGTCCGTCCTCATCTGCGTGCAAATATTGACCTCGTTCACCCTCCTGACGCCACTAGATGCCATCTGACGCACCTGCTTACCTCATGTTGTCGGCCCGCGGATAGCTTCCTCGAGAAGTTTTACGCGCTACCAACTCCTCATTATTGTAGAAAAAACACACTGGTACTGATAATAGTGAAAATTGCTGCACTATGTACACCCTGTCCTACTTGTACACACGTGGGCCCCACGTAACCACCTGGCTCTGAAAAATGGGCAATCCTTTATTCGATGCACCATGCATGTGTATGTACATATGCGCAATCCCTTGCTCCAAAAAACTCCTGACATAATTTGCCCATCCCCTAGTCTGCTAGAGCATTCATGCTCAGCAGCAACAACACTATTAGATGCTTATTCCACCTGGATCAAAAGGCCAAAGGCATATTGCCTGATTCACAAGAAGCATCATAACACCACACCTACATTTGTCAACAATCAACCGAAATGCACCATAGGCATATTCAACTAACACATCCGCCCTGCCTGGAGTTCCAAAAGCATAAATATTGCATGCCACATTCAACCCAACCGATATAGACAACTCAAGTGACTGATCACCTCGCATCCTGGCTTCACCAGCCATAGCAACAACCTGCAAATCATGCACCCAAGTAGCTAAAAGCATTTTGTGAAGGTAAATTTGTTGATATCCAAAGCATAAAAGTATCCCCGCAGCACACATATCCCTAGCATAGGCATCCACATAGCTGAGATTGGGGTCATATATGCCAAACCCCTTCTCACTATCATAAGCATACTCATCATCACACATAACTTCATCCACATCATAATCATGGCTATCACCACTATCCATAGCTTCTAGCATGGGTTCATCAGTCTCCAAGAATACAGATCCCTGCTCTAAACCACAATCATGCTCACAAATCGGTTCAATCACTGCACATACATCAAAATATGGCTTCAAAACAGGCTCCACATCCAACAAATCCACAAAATGGCTCTCAACCTTGCCCTCTTCCCTAATTTCCAAGGAACTAGTATCCAAAGATACGTGCTCATCATCAATAACCTCAACCTCACACTCACACCCAGAATCACAAGGTACACAAGTATCCAATGCATCCTCTTCAAGACTTTTCAATCCTGTATCCAAAGCATTACTCACCTCTTTAGGCTCTTCCAGAAACCTGTCAACCTGCAAGACCTCTTTACGCTTCACAATAGACCTTGGGAAGAAACGAGAAACATCATAGGATAGGCTACTTTTCACCTGCTTAGGCTTAACTTCATCTTCCATGTCAAATCTATCTTGCACATGCATACCTGTATTGATACCATGTTCCTCAAGACGCTTAAACTTCCATTCCTTGTGCTTTGCAATGCATACAGCATCTTCAAAAGACTCGGGCCTCTTCAACTCAACCTCGAACCGCAACCAAGGTGACAAACCATCAACAAAAAAACTTTTCTTCAATGAATAAGGGGGGGTCTCATCCTTAAGAGAAACACACCAACGAGTCCATAAATCTGTAAAAACTTGTACATAGGCATCAACACCTTGACAAGAACCTTGCTTAAGAGCATTGAGCTCATTCCATACTGCATTTGCATCTTCCAAAACCTGGAAACGCTCTAAAAAAGCTTCTATAAACTTGTCAAGACTCAAACCATAAGAAGAAGCCACTGCTTCTTTAGCTTCCAAATCCATGAACCAAACACGGGCCTCATCTTTCAAAAGCAATCCAAATAGCCTCAAAATCTTGTCCTCATCACACATATTGTTGCTTATGCATGCCACCTCGACTTGCTCCAAAAACTCTTCCGCATCTTCACCACTTCTTCCATGAAATTCCGGATAAGAGAAATCCATGGCTACCCAAGTTTCAATGCTTTGAGAACCCCTTCGAACACACGTGCAAGAACCCAAAACTTTTGACTGACTCAATTTCCAGAAACTTCAATAGAGCTCAACTTCAGATAAGGACAAACACATGCACATCAAATGAGTTTTCATAGTTGATCATTGGAATAACAACAGGTAAAGGACATTCCAGTATCTCCCTTAATCTTCTTGGCCCGAACATGAAGACTATGCGCTGTTGGAAAAAAATCTTCCTGGACACATGAACATTTATCTGGATTCTTTGAGTTAAATGAAATGGAGTGAATTGAGGGCCATTTTGATCATCCATTAAAGCCAACCATGCAGCTCCCAAGAAGGCACACCTGACTTATCCTCTGATTTTGCCAAAATTTCAGCAGCGTCACAACATAAATGGCTCAAAAGACCAAGAAACCAGCCATCATAACTTGGAAAATTTTGACAGAGTTTCCCCAGAAGTAGAGCAATAGGAACCCAAAATATAGAATGTATATGTATGCATAAACTGTCAACAATAGAACCCGAGCATCAAATAGGACTCACTAGTACATAGCCTATGGCGAGGTCACAAAAAGGGTGCTCCAGCTACCTGTATCACCGAAAGGATCTCCACATTTGAGAATCCCCCAGCTCAATAAAAACCTCACGCTATCGACCCTCACACGAAGGCTAATGCAAATCGCGTATAGTCAAGTCTCAGAAATGACTATCTTCCAGACCAAGTCTTAGAAATGGCTGGGACTGCCAAATACAACCAAGTATGGCTCCACAAATGCGTACAATGGCAGTTTCCACAAGTAACGTACAATCCAGCAGACAATGCGCTCAAACAGGTGCCAAGTGATGTATACCCACAACAACTGCAAGTGACATCACTGCTAGTATATCACTGTACTCCAGCTACATGTACCTGTGTGAATCACCTGTACCTGTACCTGTCCCTGTAACCTGTAACCTGTAATCTGCAACCTGCAACCTGTAATCCCGAAGCTCGAAGCTCGAAGCTCGAAGCAAAAGGTACTCGAAGAAGATCCTCAGTGGGGGCACCAAAAGAATGTGAGCGGGATGAAAACACACACAGCGCCTCTATAACGACCCGACACACACTCTTGGGAAGATACACACACACACTATGGGGCACCACTCGGCTTACACAACACACCTGGCCGAGACAGGGAACACACCTCTGGAGTGAGAGGAGAGAGACTATCCACTTGCCCACTCCACACAGACACACACATACACACACACACACCCAAAAACTCAGCTCAAAAGAGGAGAATTTCTGATGTTTAGATACAAATGAGCTTGGGCCAACACCAATGGGGCAAACAGCTCACACAATATGGGTAAAAGATACCAGATACAATCACAAACTAGAGCAGAAACTTCGCTCATAGGAGAAACTTACACAGAAAAACAGCAGGAAAAGAGTGAGGAATTTGGCAAAATGGACAGCGCCATCGCGTCCGGAACGGCCCAAAACCCCAGTCTACAATGTCAAAGTGCTCAAATCCGACCTCGGATGAGCAGTTTACGGCCAAAACAGGCTCCAAAAACCCAAAAAACACACCTACGGCTGTTCCTCCTCTCTTCTCCACGTTTTTTCTGGTCTTCTCTCTATTTTTCAGTTCCCACACTTAGCTTTATTACTTGGTCACCCTTGGCCTTTTAGATGACCTCAAACGGACCCCGAACAAGCCAAAAACTGACCTCGCAGTGCATAGTTGTCACCTTTTTGCATCATTCGCACACCGGGCACTCAGCTTTTTTCCAATAATGCATCTCGCCACCACGTGAAGTGGCCCCAAAAAGTGGTCCTAATGATGACCTTTCTGCATAACTCTCACAAGAAAACACCCACGTTGTGTCCGTCCTCATCTGCGTGCAAATATTGACCTCGTTCACCCTCCTGACGCCACTAGATGCCATCTGACGCACCTGCTTACCTCATGTTGTCGGCCCGCGGATAGCTTCCTCGAGAAGTTTTACGCGCTACCAACTCCTCATTATTGTAGAAAAAACACACTGGTACTGATAATAGTGAAAATTGCTGCACTATGTACACCCTGTCCTACTTGTACACACGTGGGCCCCACGTAACCACCTGGCTCTGAAAAATGGGCAATCCTTTATTTGATGCACCATGCATGTGTATGTACATATGCGCAATCCCTTGCTCCAAAAAACTCCTGACAACGGCAAAGTGGTGATTATTTCTTTGGATGGCCAGAAGACCAAGGTGATAATCACCCGTCAAATCATTGTAGATGATTTGCCAGCGCTACAAAATGCTGGTATCTCATTCGGAGAAAGAAGAGACAAAGTGAAGGTCTATGAAAACCAACCCCACTTTCAAAGACCTAGAGGATTGAAGGGCAGCAAAGATCTGCAATTTATAATCTCAATACTTTCATGTATGCAGCAAGCGGCCTCAAAAGCAGATAACACCACCACATGCAGTAGCTACCACCATCACATGGGTATTGAGAAGCAACGTGCCCAAGGGAGTCAATTATGCCCATAAGCAAGTAACCGGAATGGGAATGGACAAGCCAAAGTACATTGGAGGTGGATACGTCTTAACAAAGACTGGTTACAAAGCTATTAAAACAAGAGGACAATGGCCAGACCCACCAACCCAGAATGAGTGGTTGAGACTTAAAGAAGATAAAAAAGATGAACCACCAGTGGCACCACCTGTCACGACTTGACTCAAGAGAAAACTAGAGACATGACAGGAGGAAGAGTCTAAAGACCCACCAAAGAAAAAAGTAAAATGGCGATGACCAAAGAATAGAAACCAAAATAAACCACCATTCAAAAGGCGGCTCAAATCGAGACATTGATTGAGGAGTTCAAGGCTGAATGAGCACTTAAGGGAGACTTTCAGGAGTACTGGGTGCTAGATCCAACAAAGATGGGGGGAATATCCTCAAGGCTGGTAGAGGATTAATTTGATCACTACAATCAAGTTTATGAAGAATGTGAAAGAGTGATCGAGCAAAAAATCTAGAGCCATTCACCACTGAGGAAGTGCAAGATATAAAGAATAAGTTGCAAGAGCAGCCAAAATCCCAAGAAGATAAAAAAGAAAGAGAAGACGTCAAACCTAAAGTGTTGAGATAGGCATGTCCTTCTTCAGCGACTATAGGAAACACATCTACATGTGCATACTTTTTTCTATTGCCATCTAGCCTATGAGTTGTAAGCTTCTAGCAAGGGCTACCTGGAGAGTTATCAGCCAAATAGCCACTCTATATTTATGCATAAATAAAGCCCAAGCCTATTCTCTATGTACACTATGCAAAAGTATTATTGCTAGCCTTTTTTATGTATTGAGTCCACTTTTTCAAAAGTATGTGTATTTCTTTCTTTAACTGTCTAAGCTATGGTTGCCTTCACCTTCAAGCCACCTTGGGCTTATTGCCTTCAAACCCAACAACTAGTATCAGAGCCTGTCTTCCAATCCAGAGCTTTGACCCTTCTCTCCCACATATGCAAGCTTGCTTGGATATTGTGACGAAATCTTTGCAAGCAAACCCTTTTGAGCAAGGAAATACAGCTTGAAGTAGTCAAGGGCTGCAGTGCTTGTTGCAAAGCATCTTGGCAAAGAAAACCAAGGCAAGGAGAGGAGACTGAGCAAATTGGAGCCAACCTTGCAAGGCAAATCAAGGCAAAAAATCACAATCGGGCAAAGCAGTTGGAAACTAGTAGGAGAGCAAATTCAATGCAAAGGAGCCGGGGTTTTGCAAGCTGCAAAGCTTGAAGCATTTCAAGCTAGTTATCATATCAAAATTGGAAGCTCATCTGCAGCGCTAGCCTCACACATTGGAAACCAAATCAATGAGAATCGAATAAGCAAATCAATACAATTACGAAGCTCCTCTTGAAATTAAATCAAGCTTAATCAGGTTCTTGCTAGGCAGCACTAGGAGCATCATCAAAGTACACTAAAACGAGCAAGGCAAAAGAAAATTGAAGCCCATTGCCTCCATTCCCTACAACATGGAATCTCGCATAGCTGATTGCAATCAAGAAATTGAAAAGCAGGAGACTAATTGCTTTTCACACACACACAATCTCTACCATAGCGCCATTTTCAAATACACACACACACACACACACACACACACACACACACACACACACACACACACGAGCTAATCATTAGCATGCTCAACAAAACCTCGATCATCCAACACGAATTTAATCACAGCAACAAAGCGCTCCTAATTGGTTCCTCACTTTTTGAAATGGCTTAAGCTTTCACTCCCAAGCACTCCGACGGTTCCTACTCATTCTTGGCAATCAACAGAGCTCGTAGGTTCTTTTTCTTTTTTCTTTATAACCTTTATGATAACAAAACCTTGTTCCCACAGTAAGTTGTCGGCAACCGCCCCAAATAAACCCTTTCTTGCGTGGTAAAAATCTTCCACAAAAGCCCTTAACTGATTATCGAGTAGCTCATCAAAGAGGGAATTCGACTTCAAAGTACTCACGGCTAAAAACTTTGCTTGTCGACACAAGGCACCGACTCAAGGCACACAATCGAGCTTCGAAGTTTTTTCAAAGCTTTTTTTTTATGACTTTGCAATTCTCAAGCTTCAATCATTTCCAAAGCTATCAAAGCATTGCACAAGCTCATTTTGCATTTGTACAAAAGCATCGCATACTTCTTGTTTCATTATGCATTTTATTTTTCTTTGACTCGAGGCATGATAACGAAGCCTTGCCTTTCATTATGTCTACCAAAACTATCTACAAGAGATGTGAGAGGACTAGACACCACCCCAGTTATATTTGGAGGTAAGACCTTTCTCGAAACAAACCTTTGTGCTAACATCATTTGCACGTTGTCATGTATGCTTAATGTCTTTGTCAAGAAGAGAACCAAAGGTGAAGCTATCATTGACAAAATATGCATAGGTTGTAGCGGTGGCAGCATCAAACCATACCAGATGATGAAGACAACTAGGAGCAAGAGGAGGTGCTACTAAGAGTAGACACTGATAATTATAGATATGGTTATCCTTTGCCTTTCACGTTTAAGGGGAGAAATCCTTAATTCTGTGTGACACCATGTCTGTTTGAGGCCATGATTTAGTTTGTGTGACTGCCATAGTCTGTGTGACTACCCCAGTCTGTGTGACTGCTTGCATGTGTGGTATTGAGTCTCAACCCAGCTTACTTTAGTATAGTCCATGCCTAAGGGGAGGATGGTTGAGATAGGCATGTCTTTCTTCAGCGACTGTGCGAAACACCTCTACATGTGTATACCTTTTGCTATTGCCATCTAGCCTATGAGTTGTAAGCTTCTAAGAGGGCTACATGGAGAGTTATCAACCGTATATCCACTCCAGCTTTATGCATAAATAAAGCCCAAGCCTATGTTGTATATACACTATGCAAAAGTATTATTACTCGCCTTTTTTGTGTATTCAGTTCACTTTTTCAAAAGTGTGTGTACTTCTCTCTCTAACTGTCTAAGCTATGGCTGCCTTCACCTTCAAGTCACCTTGAGCTTATTTCCTTCGAACCCAACATAAAGGACGGAATGCAACCCCACCAACACCTTCCCCGAGGCCTCTCTCTCAACCTCCAAGCCCAAATCTCTCTACATCGCAACAAATAGATTTTCCAAAGAAGGCATCGAAGGCTAGACCAACACCAAGAGACAAGGGGAAGAATGACAAGACTAATTATGAAGACCTCCTTAATGTTGGATATACAATAGAAGAGGTTTCTAAATTCGTTTATGACAGGCATTCCAACAAGGGATGACCAAGAAAAAGGACAACTAGAAGCTCAAGATACACAAACAAGGGCACCAAAAATGCAGTCCCCACAACCTCGAGTACTAGGGTTGGTACATATTCCACCTGTACCACAATGGAAACCTTTGGCCAACCCTTGGAGACCTCCTCCAATAGGGGTATTGCTAAGTATGGGACACCAGGTTCCACTATCAAGGCCACTCCCCAGACCATCCACAAGAAACCTAATGGCTACTAATGAAGAAAATGAGAGGCGCTCATCAGATACTAGACAAAATCAGAACACGATCTCTCACACTAGTAGAGGAAACACTATGCTCTGAATAAGGGAGGGGAATATCCAAGAAGAATATGACCACCTCTCAAGAAATCTCCAGGTAACAAGTCAAAGTGTTGAGGTGGCGGAGTGAGAGCTTGAGGCTCTCATTAAAACACTAAGGGATGTTGAGACTCGAACAATATATTAGATAGTTTGAGACTTTAGAGCCAATTTGGAAATCACCAATGTCTTGAAGATTTGGCCACATGGACAAATCTCAAAGTATATTTTAAGGTTAAAGATTTCCACAAGGTAGTACTTGAAAAGCTCTTCCGTGCCATGCTCTCAAAACTTTGGCTAAGATTTGGCAATGTGGTCAAATCTTAATCTTGTTTTAAAAGTGGGAATTGGAAAACTCCCAAATTTACTAGCATAATGCTCAGAGTGAAAGAGGCACACTTACACTGCAAATGAAAGCGAGATAAAGAGTCTGCATGACAAGAAAGACAAGATAGAAGATGATTTGGAAGCGGCCAAGGATAAGGTGGTGGAGCTAAAAGCTAAATTAGAGCTCCAAGATCTGACAATACAAAGGATCAAAGCAACCCCAAGGGCTACACGAGCAAGTGCAGGAGCAAACAACCATGCCATACAAGCCTTGGAATCCCAAGTCATTATACTACAGAGAATTGAGACTAGAACAAAAACAAAGGCTGATTATGGCAATAGGTTCTTTAGCTGCGAAGGAAAGATTAATGACCCACCAAAAATCAAAAGGAGAACGACCAGCTCAAGCTCCAACTAGAGAATTTACAAGAGCTATTAGTCAATCAAGCAGAAGAAGCCACAAAAAGCGATGACCTTGTATAAAAACATATATTGAAACTCTGACAAGAAGTAGAGGAAGCAAGGTCACAGGATACGGAGTTCGGTCCTAGTGGCCTTGGCATCAACACACAAAATGAGCCCATGGAAATCCTTGAAGGTGTTGTAGATCCACAGCACTCAGAGGAGAAATTATACATGCAAGAAGAGAATGAATAACCCTTAACGGAAGAGGAGGAGGTACGCCTCCAAACATTAACTAAACAGGCCATAGTAGAAGACCATAAGGCAACCTTGGAGTGGGAAAAACCAATGATCCACTCAGTTGGAGTCCAAGGGCTAGCCACAAATATGCTTAGGGAAGAGTATATGCAACCATCACTCCCCTACCCTCTCTTAAACTATGATTTTTTTACAATAAAGAAGAGAATTGAAGCTAAAGGGATGGAGCCAGTGTACGAAGGAGATGTCAAAGACCGAGAGGCTACAAAAAGGATGTAGATTCCCAGCCAAAATGAAGAAAAAGGTGGCTTCTCAAGTATCCTGGATTTTTTAAATACTTGGTAGGGATGGCCCCAAAAACATAAGGGACAACAGCTTGTTTTGTCAAGTACCTCGTGTACACTCATGGGAAAATCATGCCAGTCTTCTAAAGAGGCATCTTACCTGGCTCAATTACCCATCAATGCCACCACCCAAGGAGGGAGAGAGAATAGGTGTCTCTTATATGGTGAAAACCCTAAAGGAAACCATTAAGATTCTCACTGGCTTTTCTAACCTGACGTGTGTGATGATCAAAAAAATATGCAAGACCCCCTTTGGCTTGCCTCAAAGTTTTTGTGCAGTCCAAAGAAATGGACTAAACATTACTATCCACGGGCGACATTGTCACCAAAATTATTTATGATTTGTCAAAGCATCCATCCCCAGAAGTGCTACACCTATTTTATCAAAGGTTAATGTTCTTGCCAAGTTACCACATGCAAGAATCTGATGAAGCCTTCTACACCGGCTTTTTCACTTATGACAGTAGAATCTTCGGCCCTATAGTGATCATGGGAAACATAAGATATGAGTTATATCTAAAACTTTTAAAGCCATAGGGTTTCCATTAATGTAAATGGAAGAAGACTGATACAACCTGTAATGTACCCAACATTTTTCAATAAAATTATTTCATTTACTTTGCAAATATTTGTGGTTTGCATTTTATTAAGTCAAAGAGCATTCTAATGGAAAGATCAGATCAAAAATCGGACTTGAAAACTATTAATTATGACCCTTATTCACTTGAAAACAATAAGGTTGATGGGAAACTTAAGCCTCAAGATTATATCTAGAGATAAGAGTTGACTCTTGGGAAAGAAGGAGCAATTTTAGGAAAGCAGGAGTATTTTTAGGAAAGAAAGTGGAGGGAGTTAAGTTTAGAGTTCTTGTTTTGGAAGCCAAGCTTCTTTTAAAATTGGAGAAATGAAATTGTGCATCGAATTTCGTGTACACAAATATTTATTTATTTATTTATTTATTGGGGAGCCGCAAACGTATGCGAGCTTATCCCCCTATTCTTAGCTAGCCTTGAGAGTCTATATAAAGACCCTTCTCCCCTCACTTTCAAGACACAGACACACACTTTCAGAAGCGGAAGCTCTCTTCCCTTGACGTCGGAGTTACCTTCTCTCCCTCGAGCTCTTACCTTCAAGCCATCTCCATCTCCGAGTCTTTCTCTACGATCGTCGTGTTGCCCTTGGAATTTTGAAGTTCTCTTCTCTCTTTCTCTCTTCTCTCTTTCTCTCTTCTCTACATCGATCCGATGACCCCGAAGCGAGTGATTGAAATCTCGAAGGACGCTCATGTCGCTCCACCTCCAAGGAATGTGCAAAGGAAGGCATCAACTACTCCAAACGTTGCTCAAGTAGAGATATTGGTTGTGGAGGAGGTCGAAGTCGTTCAGCCTCAAACACGGGAGATAATCGAACATGTCACTAATCCGGTAAGACAAATTTATAATTTTGCATGGCTATTCATGATGACTTGGGAAGCTTAGCATAGGGAACCCCTTAAACTGTCCGAGAAACGTGATTCTATCACAAGAAACAAGCATATGTTTTTATAGATTAGTGAAATAACTATTTGATAAATTGTCATTGTTTGTGTTGAATTGTTATTGCTTAATAAGTTATTATTGTTTGATAAGTGGATTCTGATTGATATTAAGAATTGGTTGACCATATTTGAAGAATCATTTAAAGAGAAGAAGTGTTGAAATAATATCTTTTGTTCCTCGCGGCGGATAGCGAGATGATTCCACGGTTAGCAAAGATTAAGCTGAGGTTATCGGCTCACTTTTGTTCCTGGCGGTTAGCAAGATGCCTCGTGGTTAGCAGGATGCCTAGCGGTTAGCAAGATGCCTCGCGGTTAGCGGGATGCCTCGCGGGTAGCGGGATGCCTAGCGGATAGCAAGATACCTCGCAGATAGTGGGATGCCTCACGGTTAGCGAGATGGAAGATTGCGCAATTCGCGGTTAGTGAATAAATCCTTTGCAAAGGCTCTGTTGGTTAGACAGACGAAGTCCGCGGGAAGCAGCAACTTATGAGAAATTGGAAAAGTTATTTTTGTTGAATAATAAGGTTGTCCTCATTAGACTTTGTTTGAATTGCTTTGGTATTGTTTGAAGGGCTGTATAAAAGAACCTGTGTTTGAAATTAATTAAGGAACACTGTTTGTATATGTTAAACAATGTGGTAAAAAGTGTGAGTGTGGGGTGGAAAGTGGGGGCTGGCTCACGTTGCCAGTCAAGGATGGGTGGTCTCGATTAGTCGAGAAACTCTCCACTCCCTCTTATTAAGCAAAGTGAAAGTAGAGACTCATTGTGCCAAGAGTCGAGAAGGCCCAAATCTACGTGACACAAGATTACTATTTAGTTTAGACTAAGTCTCATATCGTATTTATGGTTTATTGATGGCGGCCGTGCCTCTTAAACATGGAGAAAAAGGCGTTGTTTATGGATTCTAAATATGTCAATGGGATTTCATCTTTATAATAGGAAACGGCTTCATTATAATCCTAGATTTATCGACCTGGCTTGTGGCGTATGACCCTTATAACCACATAAACGATGGATAGATGACTTCCTCTCTTCTGTTGCTCGTATCTCTACTTTGTGGAAACAGAGTAGGGTGTCGTCAATGGAAAAGGAGAATAAAAGAAGGTCATCTATCAAAGTCGCCCCAATCTTCTCGGGGTTGGTTACCTCACAATTGGTATCAGAGCCTACGTTAAAAAGATTAAATTGCCTACTTTCAAGCTTCCTCATGTGTATGGTTTTCTATACCCATTACCAGACTTGCAGAGATGTTATGTTATGCCGATTGATGTGTACCATAGTTATGGTTGAAACCTCTATTAAGTTTGCTCATGGAGAGATCTTTTGCAGACCCCTATATGACATTTTGATGATTTTATGAATAGAAGATTGAGTTGTTTTTCTACAAAGAAATTGTTTGACTGGTTAAGTCATGAAAGTGAGTTTTTTTTGTGGATTGAATGGGCCATGACTGGTTAAGTCATGTGATGGAGATAATCATGACTGGTTAAGTCATATGATTGAGTTTTGATGGACTGGATAAGTCATGACTGGATAAGTCATGACTGGTTAAGTCATGTGACAAAGTTTTGATGGATTGAATTATGGTTAAGTTTTAATAGATTGGGTAAGTCACGATTGGTAAAGTTATGTGGTTGAACCTTTAGTGGACTGGATAATTCTAAGTCTAGAAAATACCCTAATGCTTTGGGTTGTCAGGAATATTAATGTTAATATATGTGTATACTCAGGAGAACCCTCAAATCACTTCTACGTTGGAAAACCCTCAGAACGATGCTATCTATACTAATATTCAGGAGAAGAAGTTGTTGCTCAAACAAATGCAACCACGTCTTTTTAAAGGAGAGGGTGATGATATTGAGAAAGATACAGAAGTATGGATTGAAGCTATGGATGATTACTTCTCTAGTGCAAGGACTACACCTACAAATCAAGCGATGCTAGGAATGTTTTGCCTCTCAGTGGAAGCAAAGTTATGGTGGAAACAACATTGTCGTGACATGGGAGTGTTGGAGAACTCGTAGAGTTGGTGGGAAATTAAACAAGCGGTGAAGGAAAGATACTTACCTCCTGCCCATGAAGCGATAAAGATGAATGAGTTCTTTAGCTTGAAACAATACAGTTTATCCTTGGAAGAGTACTACTCAAAGTTTGTAAGGCTTAGACGTTACGCACCATCAATGACCATAGAGCAGCATGTAGCTCGTGTTTAAGAGAACCAATTAGCTCGCAATTGGAATCCGTGAAGCCTACCACTGTACAAGATGCTTTACTACGCTAAACCCTTGATGAAGGAACAAGGAATTACAAGAAGAATCGAACAGAATCAAAGATTCAATGATAAACAACCACAAAGGGTTTATGCCGCTACAGCGCAAGATTCTGGACTCTTGAATGTTTGATGATTTGAATGTGGAGAGTTGGGACATTATCGGAACACATGTCCACGATTTACTAATGGAGCAGCAGTAGCAAGTGAAGCAGACTAAAGACATCACCCTTTTTGACATAATGATGGTCGCTAGTAATTAGAGTAGTAGTATCCTCACTTTTCCTCGAGATGAGGACATCTCGAATCCCTAAGTTGGGGAGATTGTAATGTACCCAACATTTTTTAATAAAAGTATTTCATTTACTTTGCAAATATTTGAGGTTTGCATTTTATTAAGTCAAAGAGCATTCTAATGGAATCAAAAATCGGACTTTAAAACTATTAATTACAACCCTTATTCACTTGAAAACAATAAGGTTGATGGAAAACTTAAGCTTCAAGATTGTATTTAGAGATAAGAGTTGACTCTTGGGAAAGAAGGAGCAATTTTAAGAAGGGAGGAGTATTTTTAGGAAAGAAAGAGAAAGGAGTTAAGTTTAGAGTTCTTGTCTTGGAAGCCAAGCTTCTTCTAAAATTGGAGATCCAAAATCGTACATAGGATTCCGTGTTTTAAAAAAAAATTAAAAAGTTTTTTTTTTTTTTGGGATCCGTGAATATACGCGAACTTATCCCCCTATCCTTAGCTGGCCTTGAGAGCGTATATAGAGACCCTTCTCCCCTCACTTTCAAGACACAGACACAAACTCTCAGAAGCAGAAGCTCTCTTGCCTTGACGTCGGAGTTACCTTCTCTCCCTCAACCTCTCTTCCTCGAGCTCTTACCTTCAAGCCATCTCCATCTCCAAGTATTTCTCTACCATCGTCGTGTTGCCTTTGGAATTCTGGAGTTCTCTTCTCTCTTTCTCTCTTCTCTACATCGATATGATGGCCTCAAAGCGAGTGACTCGAAGCTTGAAGGACGCTCATGTCACTCCACCTCCAAGGAAGGTGCAAAGGAAGGCATCAACTACTCCAAATGTTGCTCAAGCAGAGGCATTGGTTGTTGAAGAAGTCAAAGTCGTCCATCCTCAAACACAGGAGGTAATCGAACATGTCGCTAATCCGGTAAGACAAATTTATAATTCTGCATTGCTATTCATGTTGACTTGGGAAGCTAAGCATAGGGAATACCTTAAACTGTCCGAGAAACGTGATTCTATCACAAGAAACAAGCATATGTTTTTATAGATTGTTGAAAGAACTGTTTGATAAATTGTCAATGTTTGTTGAATTGTTATTGCTTAATAAGTTGTTATTATTTGATAAGTGGATTCTGATTGATATGAAGAATTGGTTGAACATGTTTGAGGAATCATTTAAAGAGAAGAATTGTTGAAAGAATATCTTTTGTTCCTCGCGGCGAATAGCGAGATGATTCTGCAATTAGCGGAGATTAAGTTGAGGTTATCAGCTCTCTTTTGTTCCTGGTGGTTAGCAAGATGCCTCGCGGTTAGCGAGATGGGAAGGTTGTGCAATTCGCGGTTAGTGAATAAATCCTTTGCAAAGGCTTTGTTGGTTAGACAGAGGAAGTCCGCGGGTAGCGGCAACTCATGAGAAATTGGAAAAGTTATTTTTGTTGAATAATAGGGTTGTCTTCATTAGACTTTGTTTGAATTGCTTTGGTATTGTTTAAAGGGCTGTATAAAAGAACCTGTGTTTGGAATTAATTAAGGAACATTGTTTGTATATGTTAAACAGTGTGGTAAAAAGCGTGAGTGTGGGGTGGAAAGTGGGGTCTGGCTCAGATTGCCACTCAAGGATGGGTGGTCTCGATTAGTCGAGAAACTCTCCACTCCCTCTTATTAAGCGAAGTGAAAGTAGAGACTCATTGTGCCAAGAGTCAAGAAGGCCCAAATCTACGGGACACAAGATTACTATTTAGTTTAAACTAAGTCTCATATCGTATTTATGGTTTATGGATGGCGGCCGTGCCTCTTAAACATGGAGAAAAAGGCGTTGTTTATGGATTCTAAATATGTCAATGGGATTTAATCTTTATAATCGGAAACAGCTTTATTATAATCCTAGATTTATCAACCTGGCTTGTGGCATATGACCCTTATAACCACGTAAACAATGGATAGATGACCTCCTCTCTTCTGTTGCTTGTATCTCTACTTTGTGAAAATAGAGTAGGGTGTCGTCAATGGAAAAGAAGAATAAAGGAAGGTCATCTATCAAAGTCGCCCCAATCTTTGCGGGGTTGGGGACCTCACAATTGGTATCAGAGCCTAGGTTAAAAATATTAAATTTTCTACTTCAAGCTTCCTCATGTGTATAATCTTCTATACCCATTACTAGACGCAAAGACAAATTGCGTTATGCCAATTGACGTGTACCATAGTTATGGTTGAAACCTCTATTATGTTTGCTCATGGAGAGATCTTTTGTAGACCCCTATATGACATTTTGATGATTTTATGAATAGAAGATTGAGTTGTTTTTCTACAAAGAAATTGTTTGACTGGTTAAGTCATGAAAGTAAGTTTTTTTTGTGGATTGAATGGGCCATGACTGGTTAAGTCATGTGATGGAGATAATCATGATTGATTAAGTCATATGATTGAGTTTTGACGGACTGGATAATTCATGACTGGTTAAGTCATGTGACTAAATTTTGAAGGATTGAATTATGGTTAAGTTTTAATAGATTGGGTAAGTCGGGATTGGTAAAGTTATGTGGTTGAACCTTTAGTGGACTGGATAAGTCTAAGTCTAGAAAATACCCTAATGCTTTGGGTTCTCATGAATATTAATGTTAATACATGCGTACACTCAAGAGAACCCTCAAATCACTTCTACGTTGAAAAACCCTCAGAACGATGCTATCTATATGGAGATTCAGGAGAAGAAGTTGTTGCTCAAACAAATGCAACCACCTTCCTTTAAAGGAGAGGGTGATGATATTGAGAAAGATGCAGAAGTATGGATTGAAGCTATGGATGATTACTTCTCTAGTGCAAGGACCACACCTGCAAATCAAGCGATGCTAGGGATGTTTCACCTCTCAAGGGAAGCGAAGTTATGGTGGAAACAACATTGTCGTGACATGGGAGTGTTGGAGAACTCGCACAGTTGGTGGGAAATCAAACAAGCGGTGAAGGAAAGATACTTACCTCCTACCCATGAAGAGATAAAGATGAATGAGTTCTTTAGCTTGAAACAATACAATTTATCCTTGGAAGAGTACTACTCAAAGTTTGTAAGGCTTAGACGTTACGCAGCATCAATGACCATAGAGCAGCAGGTAGCTAGCTTTTGCCAAGGTTTAAGAGAACCAATTAGCTCGCGACTAGAAGCCCTCTTATTAAGAGAAGTGAAAGTAGAGATTCATTGTGCCAAGAGTCGAGATGGCACAAATCTACATGACACAAGATTACTATTTAGTTTAGACTAAGTCTCATATCGTATTTATGGTTTATGGATGGCGGCCCTGCCTCTTAAACGTGGGAAAAAAGGCGTTGTTTATGGATTCTAAATATGTCAATGGGATTTCATCTTTATAATAGGAAATAGCTTCATTAGAATCCTAGATTTATAGACCTGGCTTGTGGCGTATGACCCTTATAACCACGTAAACGATGGATAGATGACTTTCTCTCTTCTATTGCTCATATCTCTACTTTGTGGAAACAGAGTAGGGTGTCGTCAATGGAAAAGGAAAGTAAAGGAAGGTCATCTATCAAAGTCGACCCAATCTTCTCGGGGTTGGGGACCTCACACAACCTCAAAACACAAGAGCCAAAAGACCGTCATGTCAAGGATGACATGGATGCAGAGGGGGGGAGTGTTGACAGCTAAACTTTGGAAAGCCCATTTTGTATCCTTGAATTGGCGGACTTAATTGTAAATATTTTTTGGGACTCAATCGATTTTCTAGATTGTAATATATTAAATATGCAGAGTGGTTGAACCCATGGTGGAAAGTAGGAGATAATTTGATAAACCTCCAAGGCTAAGGTGTAAATGCCAATTTCTATAACCTTAAGGACAACTTTTGAATTAATCATCTTTTGAGCTCTACTAAGCGTACCATGGCTATGTATTTTGTGTGCAATTTTCCTCTAGGTGTGTAGAGGTCATCCCTTGCATTTTGTGACGATTTGACAACGTTAGGTCATGTTTTGGAGAGCGCAGCCGTTGTAGGTATGGTAGCGGTTGTGCATACATAGTGTGCTTTGAGATTATTTCCCTTGGTAGTGATTGTCTCTAGAAGGTCAAGTATGTGATTGACACCCATCTATTTATTTCCATGCACCTATGGGTCAAGTTCCATCCTTGATTGGCATCTTGTTTGTGTTGGCTTAGTTCTCACTTTGCTAGCAAATGCGAGAAGTGTATATTCCTGACAACACATGAACAATTGAAAAGATAGAGAACTCACAAAACTCTACTGCAACGTATGCTCACTTTCATTATCCAAAAACTTAGGTCAAAAGTTATAAAAATTGGCTTTTATACCTTAGCTAAGGTTTAAGAAATGGATTACTAGTTAATTGGACTCAATGATAAGGCTTAGGAGGTGCATTTAATAACATCTTTGGAAGCCCATTGCCCCTTTACCCTCTTTAACAATCAGTAATAATACAATAGCTTTGGACTTTTACGTTTAAGGAATTCTCAATAAATATTGAGGTTTTGAGACAATCAATAGGGATGAAAAATAAGGGTGATGTCCTTTTGATGTTTCTGTTAATGTTAGTTGAGCAGCTAGTAACATTCTCCCCCTCCTTGATTGTGTCCTCTGTGACACAGCTACTTAGGGTGCTAAGTAGTGGTCAATCTTTTTGTCTCCTATCCTCTTTGCATGTTGTTCCGGTCCCTCTTGATACTTGAGCCGAAGTTATTTGTCTTCTGTAGACATGAACTGCGTGGTGATTTTATTATTTTGCTCAATGGTTGAATAGATGACAAAGTGACCTCGTAGATTTGTGATGATTGAGCCAAAGATTTTTCTTTTGTAGGTATAGAATAATTATTCAAAGGTCTGCATGTAGTAGGAGGATAAGAACATTACCTTGTAGAAGCCATGGAGCATTTCCTTCAAAGGTTGCCCTATAGAAGGAGATTTGGCACGTGTTGGTACAAAAGAAGCAGATAAAACCTATAAAGCTCAAGGGGATAAAACCACAAGATATGGACGAAGATGAATGGAGCGAAATGGATGAATTGGCACTTTCTACCATTATGCTGACTTTGGCAGAAAGCGTTTACTTCAATGTAGCAGACGAGATGTCGGCTTATCAAGCATGGACAAAGCTGAGTGATCTTTATGAGAAGCAGAGTGAATCTTCACAGGTATACTGGCTTAATAAGCTTGTTGACTTGAAGATGAAATAAGGGACCCCTATGTCCAATCATCTGAATGAATTCAACACCATCTACAGTCAGTTGTCAGCTCAAGGTGTCAAGTTTGATGAACCTGTTAGAGCTATGTTCCTGTTGATCACATTGCCAAAAAGTTGGGACACTTTTCGCACAGCTTTGAGTGATTCTGCACCTCCAGATGGTTTGACCATAGCAGGTGTAGAAGGCAGTCTGCTTACGGAAGAAACCAATAGAAAGACAATGGACAAAGGCAAAGGAGCAGCCTTAGTTGTCAGGGGAAGGACAAAAGAAAAGTACAAAGGTGGAAAGAGGAATCAGTCTCGTAGCAAGTCCCACAGTGATAAAGGCAAGAGTGACATAGAATGCTACCATTGTGGCAAGAAGGGTCACGTGAAAAGAGACTGCAGAGAATGGAAAGCCTAGTGTCAGGAGACATCTACTTCTTGAAGAATACAATGGACTCAGCTCTTCTTACAACATCTGATGGAAATGCACTGAGTGACTGGATTATAGACTCAGGGGCATCACTTCATGTGTCTTCAAACAAGGAGTGGTTTACCTCTTATGTGACCACTAAAGATCATGTTCGGCTAGGCAATGGGCAGACATGTGAGATCTTATGTGTTGGAGATGTTCAATTGATGTTTCAGAATGGCTCTTCTTTCACGCTGAAGAATGTGAGACATGTTCCCGCAATTACAAAGAGCTTGATCAGCACAGGTTTACTTGATGATGCTGGCTACGTCACCACTTTTGGACAGAACATGTGGAAGATATCCAAGGGTTCTATGATAGTAGCACATGGAGTAAAGTCTGGCGGACTTTACATGAGTTATGTATCAAATGTCTCTAAAAATGTAATCAATGTAACCGAGTAGCCGAACGTTTCTTTGTGGCATAGCCAGTTACTACATATGTCCAAGAAGGGAATGGAAATCTTGTCTCGTTCTGGTTATTTTCCTGGCTTTTCATTTAATGATTTTGAATTCTGTGAACGTTGTCTGTATGGTAAGCAAACACAACATCCACATAAGCATAGAAGCAGTAGAAGAGATAATGGAAATCTTGTCTCGTTCTGGTTATTTGTCTGGCTTGTCATTTAATGATTTTGAATTCTGTGAACATTATTTGTATGGTAAGCAAACACAGCAGCCACATAAGCATAGAAGCAATAGAAGAGATACACAGTTGGCACTTGTTCATAGTGATTTGTGTGGACCTATGCCTAACCTATCTCTAGGGGGAGCTTCTTACTTGATGACATTTATAGATGATTACTCGAGGAAAGTATGGGTTTACTTTCTCAAGCACAAGGATGAAGCGTTTAGTGTTTTCAAAACGTTTGTGACACTTGTGGAGAATCAGAGTGGCAAGAAGCTTAAATGCTTACACACTGACAATGGTGGAGAGTATGTTTCAAAGGCCTTTCAGGACTTTTGTGAGTCAAAAGGTATAAAACATGAACTTACTGCTCCTTGCAATCCTCCTCAAAATGGTGTTGCTGAGAGGATGAATAGGACCATACAAGAGAAGGTCAGAAGTATGTTGTCTAATGCACAACTGCCAAATGGGTTTTGGGCTGAAGCTGTATCAACAGCTGTTCATCTTATAAATAGATCTCCTAGCAAGATTTTGTAGAAGGATTTAGTGGCAGAGATGGTATGGTCAGGCAAGGTGCCCTCATACAAGCATCTCAGAGTCTTTGGTTGTGAGGCATATACTCATGTTGCAAAGGAATTTAGGAACAAACTTGAGCCAAAGAGTAGAAAGTGCATCTTTCTAGGCTATGGTAATTCTGGTGAGATGGGGTACAGAATTTGGGATCCCGAATCCAAAAAGGTTATCCACAGCAATGATGTTCACTTTAATGAAGCCAAATATCATTCTAAACCAGAGAGGGTTGAGGAGATTAGAAGAGTTGTCTTCCAAGAAGATGGACCTGCATGTGCAAGACAAAATGTCAGGGCTCAAGAGGAGCAAGGACAGGATAAAGTGGAACCACGGGTTGTGGCTGAGCCTGAGCCACCTATTTTGCATAGATCTGGACGTATCACGCGACCTTCTAATAGGTTTGTTCCATCTATGAACTATGTCATGTTGACTAATTGTAATGAGCCTTCATGTTACAAGAAAGCAGTGCAAATGAAGGACTCTGGGAATTGGCAATTGGCCATGCAGTCAGAGATGACAGCTCTACATAAAAACTAGACATGGAAGCTAGTTAAATTACCACAGGGAAAAAAGGCTCTAAATGGGTTTACAGGTATAAGATCACTGCTCATGATAGTCAGCCAAAGTACAAAGCAAGGCTCGTTGCCAAGGGCTTTAAGCAAGAACAAGGCATTGACTTTGATGAAGTCTTCTCTCCGGTGGTCAAGATGACTACATTGAGATGCTTTCTTGCATTGGTTGCCATATTAGATTTGGTGTTGCACCAAATGGATGTCAAGACAACGTTCTTGCATGGTGATTTAGATGTGGAAATTTACATGCAGCAGCTAGAAGGGTTTGTTGAGAAAGGCAAGGAAGATTTGGTATGCCAGTTGTTAAAGAGTCTTTATGGCTTAAAACAATCACCGAGGGCATGGTACCATAATTTCCACAAGTTTATGCTTTCTCAAGGCTACAAACGTAGTGAGTTCGATCACTGTCTATATACAAAGAAGGCTAAGGATGGCAGTTGGCTGATCCTTATTTTGTATGTGGATGACATGTTGATTGCTGGCAAGCACTTGGAAGAAATTTCAGCTTTGAAGTCAAAGATGGCAAAATCGTTTGACATGAAATACATTGGTGAGGCAAGTCATATACTTGGTATGCGTATTGAGAGAGATAGATCAAAGAATTTGATTTGGTTATCTCAAGCAGAGTATATTGACAAGGTTTTGCAACGTTTCAATATGGAGAAGGGAAAGGCATTGAGTGTTCCATTGCCACCATATGTGAAACTTAGCAAACAAGATTGTCTGGTGTCTGAGGAAGAACAGGCTGAAATGGATAAGATTCCATATGCGTCTGCAGTGGGTAGTTTGATGTATGCAATGATTGCTACTCGCCCAGACATTGCATTTGCAGTGGGAGTAGTAAGTCGATACATGTCAAACCCAGGCAAGAAACATTGGGAGGCAGTGAAAGGAATATTGAGATACCTGAAAGCTACAATGAGTATGCGTATATGCTATGGGAGTCAGGAGCTAAGTGTAAAGGGTTTTACAGACTCAGATTATGCAGGTGACTTAGACAACCGAAGGTCTACGTCAGGGTATGTCTTTACATTGGCTGGTGGAGCAATATCATGGCGTTCTAGATTACAAGATGGTGTTACTCAGTCTACTACAGAGGCTGAATATGTTGCAGCATCAGAGGCATGCAAAGAATCATTTTGGCTTAATCGACTAGTAACAGATTTGGGAATCAAGGAAGAGATGCCTGTGTTATATTGTGATAGTCAGAGTGCTATACAATTGGCTCGCAATCCAGTTTATCACTCAAAGACAAAGCATGTGGATGTGAAGTATCATTTCATCACGGAAATGCTCGAGGATAAGCAACTTCAGCTTTTCAAAGTTCACACCACAGAAAATTCCACAACCACGTTGCAACTTAATTATTTGTTTATTTTACGACATCGACCATCATTAGTCAAAGAAATATATAATTTCCAAACTATCACACAGCAGCAAAAGAGTACCTACACATTCATTAATCTCCAAAAGACCAGTAGAAAGTATCCGGAACAAGTTTCCAAATTTTCAAATCATTTCATCAACAAAGCTTCAGAGTGACATATTAGCTTTAGGATAAATATACGGTAACAGACTACCTCGTTTTTTTTAAAGAATTTCAAAAAACCAGTTACAGCGAAGCTACACAGAGTCCAAATGTAAGACAAGGAATTTTATAAAACCTGTAGATTAGGAGACGACGAAGCGTCCGCAGTATCCTTCACATTCTTTTTCGGCATGATTGAGCACCCAGTAGGAAGTATCCACTCACCCACACAGTATATAATGCACACAAGTGAATACAGTACGATGCCAAGTGAGTAAGAGTACTCACAATTTAGGGGGCTTTTATACATTACTGAAGCGAATCGAGAGCAGATCTGCCACTGTCACATTCCTGCTACAAAGTTAGACGCCACCCATATGGGCCAGATACTCAGGGATAGTCCCCGCTGAAGATCCGATCTGACCTTACATCAGTATATGCGACTATACTCACAAGCCATCTCAACCCTAGCGCAGGCACAAGACGTGTTGCAGGCAGCCCGACACAACAGAGAGGTAAAAATACGCTACAGAGTGTAAATGGAGAGAGAGAGAGAGAGAGAGAGAGAGAGAGAGAGAGAGATGTGCTATTTACCTTAAAGCAAGGTCACATCATAAAATATCTAGTCTTAGAATGTATACCTACTGGACACACCAAAGCCGTCAATACCCGGTTCAATTCGACCATCGAGATTTTTTTTACCTGGCTCAGGTTTAGCCACACATCCCAATATAAAATCCACACACCATAATCCTCTGCATATGTTATGCATCCAGCAACTGGGTACAGTATATAGAGATGTTTATTTACCTTAAAGCAAGGTCACATCAAATAAATATCTAGTCACATACAGAATACCAACTAGAAACCCCAATGCAGTCGATACCCGGTTTGAATCGACTATCGAGCTTTTTTTAAAAAAAAAATAGGCTCAGTTTTATCCCACACATCCTAGCTATCCACAAACCAATATACTCAGCTTAAGTCAAGTATCCAATAACTGGGGTACAGTATCCAGCAAGGAACTAAACAGTGTACGATATGCTGCATATTAACAACACATTTTTTTTATTAATTCATACTTCCAATTTTGATTCAAAGTCAGAAAGTGAGTCTATAAAAGCCAGAAGACACTAATATATAAACCAATCAAAGGTAGCAGTAAGGAGTAACTGTACAAGGGTAATATACATATCCGCATGTTTGCATATCAGGGGTGCTAAAAAAATGGCCTACAATCAAGAACTGGTTTTTTCCATAGCAAAAGCACACCTTTGTCAATCAGGTGACTCTACACGGAGAACAACATTACTCCGTTATGAACTATATCTATTCCCACACTTAGGAACCTCTGTTGCCCAAACTAAATGGTGGTCATACAAGGATCGAGTGACTCGTGTAACACTTTGGGGTCGTGAGCATTTTAGTAACAATATCAGATTGGCTATGGTTACAGAAGCTCTGGACCTAGGGCCACAGTATTATTACGTAGAACATTCAATGAAGCCAGGTTTTTCAGAGCGGTTATACCTGCTAGCCTAATTCCTTCCATCTCAAAAGATCTATTTGTATCGAAGTTATGGTCATCAACTAAGAGGTTATTTTAACAGTACTCCACGCACACGGGAGTATGGGTTGGTCTTGGCAACTGGTATTTTGCCCTTAACAGAGCACCCAAAGACCTGCTATTACTGCGATAGCTATTTGTGTGATCACGTAATGGGTGGTTTAATAGAGAGGTAGATGAGGAGCCACAAAAATACTTATCGGCCCTGCTTCTTTTTGTCCCTTGTGAGTCAGAAGAAAGAACTCAAGCTATTTTGTGTGTGTGTGTGTGTGTGTGTGTGTGTGTGTGTGTGTGTGTGTGTGTGTGTGTGTGTGTGTGTGTGTGTGTGTGTGTGTGTGTGTGTGTGTGTGTGTGTGTGTGTGTGTGTGTGCGCGTGTGCGTGCCCACCATTTCCAAGGCACCAAATCCTATGAGGTAGTAGACTCCATAGAATAGGGCCTACAACCTCGAGAAGTATTTGTATTATCAGACGCAGGTTATGCTGAGGTTTTTTGAATCGGTCTGATTTAAGTAGACTAATAAGATTTTGTAAATCAAATTTAAGATAGGTCTAGTTGTGTCTTTCTAAGGAGTTGCAGATGCATGCAACCAGGTCTTTTTTTGTAAACCCGCTCTTGATGAACTTGGTAATTAACGTATCTATCTCTTCATATGCTCTAAAACAGTCGGAAGAGGCATACATTATAAGAAAAATCATTCCTAGACAAGTGTGTAGAGAATTTTTTGTACGGTCTATTGCTTTTTTTCTTCATAAATTCAGAAGACATAAGCATAAGTTTATCTCTTTTCCAAAAAAAACGAGTATAAAAGTTTCCCACAAAAGGGGAAATTATTGTAAACTCAATATTCAGAAAGTGTGTTCTAGAAACGATCAATTTATCCTGCCATAGTACTTTCTCAGAGAATGTAGGTTCGATACATATGCAAGGTGGATAAATCTCTTTAAGTGTAGGTTCAAATAAGGGGTTGTTGATGCTACAAAGGTCATCCATAAATCTGAAATATTGTGCAAAGTGTGAGAGTAATGAATTACTTGTTGGTATAGTTAATATTTTAAGGAGCCAATGATATTCGAAGTAACAAAGATAAAGATTACACATAATCGGGGAGCATGCAAACCCCATTGGTATCCCTAGAGTTTGTTTGTAGCAGGTATTACCTAATTGGATACAGCAATTATTCAGTATCCGAAGGATATACCTATATAGATCTTCCTCTTTAAAGATGAAAGGTGCAGATTTATTCGATTTTTTTACCCATCCTTTATTCCCTTTATGTGAGATGCACGTATATCCAAGTTCCTTTCTGTGGGCAAAGGCAATCTTTATAAGAAATGATAAGGTATAAAAAAGACCGAATGGCCCATCTAAAGGGATATTTTCATAGCATTGAGTAATGTCTGCAGTGAAGATGGAGTAAATACTATCTGGGAGGTTGATAAATAACTCAGCTGCGTTTTTTATGACCCAAAAAGGGCAATAGTCTACATTTTTGAAACTCTTAATATCACTGTGTTTGATGGCACAGATATTTTTTATTTCTAGTAAGACAAAGTTTAAGCAGTGGGTGATATCTTTCGTAACATAGGAGAACAAGATATTTGAAGCATCAGAAATCCATCTGAATTTATGTTTATGCATTTTGTACGTTGGGAAGAGTACATGAATTTTTTGAGATGCAGGATAATACCCGAGACCTGATAATTCATTGTTTAACGTTGTAGCTACGCAAAGAGGAGAGTAATCTAGTTTAAGAAAGTCATTACTATTAAGTCTAGAATTGGCAGCATCAAAAGCCAATTTTTTACATATCAAGGAAGCAGTGTTAGATGCTTTATCTAGGCCAATAATGAGCCATTTCTTTTTAATCTCATAGATAGAGGTCTTCATTTTATGTGTAAGCCAAGTAGTATCAGTGCTAAGCCACGAATGTGGTAAAAGACTAATCTTTTTCCAAAAGATATTTTCGAGAGTTGATGTAAGTTGGAAGTGAACTTCCGCCTCCAATTGGAGTTTTAAGGCCAAGTCGGCCAAGCATTCAAGTAATGCTGATAAAGCACATTGAGGATTTAGTGGAAAAGGGGGAATATGATTCAAGCCATTACTCAAGAGACTTCTTACATGAGGATCCGAGATGATCTCAAGGTTCGATGTACAAACATGTGAACCAAAATCAGTGAAGTGTTTACAGAATTTTTGAAATAGATGACAAGAGCAATTAGGTACCTCATTATTATGGAGAAATTCATTGGAATAAAATAAATTCGTAATGGGTGGCGAATATTTCCAACCAAACATCACATCCTTTAGTAATAAATTCGACCCAAAAATATGTCCAAAACATTCTGAAAAGATAGCTTGGGGAGTAAAGAAATCCAAAATTTTGCTTGTAAACAAGCAATGTGAGAAAATCCTATTACATACTTCATCTTTTGGAGGTAGGTAGCGTCTTTCGCAAGTCATCCTTCGATCCTGCAAATTACATGTCCAATAGGTTTCTGACTGGTAGGTTTCTTCCCCTACCTCTCACATAACTTCTACTTCTCCCTCTCCCAATCACTAAATCACTCGAGGAGGGAGTTAAGAAAGATTTGTAAGACGTCGCAGGAGAAACAAGAGTATTTGGACGTTTGGAAACTTGTGAATCATCTTCTTCAATATTTGGTTTGATTTGTCCAACTATACTTTTGATACCTTTAAAGCCGCCATACGTGGTAAGTAGAGTCCCACATCCATCAGATCCAAGCTCTTCAAGAGTGTCACGCATAATAGATCTATATTGAATAAAGGCAATTTGGGCTAAGACTAGATCATTTGCTTGTCCACCAAGCCACGAGCAGAAGAGGGAAAGGTGAAATTCTTCTGCTTTATCAAGAAAGATACTAGGCAAATTGTTGATGGCATACCAAATAGCATGGTCAAACCAAATTATGCTTGATTCGCAGGAAGCTTTAGGGTCCAAGAATCTGCACGCACACTTAAGGTACGGCCTGAACACATTCCAAAATGTTTCGGTGTAGTAATCTGCATTGCTTTTACTAAAGGTCATAACTCCTTTAGTTCTTGCATACAACCCAGAATTCGAACTACATTTTTTATCGTCAAGGAAACACATATTGAAAGGGGCTTTAATAAGATCTCCTATGTCCAAGAGCTGTATTCCTTTCAATACTTTAAGTTTGCATTCCTCAATAGTAGCGGGCGCCAAGTTGGCAAGGAAGACCCAGGTTTCCATGGAAATAGGTGCAAGAAATCCTTTATTTGGAAACATCCACAGCTTGTGCTCAACTCCCAAGGATTCTACCTCAACTTGCCGTGATGGTAAAAAAGGAAAGGCCCTAGAGACTTTTGGTACCATGTCCAAAAGCGAAGCATCACTGAGTGAACAAAGGTCTTTCTGAAATTCCTTAACAGCTTCTAGGGCAGCTGCATCTCTACAAAAGAGGCTATTCTGAGGAGGGACAATAGGAGTAGAGGGAGCTGTCACAAAGATCGGACTAAGGCCACAAAACTTTCTAAGCAGATTAGACAGTTCAGATCCTTTGGCAGAAAAAGATGCTAAGTCTTGAGTGTGTGCTTTGGAAAGACCGGCCAGATTCGAAGAAAATTCAATCAAAAGGTTAAGACCATCAGAATTGTTTTTTACAAGGAGAGCTAGAACTTTTACCCATAGGTCAAATGAAATCAGCTAGACAAGAGAAAGACTAGACTCCTTCGAAGCATCATAAATAAGGGCAGAAGCTTCTCTATCTTGTATACATTTGAGCACAAGAAGAGAGGCAAGAGATAAAGGTTCCACAGGAAGAGCAAGTCCTTGTGAAAGGGGAACAATCTGCAAACATATCATAAGTTAGAATTCCAACTTTTAGGACGAGGAGTCTAGACCTGAGGAACAAATGCACCCAGTTACATCTTTTTGAATTTTACAGCCCTATAAAGATAGGGCCTAGCCCTATAAGAGACACAAGGGAAGGTTTTTTCTATATCTTTAGCTAGACGAAGTTTTTCTGAAATCAAAGCTCTTTTTTCAGGGTCATAGCAAACTTTCATTCTTGCAGTGAGCTTTCCCACAACCTGGTAAACAGAATTAATAAATAAAGTAAAGGATAATATCTGTCAAGAGTGGGGAAAAAAACGTGGTATGGTAGTGCTACCAACCTTATCACCAGTCAGGTTTAAAAAAACACAGGGACTGTGTGATAGCACCCCAGCCTATAAGAGTATAATCATTATACTATCATAGGCAAAAGATTCTAGAAACATAGTCTGAGAGAGACCAACCAACCAGTCAATCCCCTTTTGCGTTTATTGTGTGTGTAGCAGTTTTAAATATTAATACATATACGCAAATGAACACGAGCTATTCACAGACCATGAATTCTAGAAAATTATAGTGGTATTGCACAATAATTTATTTGCAGTTGAAAATAAATTTTGTACAAGGTAATGAAGATAACAAGATATAGTTCAAGAATCCATAAACCCAAAGTCTGGGAAAATTTGCGTCACATTAAGATATCCTCCATTTGTTAAGAACTCAACAATTTAATCAAGGAAGGTAGCCCTCACCTGCACCCATAGCCACAAGAAAACAGTTCGTTAGCACTTGAGTGTACGCAGGTGATGCAAGGCATCCCAATTGTTATCCATGTCACCTTAAAAAAAACATATTGTTCTTAACAAGTATTTTGTTTAGTTTTGAAATAAACCATTCTTTGGCATATTTTGCCAATCTGATAAAGGAAATTGCACACCATAAAGTAGCAATGTACCTGTTCATTCCTCAAATTAATATACATATATCTCTCTTTTTTTAAACCATCTTTTTCTAAATTTTTTGATATATATATATTTTTTTAAAAAAACTACATTTCTCAAGAAATATTAATGCTTATCAAGTCATGTCTTGTTATATTGTATCACTAGCCAGAAATAGACAGTTGTTTTAATTAAAAAAATATAAGGCACTAGGTGAGTCAGTCCTTCGATCAGACTCGGACCTGGTCTGAGACAGATACGACATATAAAAAACCAGAACAGATCCGTATAAGAGGGAGTTTATACGACTTTCCATAAAACCGAGGATTTTATAACCTATTCCTAGAAGCACTATTGTATATACTGCAAGATGCTTAGGTTAGAGTCAGCTTCTATATTTTTGAGTGTTTCTTTTTAATCCAGCAAATGAAGACCAACAAATTTTATATAATAGCCGAGGTTCCAACCCAGCCAAGCCATATATAACTCAATTCCCCAGTTGAAGTAAAGGTAATTTACCGAACAGTATCAAAAGAAACATCACCTTATGTGAAAAAAACCAGAATCTTGGAACCAGTTTTAATAAATCCAGTATGTGATGCAATACTTTAGCTCAATATACAAACCGAGTATGTATTGCCACTCATATTCAATAACGGATGTGTAGAAACTCTTAGCTTTATCATGAATAAGAGAACAAGCACTAAGAGAAGTCAGGACTCCTTTACAGAAACCAGTATAAAGTGCCATCAAACAAGTGTACCACAGATCTAATGCAATAGGAATCTTACCAAGAGATTTAAATTTATCAAGTGACTGTAATTTTATACACAGGACAGCAGTAAATCAGTGAAGCCGTAATCCAAAATATCAAATCCACATTATATGATCACTACAGCTCATTTTATTTGTGAGTTTCTGGGTTTTTTTTAATTTTTACACGAGTTAATTTAATCTATTGAGCAGATTTTTAACCGAATCTTAACATCTTCGCACCAATATACAATTCCATTCTAAAAAAGTACATACAATACTCTTTCCTTAGTAGCAAAAACGGCCTCTTACCAGGCAGTTTCCCCCAATTTTTTTTAAAAAACAGAATTTTCCTCATAGACCAGTTTTACGGCACTTTAAACGGCAACCATGCATACAACTCCCATCATTCACAAAAATCCAGGCAATACTTAGTTTAACCGAGCCTTTCACTCAGTTTCCAGAACCAAGTTGCAACTTAATTATTTGTTTATTTTACGACATCGACCATCATTAGTCAAAGAAATATATAATTTCCAAACTGTCACACAGCAGCAAAAGAGTACCTACACATTCATTAATCTCCAAAAGACCAGTAAAAAGTATCCGGAACAAGTTTCCAAATTTTCAAATCATTTCATCAACAAAGCTTCAGAGTGACATATTAGCTTTAGGTTAAATATACGGTAACAGACTACCTGGTTTTTTTTAAATAATTTCAAAAAACCAGTTACAACGAAGCTACAGAGATTCCAAATGTAAGACAAGGAATTTTATAAAACCTGTAGATTAGGAGACGACGAAGCGTCCACAGTATCCTTCACGTTCTTTTTCGGCATGATTGAGCACCCAGTAGGAAGTATCCACTCACCCAAACAGTATATAATGCACACAAGTGAATACAGTACGATGCCAAGTGAGTAAGAGTACTCACAATTTTAGGGGGCTTTTATACATTGCTGAAGCGAATCGGGAGCAGATCCGCCATTGTCACATTCCTGCTACAAAGTTAGACGCCACCCATATGGGCCAGATACTCAGGGATAGTCCCCACTGAAGATCCGGTCTGACCTTACATCAGTATATGCGACTATACTCACAAGCCACCTCAACCCTAGCGCAGGCACAAGACGTGTTGCAGGCAGCCCGACACAACAGAGAGGTAAAAATACGCTACAGAGTGTAAATGGAGAGAGAGAGAGAGAGAGAGAGAGAGAGAGAGAGAGAGAGAGAGAGAGAGAGAGATGTGCTATTTACCTTAAAGCAAGGTCACATCATAAAATATCTAGTCTTAGAATGTATACCTACTAGACACACCAAAGCCGTCAATACCCGGTTCAATTCGACCATCGAGATTTTTTTTACCTGGCTCAGGTTTAGCCACACATCCCAATATAAAATCCACACACCATAATCCTCTGCATATGTCATGCATCCAGCAACTGGGTACAGTATATAGAGATGTTTATTTACCTTAAAGCAAGGTCACATCAAATAAATATCTAGTCACATACAGAATACCAACTAGAAACCCCAATGCAGTCGATACCCGGTTTGAATCGACTATCGAGCTTTTTTTATAAAAAAAAATAGGCTCAGTTTTATCCCACACATCCTAGCTATCCACAAACCAATATACTCGGCTTAAGTCAAGTATCCAATAACTGGGGTACAGTATCCAGCAAGGAACTAAACAGTGTGCGATATGCTGCATATTAACAACACATTTTTTTTATTAATTCATACTTCCAATTTTGATTCAAAGTCAGAAAGTGAGTCTATAAAATCCAGAAGACACTAATATATAAACCAATCAAAGGTAGCAGTAAGGAGTAAATGTACAAGGGTAATATACATATCCGCATGTTTGCATATCAGGGGTGCTAAAAAAATGGCCTACAATCAAGAACTGGTTTTTTCCATAGCAAAAGCACACCTTTATCAATCAGGTGACTCTACACGGAAAACAACATTACTCCGTTATGAACTATATCTATTCCCACACTTAGGAACCTCTGTTGCCCAGACTAAATGGTGGTCATACAAGGATCGAGTGACTCGTGTAACACTTTGGGGTCGTGAGCATTTTAGTAACAATATCAGATTGGCTATGGTTACAGAAGCTCTGGACCTAGGGCCACAGTATTATTACGTAGAACATTCAATGAAGCCAGGTTTTTCAGAGCGGTTATACCTGCTAGCCCAATTCCTTCCATCTCAAAAGATCTATTTGTATCGAAGTTATGGTCATCAACTAAGAGGTTATTTTAACAGTACTCCACGCACACGGGAGTATGGGTTGGTCTTGGCAACTCGTATTTTGCCCTTAACAGAGCACCCAAACACCTGCTATTACTGCGATAGCTGTTTGTGTGATCACGTAATGAGTGGTTTAATAGAGATGTAGATGAGGAGCCACAAAAATACTTATCGGCCCTGCTTCTTTTTGTCCCTTGTGAGTCAGAAGAAAGAACTCAAGCTATTTTGTGTGTGTGTGTGTGTGTGTGTAGCAGATTGCATGGTGCACCACTAATTTTTCACCCTATGTAAAGGCAACACTACATTGATACTAAAGTTACAATGCTTGGAGTCAGTATTCTAGGCTGCTTCGCATTAGCTACACTTCCTAATAACTATCTCAAGCATTTTGTGGCATTCTCACTGCCTATTCCATTACATCCACCTCCACTTTCCCTATTACTTGTTCCATTCCATGACCCAAAGAAGTGCTCCCTAATATGAGGTACACCTCTTGATTTTTCAATTCCCTTACCCAAGGAAGTGCTCCCTATTATGAGATGCACCTCTTGATTTTTCTTGGCCACATATCTTGCAATGCCAATCTGCAAATGATCTAACATGCTCTATATGTTGAGAGAAATCTAAGGTGGATGATGGTGAAGAACTACCATGGCTTGGAGGCATGCAAAGCAAAACAAGCGAGAGAGAAGAGAGAGATATGACACAGAGGAAAAACAAAAAACACTATACTTGATTGATTGTATATTGTTGTGTTTACAAAAGCTTAATATAAAAGTGGCCATTCCATGTAAACTCCAATTTTAACTAAACCTTACCTGCATGCCTCAAGGGCTTGTTTGCACGGGCTGACATCAAATAAATTGGACCACAATTGGGCTTGCATACCCAACAAACCCCCCCCCCCCCCCCGCTCAAGCCCAAACCACTAACAATGGACTTGAGACAGACAATGGTAGAGTTCAACCCTCTGAAACAATGAGTAGAAGCCCCCCCGCTTGACAACAACATGGGGGTGTGTGTGTGTGTGTACTTCCCTCAGACAACAATCAGAGTGTGACAACAAGAACTCGACCAAATAGACATCGGGAGGTCTTACCACTTTTTATGTGGCAGTGTCTATAACCCTGTACAAAATTTTGACTGCATGGCAATAATTGACAAATTAAAGTCTACAATAGTTTTGACAATAGACAAAAGGGGACAAATCTATGACATTGAACAAAGAAAAATAGTTTTTTGTACTCTGCATATGCATCTTTTTGCTGCAAACCTTCGATTTGGGTGCTTTTCATTTATCAGATTACCTTGTGTGAGGACAACTTGTCTCATCGGATTAGTATCTATTGTTATATCACCTCTCAGTGAACCCCTTTGAAGCCATAAAGCATAAGGCAAACCCCCAGAAGATGGCTTTTGAAACACTATCAACCTTTGCCAAAGGACATTTTGAAATACCTTTGTTAATAGGCCCATTTGGCTTGACTTCTGAGCGTTTTGAGATGTTTAAAAGACTAGCTGCATACAACACCCTTTGATATGCTAAAAATGGCCCAACTTTCAATGCCTTCAGTGGATGAAGCTAGTGTTGGAAACCTTTTGATATGCTTAAAAAAACTGTGTAGTTTGCCTCGCACAAAACTGCCACAAATAAGGCGTTTTGAAATGTTGTCACTCCACCACGATGAGCACGCCCTGCTACGCCATAGTGAGCATTTTGATATGCTGCAAATTTTGTGTGACTGCGGACAAAGTTTTGAGAGGCAGTATGGCTCTACACCACCTACCAAACAGTGTGGCCAGATGGCGCTTTGATATGCAACTGCAGCTGCCCTACCTGCGGATTTTCCCTACACCTATGGCCTCTGCAGCGTGTTGAAACGCTATGTCTTCACCTTGAGATGCTGCCTGCAGTCCATCAATATGCTTGCCTCTTAATATGCATGCCTAGCCTTGCCTTGCTAGCGCTAAGCCTGTGGCTCTGATATCAGATGTTGGGAGAAAACCTAAGGTGGATTATGGTGAAGAACTACCATGGCTTGGAGGCATGCAGAGAAAAACGAGCGAGAGAGGAGAGACAGATATGACACAAAGGAAAAACAAACAACACTATACTTGATTGATTGTATATTCTTGTGTTTACAAAAGCTTAATATAAAAGTGGCCATTCCATGCAAACTCCAATTTTAACTAAATCTTACCTGCATGCCTCAAGGGCTTGCTCCCACGGGCTGACATCAGATAAATTGGACCACAATTGGGCTTGCATACCCAACACTATAAATCACCACTCAGGCCCTAGAACCTTACCACCAACCTTGTGCTTACCTTTATTGGAAACTCCGTTGTTTGATCGTTCACCATCACTAGATGCGTGACTATAACCAGATTCATTGATGTTTTGGGAGCAAGCATTAGCACCCATGATAACTTCACAAGTGTCCTACATATGCATACAATCACAAAAATGTCAGGTTCTTATAATATTAAAACAATTAAGAATTTAACTAATATGATACAGTGATATAAATGCCAAAAAAACAAAAGCAAAAATAGCGTGAAATTGGAGTAGTAGAGAGGAGTGCTCCATTCCAACAATAGAAATGAGCGCCAAGCACTTGTACCACCTAAACCCTCCACAAAGATTCTCCCTATCCAAACCTGTTTTCAAGAAAATTGACACTTTAGGGGAGGTAACTAATCATAAAATACAAGCACGTTGATGTAGTGATGAGGTCACTCCATTCCAACAACAAAAATAAGCCACAAGCACTTGCACCACCTAAACCCTCCACAAGGGTGCTTCCTACCCAAAACCTGTTTCCAAGTGGATAGACACCCAAGGGAGGTAGCTATTTGTAAAATTCAATTACGTCGGTGTACTAATAAGGAGCACTTCCCAAGCACTTGTACCACCTGAAGCCTCTATGAGAATGCGCCCTATCCAAACATGCTTCTAGGCAGATAGACACACAATAGAGATAATTAATTGTAAGATACAAGTAAGCCAATGTAGTGATGAGGAGCGCTCCATTCTAAAAATAGAAATGAGTCCCAAGCGCTTGTACCACCTAAATCCCCCACAAGGATGCTCCCTACCCAGACTTGTTTTTAGGCAGATAGACATTCAAGGGAGGTAACTATTTGTGGATGTTCATATTGGAACAACAAGAGGCAAAAAAGTTACCCAATAAAGCTAAAGGATAAACTTCAAGTTCTAGCTCTAGTGAGGACTCTAGGGTGTGTGCCAAAATGGTTGTCTTGGAGGATGGGACATTGTTTATATAGGTCCCTCCAAATGTGGTGCCTCTTAAATGGGGTGTTAATAACATGAGTAACTACCACTTCCCATGAAGACGTGAATGAAATTTTCTGAGTATAGGCATACCTTTGCATGGGCATACAAAGATCTCAAGGGTGTGGATCTTGACCTTTTTCAACATACAATACCTATAAGAGATGATGCCAAACCAAGTAGACAGAGACCTATATCTACAATAAGAATTTTGCCAAGAAATCAAGGAGAAGATAGAAAAGATTAAAGAAGTAGAGTTTATCTACAAAATTGGACACATGAATTGGGTATCTCCAACTGTAGTAGTACTTAAGAAAAAATTAAAAATTGAGTGTGTCAATCTCAAAAAGGTAAATGCAACAACCATTAAAGACAACTACCCTCTCCATATCACTGATCATATCTTGGAAAGGGTGGCTAGAAAAGAGCTGGAAAACAATCCTACAACTTTCTAGATCGATTTTTAGGCTATAACCAGCAAGCCATAGATTCAAAAGGTTGGTAGAAAATAGCTTTTACTATTGAATGGGGAATATTTTCATATAGGGCCATGCCCTTTGCGTTGATCAATGCTCTTGGCACATTTTAGAGGCTAATGCGTCATGCTTTCAAGAAATATGTACGTAACTTATGAGAAATTTACATGGATGACTTATGTGTTTACCCATCAAACAAAGTAGGCCACTTTGAACACCTCAAGAAAGTCTTCAAGAAATTCTACCTATATAGGATTTCTTTAAATCCTTTGAAATAAGATTTGTGCATTAAGGTGAGACAAGGGCAATTTAATCCTCAGATGTATTGTTTCAAAAGATGGGATTGCTTCAAATATGATATAGTTATGGTCATTGTACAAATTGCAAGGCTTGCAAATGTAAGGAATTTTCAAGATTCGATGGGACATTGTGGATATTATTAAAGATTTATCTACATGTATGGCTAATCACTATCTTTGTTTGGATAGACAAATGTGGAGAATCTTACGATTGGATGCATACAAGCTCAACCAGGAGAGAAGAATGGATTTTACAATTTCATATGCTAGTATGACATTGAACACTGCTGAGAAGAATTACACCACAATGGAAAGAGAATCTAGGAATGGTACATGTTATCAAAAATTTTAGACACTACTTACTGGCAAATAAGTTTGTGCTCTTTATATATCACCATGCACTACTCTACCTAGTCAACAAGCTATGTCATATAGACAGGATTGTGAGATGGTCTATCATTTTAATGGTTTGATTTTGTAATGTTTTTAAATAAAAATGGCACCAATCGGGCTTATCAAATCAATAGAATCTCCTAAGGAAGCTCCCAATATAGTTGATGATGATTTACTTAATGCCTATCTCTAGCTACTTTGATGACCATAGCACAAATTAACTCCCATATTCCTCTTCTTACAATGCCAAAATTGATTGAGCAATTTGCTATGCATCAATTGTTAGTAAGAAGATTATACAAAAAAACAAGGATACATTTTTACTTTTGTGCATAAACCCTAAAGAATAGACTAACTACTTAAATCGATCTCATATCACAATAATTGAAATCCAATTTGGAGAATATCAAACCTTGAGATGGGTTACAATGGCTCGGAGTATATTGGCTATGAATGAGAGGGTATGTTTAAGCCTATGTAAAATAATGCCCTCAATGTACAAATCAAACACATATACCTCATGCTACTTCGTTCCAAATATCTATTGTACCAAAGTGGAGCAAATATTTAGTACAATAATGAAAAGGAGTATTCATGGGCTAAGACTATGTACCAACAAAGATGCTTATATCCCAATACTAGAGCAAGCCCATGTAGGTCTAGCCGGGGTCCATTTTTATCATGAGACCACAACTAGAGAAACTTTGATGGCTGGAATTTGGTGGCCAACATTGTTTTCTGATACCAAAGAGTGTTTTAAATGATGTGATCAATGCCAATGGGCAAAGATTCCAACTGGGATGGATAGCATGCCACTACAGCCAATGATCCAATGATGGGAGCTAGGGCATTTGCAAAGTGGGGAATAGACTTCATAGGTCTTGTTCAACCTCCAGTCTACAAAATACAAGCACAATATAGTATTTTAGCCATTGATTATTTGGACCAACTGGACTAAAGTGAAGGCTACTAGAAAGATTGAATCAAGAACCATTATTGTATTCTTATATGAATGTATTTTCACAAAATTTTGAGTACCAATAGAGATTGTGAGTAATAATGTCATTCAATTTCTTAATTAGGTGATACAGAGCTTGCTAGATAATTTTATGGTCATCTATAATAATTTTGCTTCATATCATCCTCAAGAAAATGGCCAAGCTGAGTATACAAACAAAAGTCTCAGCTTTGTACTTACCAAAATTGTCGGCGAACTAATTGGAAAATGAAATTACATTCCACTTCATGGGCTTATAGATTGAAAGTTCTTGAGAAATTATCTCAAGACCCTCCTCTTTCACAACATAGCATTCCAAACTACTTTGATATCATTTGCACGGTAGAGCCAATTCGGGCTATTTATGGACACCATTTCTAATGCATGCCCCCAACATCATTTGGTCCATAAAGCATTGTCTCAAAGGAATCCAAATAAGATGGGGGAGACAATTTGCAAACTCAAGTAAACAATGATGTTGAGTAAAAAGGGAAATGTTTAAAGAGTCAATCAAGTGTTTATATGTTAATGTGTGATTTTTTTGCGAAATCAACTTAATATGCCCTACTAAATTATATTTTCCTTTGAGATGAGATTCCATTCCTCAATATGTTGATCATCTAGAAATAGCCAATTGGGACCACCTCCTTTTCTCTTGGCTAGTGATTCAGTTTCTTTTTTTGTTCTAATACTAGTTGCATATTCCAGTACACAATGATGTTAATAAAAGGGCAATGTTTAAAGAGTCAGTCAAGTGTTTATGTGTCAATGTGTGATTTTTTTGCAAAATCAAATTAATATGCCCTACTAAATCATATTTCCTCTGAGTTGAGATTCCATTCCTCAATATCTTGATCATCTAGAAGTAGCCAATTGGGACCACCTCCTTTCCTCTTGACTAGTGATTCAACTTCTTTTTTAGTTCTAATACCAGTTGCATATTCATTGAATGGATCTCCTGACTCTATGAGTCCTGGTTCCATCTCTACTCTTTCAGCAGTCTGGTCTGAATTTTCTTGGCCATACGCTACCTCTAATCTGAATTCCTCCTTATCTTTTTTTTTGGTATGTTGAACTCTCCCACCCCACCATCTAGTATAGCTTTTGACAAGGGTTCCCATTGCTTTTTGACCTTGTAATCTACTTGAATAATAGGAACTTCATCATCTCTTATAGCTAATAAGTCTACTACTATGGCTTCTACTGCTACTTTTATCTTCTTCCTTATGAACTTTGTAGCTTCTAGTATGTTCTTCTTATGTCATTCACTTCAATTGTGAGCTTTAGAATCCATTCACACACCTTGACATATATTTTATCGCGCTTGTTACTAGAATTTTCATGTGATTTTCAAGACCTGTCTTCCAACTGACTATCTTCATAGTGCCACTGTGCTGGACTCCTGTGGCCGGTAGCTAGTTGACCCTTTGATGGAGATTTGGATTTCTCTCTAGCTTTTCCATCCCCTGATCAGTATTTCTAGCTTTAGTCAATTCTGTTCTGACTTGCCGCACCTCCTCAGCCAGACTTTCATCAGTCCTGCTCCTACTATTCCTCACCAGATTCTCTAATAGGCTTCTCCTCTTGAGCCATTGAAGACTGAGGTGGCAACCTTTGGATGGCCTTGACCTCCAAGCACTCTAGGTGTTTTGGCATATTCTTTGCAAGATCCTCTATAATCTTTACTGCCATATCCCTTTGGTCTTGCCATTCATCAACCATCCTTGCCTTTCCTTTTGCCTTCCAAGTAGCTCTCTATTATTCCCATTTCTTTGTTTCTATAGGAGCTCCTCAATCACCACTCCTTTTCTTTTGGTGATCACCCAAAATGGGACTAGTTCTATAGGCTTCTGCTCACTCCCTTCTAGTTCTGCATTATTAGAGCATTGGGCTACAAAATGGCCATACAAGTTGTAGAAAAAATTCCTTTTGCCAAAATCAACGTTGCCCCTTCCTTGTCCATTGCCCCCTTGATACCTGCCTCTGCTAGTTTTAGCACTTGTATTGGCCTCATTCACCTGGATCTAGCTACTCCATATGTTTTCACCACTTATTGGTTGGTTAGTGTAATCATCAACAAGTCTTTACCCTTCTTAAAATAATGAATTCTGATCTCATAGTTGTTCCACACATGTCCATATGCCTTGCAGTATCTGCATTGGGTACACTCATATGACATGTGATCCTTTCCACACTTAAAACATTTGTGGTCCTTGCGAAAAGCTTCAACTATTTAGGAGATAGTTTATTTTTACCTTTGTAAACTCCCTTCTCCTTGGACCGATTGTTGTTGTTGTTGTTGCTAGAAGTGCCTTGGGAAGAATTTTGGGCATTGGTTTTCTCTGCATCACTTTTGTATTTACTTTCCATGGGCTTGACATTCCCTCTAGCCCCTTGTTGAAAATTGATGTGCAAAGCACCATTGTGTGGTGGATTACTTAGGTGATAGAACCAGGCCGTTGGAAGTTGACGTACTTGGCCATCTCTTCAAGTAATCCTGCTTAGAATTGTTGCTTTTGCTCGGCAAATTCTATCTTTTGAAAGACATATTTTCCTTGAGATGTAGATCCCAAAACTTGTCCACATATTTGTGGATAGACTCATGGGAGAGAAGCTTCAAACTCTGCCATTTGGTAAGCATTTTGTCATTTGCATCTCTTGCAAGGAATTGCTTCATGATGGAAACTCGTAGAATTTTCCATGTCTTTGGGGCTTTTTCATTTCCACGAAGGCTAGCCCACCACTGATGAGCATATTTTTTAAGTGCATAGCTACATGGCATAGCTTGGAGGATTTTGTGAAGCCCTCATCTCCAAAGGCCGCATCATATTGTTGGATGAAGACAATACTTTGTCGGTAGTACCAAAGGTGCCATTATAGGTAAGAGAAGAGATACTCTTTCCTCCCTCTTTGAACTTCTTGAGCTTTTGGGACCTTTGCCATGCAGGGTAAGATTTGTGATATCCTCCCCTCTTCTATTCTCTAGGAAAATAGCTATTGGATTAATTCGGAAGAGGAGGAAGGTGAAGAAGAAGGAGAAGAGGGTGACCTCTTTCTTACCCTTTTCATCTAGACTTCCATCTTCGTGGAGCCACATCTTTGGAGGAACTTAGGGATTTGCTTTTTTCTCATTCTTTGGATTCCTCCTGTCTTATGGGAGAGAGTCTTCTTTTGGGGGTCTCGTCAAGAGGCCTCCTAAGCTCTCTCTCCTATTAGAGAGGAAGGGAAATCCCATAAGCACAAAGTTGTTGAGTAACTTTGGCTTGCAAAGCAGGGTTTCCCACAACTTGCTGCAACCTAGTAACAAGATAATTGACAAACATGGGGGCATCATCATTTAGCACCTTCATGTGTAAAATCAAAGTTAGCAATGTTCATTCTACTCTCTTGGTTATTGTCATCCATGCTAATTAAACTTATATATAGACTGCTTTGTGCTTTGGTACCCTCAAAAACCTTACTCGCTACTCTTCTTTACCTTTAAAAATCAGTTCTCAAGCAGCCACACCCATGGTTTAGACATTGTTGAGAACAAAGACTAGTGGAGAGGGTCTAACATTTCTCGGTTGATTATGGTTCCTTTTGAGCTTGCTTGTACCATAACGTAAACTTTGTGAAAAGCATTAACCATCTCCGACCTCAGTCCAAAGGCCTTAAACACCTTCAAAGGTGGAAAGAGCTAGCAAGGAATGAGGATAGGGAAGAGGAAGATGAAACATTCATAGGAGAAAGAAATAGTTCCTCACTTATCATCTCTCTTCTTGCTTAGCATACATTATAGAATAGTAATGAATATTGAAAAGATGGCAAGCTTAAGCATTGGAGCATGGCTCTTGGTTGGATTTGCATTCCATATCCAAGAGTGTTGGTGTAGGCTTTCAACTTCTCTACAAGCTTGGAGAAGGAGATGGAGCTGTTGCACTTTGCAACTCACACAATGTGTGTGTGTGTGTGTGTGTGTGTGTGTGTGTGTGTGTGTGTGTGTGTGTGTGTGTGTGTGTGTGTGTGTGTGTGTGTGTGTGTGTGTGTGTGTGTGTGTGTGTGTGTGTGTGAGAGAGAGAGAGAGAGAGGTTGGGGGGGGGGGGGGGGGGTAGAGTATACTCCCCAAGCTAGCCCCCTCCTTGCTTTGGTCGACCCCCTCTCTAGCACTAGCTTGTACTTGATTGGACCTCCTCAAGCTTGGCCAATCACATGCTTAGTACATATCAAGCAACAAGTCCCCTTTTAGAGAGAGGACTTGATAAATGCAAAAACAATTAATTAAATTAACTAAATTATCATTGGACCCCTTGGGAGGCCTACCAATAGGCTTTACGCACAATATGAGGGCAACATGAAGAGGAGCTTGAAAAGTGTCCTAGTTTCTTTCTTTGGACCAAGCTTGCCTTGTTTGAGGGTGTGTGTTCTCTCTCTAGCTCCTACAAAGAGGGCTCGCCCCCTCATGAGTAGGGATGTGCTTTGAATTTTTGAACACCTTAACCCCTCAAGCATCTTAGTCATGGAGCACCTTAGCACCTTATAAGAATCTCAATCACCTTAAGCACCTTAGTCAGCAAGCACGACAAGCACCTCAAGCACCTTAGTAAGCAAGCACAACAAGCACCTCAAGCTTGGGCTGAGTTCCCACTTCAAGCACAACCCTAGCTTGCCTAAGTCAAAGTACTTTTAACATAACTTTTGGAGGTCTTTAATGAATCTAACCCTAAGGTCTTTAAGCTCCATTAGCTAGCCTTGCTCTTTGATAGGCCATCTCTTGTTTGGACCCCTTTACCATTGGCCCCATGTTGGGATAGACCCGTAAGAACATGTCTATATTCTAAACCCTTGTTCTCGTTTATTCTCCCACATTAATTGATCAGTTTAATATGAGAAAATCATTTGGATTGTTTAGATATTAGATTTTATGACAAGGACGTGTTCGCTTGGTCGTATACAGACTTGGAAGGAGTAGAGTCTATGATATACCAACACACAATCCCTTTAAAACCCGATGCAAAGCCTAGCCGACAAAGACCTTAAACCCTACAATGATATGTTTTCTAAGCGCATCAAGGAGGCGATTGATAAATTGAAGGAGCCTGAGTTTATCCACAAGATAGAACACACCAACTGGGTATCTCCCATTGTGGTAGTGCCTAAGACAGATGGTAAACTACAAGTGTGTGTGAATCTAAAGAAGGTTAATGCCGCCACAATAAGGGATAACTATCCCTTACCTATGACTGACCATGTCTTGGAACGAGTGGCACGTAAGCGGGCATACTCCTTTTTAGATGGGTTCTCAGGATGTAACCAGCTCTCCATTGCTCATGAAGATCAATACAAGATAGTGTTTGCCATGGAATGGGGTATATACACAAATAGGGTGATGCCTTTCTGTCCCACCAATGCCCCAGCTACTTTTCAAAGATTGATGGCACATGCCTTTAAAAGAATACTTGAGTCTTATGTGTGCATTATCTCTTGAGAGATGAACATATAGAACACCTTAGAAAAGTATTCGAGAAGTGCAAGACTTATAAGATGTGTTTTAACCCAAAAAAGTGTATCTTTATGGTTAGACAAGACAAAATCCTGGGACATATTGTCTCGAAAAATGACATATCTACCGGCTGAGAAAGATAAAAGTAATTTAGAGATGTCTAGACCAAACAACACAAAATAGGTACAATGGTTTATGGAAAATTGTGGTTACTACAGGAGGTTTATACACATGTATGCAATCATTTCCCAACCCCTATACAAACTTATAATAGCCTTTGTGTGGACCAAAGAGTGTTATGAGTCCTTTGAAAATTTGAAGAAAGCACTTATATCCGCTCCAATTGAAAGCACCGAATTGGGAGAAGATCTTTCATGTTCATATCAATGCTTCATCATTCGCTATTCGATGCATTTGGAAATATGGATTTCCCAGCCTGCTATGCAAGGAGGTAGCTTAACAGTGTTGAAAAGAACCACACAACCATAGAGACAGAAATGATACCCAAATGATCCCAGGAGAAAGTCAATTTACTATCTTATGGAGGTGAGTTTGATAGAACGGGGCAGGAAATAAAAAGACGAACGGTTCAAGAATCACAGTATTCCCAATTACTTGGCGGACGCTTGTATCGTTTAGGCTCAGACAACATCTTACAATTATTCATAAGTCCGGAGGAGTATGACTGTTATATTTTGGAAGCACATGTTCAGGACTTAGCATTTCATTGCTAAGTCCTAAACTCAAAAGAAAACATATGAGTGCTTGCAACAGTTAGGAGTTTATTGGTCAATTATGCACTTGCAACAGTTAGGAGTTTCATTGCTCTCAAAAGAAAACATACCAGTGCTTGCAACACTCACGAGTTTATTGGCCACATATGCACACCGATGTTCAAGAGTATATTACTAACTACGAAAACTGTAGGTCTAAACTACCAATAGAACATGCTACATTGTTTCAGGTGACAAATGCACCAAAATGGAGCCAATACATAATTGACTACCTGAGAACGAGAAAATTTCCTAAACATACCTCTAAAGCACGGCAGAGGGCATAGAAATAAAGGTTCAGGATTTTGCACTAATTGAAAATCAACTGTATAAGAGAGGAAAGGACAATCAACTCAGGATATGTGCAAAAAAAAGCATGTATTTGCCAATCCTAGAGCAAGCACATGAAGGACTCAGTGGAGGCAATTTTTGAGGGGATAAGATGGTAAAAATTGTCTTAACTGCTAGAATATGGTGGCCTACATTACACCTGGATGTTGGAAAATATGTTAAGAGGTGTGAGGCGTGCCAACGTACCAGAGTACCAATAAGGAGAGTACCAATAAGGAGAGATGAGATGGGAGCTAGATCTTTTGCTAAGTGGGGCATAGATTTTGTGGGATCAATTTCACCCCCTCGCTTACAAAACTCATGCCCAATATATCATTGTGGCTACAGACTATCTCACAAAGTGGGCTGAAGCTAAGGCCACACAAAAAGCAGATGCAAGGACCACTGCACAGTTTCTATACAAAAATATGTTTGTTAGATATGGCCTACCCATAGAAATTGTCAATCATCATGGCACACATTTCCTTAATGAAGTTATTGAAAATCTTTTGGACAAATTCATGGTAGTTCATAGGAAGTCTGGTCCATTCACAAGCTAATGGACAGACTGAAGCTACAAATAAGACTCTATGCACTGTCTTGACCAAAATAGATTTCGATTCAAGAGTAGATTGGGACCAACAGTTACACGTCACATTGTCGGCTTATAGGGTAGCCTACAAAACATCTATTGGAAAAACACCGCACAACATGGTGTTTGGCCTTAATGCGATCTTGCTGCTGGAGTTCCTGATCCCATCACTAAAAGTAGCTAAACAACTCGGATGGTAGTCCATGAATTTTGTCTTCTAGAGTCAATGACCTTGAAAGCTTCACCTGAAGGTTGTTGCCTCTATCTACACTCAGAAAAGGAGACGAATGGAATTTTGTGATAAGCATGTATTCTCAAAAGAGTTTAAAACATGAGACTATGGCCATGTTTATACATTGAAACAACATGCTAAGAAACTTAAAAAGCGAGCGATGGGACCCTTGGTGATCACTGATATATCACCAAGTGCGGCCATCAAGCTTGCTACATTGGATGGTGAAGAAATGCCTAATTGGATTAGTGGCTACTATCGGCTTAAATAAATAGTATCATCTACCACTAACCGAGAGCATGCTTCAACAAATCCATGCGGAACAAAAACGATCTCAAGAAAAGCAGCGGGTAGTCAAAGAAGCTCAAGAAGAAGACAAGGAGCACATGGCAAAATGGAAGCTTCTACGACAATAGCAGTAGCAAGGACCACCACTACGGATCTATGTAATCAAAGTGACATATTTTGAACAGGAGCATACTGTGGATCCGACAATAAAGGTCAAGCTTGGAGATAATCAAGTGGAGGCAAGTGCAATCCTAGATTCTAAAGCTCCAGGAAATCTTATTTCCTATAGCCTATACATGCAACTTACACTTGAGGAAGAGATTCAACCAACACAAGGGACATTCAAAGTTATTCAGAGCATTCAATCAAGGCAATGGGGTGGATGGTGCTTCATGTGTAGATTAATCAATATCTCTATCCGCATAAGTTTTATGTGGTAGAAGATAAGCTAGTGCAACATCCATTATTGCTCGGTCAGCCATGGCAGTGTAAGTAGTAACGGACTTACACTATAAGGGGAAAAAACCCTTTCCTACAACAAATCAACAATGGATTCCAAAGAGCAAAACAAAAGAGGTTACTACTGTAGAGCCGAGCTGGAAGAGGTTGCACAGTTTCAGCAGACCAAGCTTCTAGTAGAGTTTCAAAAAATCTGTATTCCAAAGCGACACCACAAGCATCTATCTTTAGTACAAACACTTCCTATCCAACCAACACCAAGGCAATCTGCCCAAAGACAAAATGCAAAGTAAATTTTGGGTACCCAAGAAATTATGGAAAGCTCAAAAAGACCAACCTCAAATCTGGGTACTTAAACAAAGGCCAACACAAGCCGCAACACGAACGAGAAGTACCAAAGCAACCATTGTCAATCAAACAACAAGCGACACAATTAGGACGATTACTATTTCATCGCTTTCTTATTGGTACTGAATTAACAAGAAACCTCAACATCAAATGCCAATAAGCACATCGCTTATACCCTCCTCTTGCACATCAATAATTTATTCCATGCATTGACTGAGTATGCATATAGGGCCGCATTACATGGCCTGCATTAGCACAACTTGGTAACCTATGCACAACACATATCCTAAGGCGATACACTGTTGTCTGGGAGGACTCCGAATAGGAGGGGGGACGGCATAGACTTAGAAAATACTAAAAAGACATTGTTTTCTATGTTTTTGGGTTTTGTTGCATTTCACCAAAAATATACTCTGGTTCACCAAAAATTTTCCAACAATTGGTATCAGAGCAGCAGGTTGGATCCTCCCGAGCTTAGTTGCCAGCAGCTCCAACACATGCCTGCTCACTTCCTCCGATGTCACTGAGCTTTGGCAAGCGTTTGCAGGTCGACAAAAATTTTTGGGTGGCTAGTTGAGCTCGGTTTGCTCATATTTTTTATTCGGGCTCATTTCGGCCTCCGTTTCCACTACACGCAATACTGCACAAGCTATTTCGTCATTTTTTGCAAAAAAAAATTCAGAGTCATTTTCTGCATAACAGGTCCTTTACAGTCTTCTATGGTTTGTGCTATATAGCATGTGTTGTTCCTGCTTTGTTTCTCCTCTTTTTGGGCAGTTTCATATCAAGTGAAGCATTTACGATGGTTGACAACAACATAGATGTGTTCAAGATGTTTGCTGTTGAGGACAGATTGGATGGGGACAATTGCCCTATGTGGGCTTACATGATGCAACATGTTCTTGTGTCCAAGGGCATCTGGAATATTGTACATGCCATTGATGTACGTCCTGGTTCTGAGAATATAGGTGATGTTGAGGATGTTGCAGGTCTTGCTGCAAGGATTGCTGTTGTTAGAGTTGTTTTGCCTACAACAAAACAAGCTCGTTGGGATGTAACGGATGCACAGGCTCATGTGTTGATTGTGTTTTCTATGAAGCGCACCATTACTCCTCACATTCGTTCAGCGAAATCTGCAAAACAGGCTTGGGATATTTTGTCTAGTCTTTATGCAAGCCGCAATGAGGCAAAAATTGCATTGCTGCGTAAAGAGCTGGAGTCAAAGATTATGCATGAGGAAGCTGATATGGACACTTTCCTTGCTGGTGTCAAGGATATCAATGAGCAACTTATTTTTGCAGGTGAAGTCATTTCAGACAATTCCCTTCTACAGACTGTTCTTGATGCCTTACCAGATTCTTACCAGACTTTTCCTAGTACTTGTAGACTTATGACCCAAGGAAATCCAAAAGTTGTCAAGTTTTATGCATTGTGCACATTGTTCTTGCAAGAGTCACTTTCTTAAAAAAACAAGACTAGACAGCATGCAGTTGAACATGCTTTTATTGCTTCTCAAAGAAAGGGTGGTAACAACAATGCAACCACTTCTTATGGTTCTTTTGGGAGTGGAAAATCACTTGTTCCTAATGCTTCTACTGGCAACAATTCGTCTGGAAATTCTGGTGATAAGGGAAAAAAGAAGATGCGTTGCTATTATTTGCATGCACGTTTTGGGCATCTGAATTTTGCCATCTTTGCTACGCTTGCAAAAATCTGATATGGTTGCTTATTTGCATCCTCTTGAAGCACCTGTCAAACATGTTTGTGAAGGCTATATCTTGCGTAAGATGCAGCCTTCTAAGTTTCCAAAGGATGGTTCAGTTAGGGCCAAATGCAGGTTGCAGCTTGTGCATAGTGATGTTTGTGGGCCCATGCAAACTCCGTCCTTGGGAAATTACCTACACTTTGTGATTTTCATTGATGATACTCCATGCATGCATGGGTATTTCCGCTTAAAGCGAAGTCCGAAGTATTTATGTGCTTCAAACAATTTCAAGCTATGGCTGAAAATGTCTCGAAATGTACTTGGGCACCCTCCGTTCTGATCGGAGGGGGGGGGAGTATATGTGTGTGAATTTAAAGCATTTATGGCTAGTCGTGGGATAAAACACCAATGTACAGTGCCTTATACACCTCAGCAAAATGGCGTTCCTGAGAGGAAAAACATGTCCCTTATGAAAATGGCACAATGTATGGTCAAAAGTCAAGCTTTGCCGCATTCTTTTTGGCTTGAGGCCATCATGTGGGCCACTTATGTACTAAACAGGTGTCCTACAAAAGATTTATAGTCTATTACTCCATATGAAGCATGGCATGATAAAAAGCCTTCTATTGAGCACATGGGTTTGGTTGTTTGGCATATGCTTAGGTGCCACAAACACAGCACATAAAATTGGATGATAAGGCTATCAAATGTATTTTTGTTGGTTATAGTGCTAAAAGCAAAGGTTACATGTTGAATCATCCACAAACAAAGCATATTCTGGTTTCACAAAATGTTGTGTTTGTGGAAGATTCTTTTCAGCCCTTGTTGTCATGTATTAGAGACAATAATGTAAGCTCACACGACATTTATGACACTTTGTTGCCTCTTTTCAGTGCTGGAAATATGAATGTAAATTCCAATGAGGCAAATGTACAGCCTATGGGGGTTTCTAAAAATGTTACAGATCAGCCTGTTAACTGATGCAGATGTACATGATGTACTTGATGAGGTAAGGGCTGAAAATGAGCAGGCTAGAGGTATGTTAAAATGGTTGGTGCACACTTTGTGTGGCAGTAAATTGGATTCACCTTTGTCTAGTCATACTCGTTCGAGTTCTCGCCATGCCTCTTATGCATCAGATTGTTATGCTTTGGCTATGTGTAGCTTACATGATGTTGAGGAGCCTCTATCTTTTGATGAAGCACAGAATTCAAAAAATTGGATTGCTGCCATGCAATCAAAATATGATGCACTTATAGAAAATGACACATGGACTTTATGTGATTTGCCTCCTGGCAAAAAGTCCATTGGTACAAAGTGGGTTTACAAGTTAAAATGCAAGCCAAATGGTGAGGTTGATTGCCATAAGACTCGACTTGTTGCAAAAGGCTCTGCGTTGAAAAAAGACATAGATTATCAAGAAACTTTTCCTCCCACTTGTGTATGACTACTTCTTGTTTTCTATGTGCATTGGGAGCTCATTTTGGTTGGGATGTACATCAAGCAGACATTGTTACTGCTTTCTTGAATGTTGACATTTTTTAGGGAGTCTATGTAACGCAGCCTCGCGATTTTGTCAAGAGATGACAAGAGGATAAGGTGTGCAGATGTAACAAAGCTTTGTATGGGTTGAAGCAATCTCCTCGTGTTGGTATGAGAACGATGGCACTCATTTGGTCAAACGAGGCTTTTGTAACAGTCCAATAGAAAGCACATTGTATGTCAAGCATGAGGGCGATATACTTCTCATTATTGTTCTTTATGTGGATGATTTGTTGATCACTGGTCCCAATGAGGCACATATTGCTAAATTTAAGGCTGATTTGAATGCTACTTTCAAGATGAAAGATTTGGGGCTATTGCATCATTACTTGGGGATACAATTTAAGGAGTGTGATGGTGGTATTGCCTTGTGTCATAAAAGTTACATAGAGATTTTTCTATGTAAGTTTGGACTTGAGGATTGCAAACCTATTTTCCACTCCCATGGAAACAGGTTTGAAGTTGGGTCTACATGATGTTGGTGATCCTGCTGATGTCACTCTATATCAAATAGATGTTGGTTGCCTCATTTATGTATGCAGCACGAGGCCAGATATTCAGTTTGCAGTCTCACAAGTCAGCAAATGTATGCATAGCCCAGGGTCTAAGCATTGGCAGGCTGTCAAGAGGATTTTCTGCTACTTGAGTGGCACTTTACATCTTGGCTTGTTTTATCCCAAGGGGGGATCATTGCCGCCAGACTTACATGCTTTTTCAGACTCAAATTGGGCTGGTTGTTTTGACACGTCAGTGTCCACAAGTGGTTTTTGTTTCATGCTTGGCAGTTCATGTATATGATGGTTGAACAAGAAGCAACCTACTGTGGCCACTTCTAGTTGTGAGGCTGAGTACATGGCACTCTTCACAGCTACAATTGAGTGTGTATGGCTCAGACGCCTGATGGCTGATTTGGGTGTTGGACAGGACATTGCCAACACTATCTACATAGATAGTCAGAGCGCATTGGCAGTTGCGAGGAACCCAATTTTTCATGCTCGCACGAAGCACATTAAGGTGCATTCCCACTATGTCAGGGAGAGGCTCTCAGCAAAAGAGATCAACTTGGCTTATGTGCCAACACAGGACAACATTGCAGATCTTTTCACAAAGGCATTGTCTCGTGAGAAGCTCGAAGCTTTCCGCAAAGCTCCCCACTTACTCCACTTTATGGACTAATCATGTCCGCAGGGCATGGCACTTCCCTTTACTCATATGCCAGCTCTCGTTCACCGCATCACTCCAAGGGGTATTTGTCACCATCATATACATGTGGAGTGATGTGTGTGAACACACTTATGACCGCCGGGGCATCTTTTCCCTCTTTAGAAGGGTTTTTCCCACGTGAATTTTATATACGCCCATTCATTCTAGGGCTATCTATCTTTCCATAGCACACTAAGTAATACACTCTTTGTTGTGTGCCTTGAGCTTCCTTTGTCTTCTCCAAGCTGTGTGTATTTCCTTGCAACCCTAATTCCAACAATGACAACTTATGCTAAAGTCAAGGTGCAATTATAAAAATGTTGCAAAAAGCCCGATCTAGCCAGTTTTTGGACTAAATGACAAACTTTCTAGAAACAAAGCAAACGAAGTCCAAATGAAAAAAACTTCGAGTCTAAAGTGCCTCTCATGATAGGATAGGAGTACGTGCCAAATTTCATGGCAAGTGGCCTAGGGACTCCCAATATAAGATATTTTGGGCCCACTTACTACCTCATTTCTACTATTCACATTTAGAGAGAGAGCCAGAGAGACTTAGAGCGCGCGGACTTCGATGGCTTCGTACAAAAACATAGGACACCTACCGACGCCAGACATGAGAGGATCAATGGATGCCAGGAAATTGCCAACAAAGAAGAAAAGACTTTTCTTAAAAGATATAATTGTAGCAACAGAGCCATTTACCATCCAAATGAAACACTAAAGCCGACTAAAGCTTGGATGGATGAAGCCACATTAGACGCAGAAGTTATAAGGCTTTATTAGGGCACATTTAGAGACCAACAGAGGAATGCAGTGGATGTACCAATGATTCCAAGAGAGCTAAGTGAGTATGCCAGCAAAGAGGGCATCCTCAACCACCTAGAGAGGGTGGACCTACATGACTTCTTCACATCAAGACCGACTGGTGTTGACCTCCAAAGAGTCTTTGAGCTGACAACAACCATGAAGAAAGACAGCACGACAACTCTCACCACACTAAAAGGGGGCAGCATACAAGTTTTCATTACACCTCAAATCATTGTTTATGCCTTAAGGCTACACAACCAATGATGGTAGCTCTATCCATGAGAGAAGAGACGAAGTGAAGGTGTATTTGCAAAAGAAGACCAATCCCACCTTTGAAGACCTAGTGGATCCAAGAACAACTAGGATCTGCAAGTTGTACAATCAATTCTTTCATGTTTGCAACAAGTGGCCACAAAAGTACACAACCCCACCACACGCCATTGCCACCACAATTACTTGGGCACTTGGCAGCAATATACCTAAAGACATGAACTACACCCATTACATACATGAGCAGGTAGTGGGCTTGGAGACGGACAAGCCGAAATACATCGGTGGGATAGAGATTTTTACAAAGATTGCATATGAAGCTATTGGAGCAAGAGGACAATGGCCAGACCCACCTACACAAAATGAGTGGCTGCAACTGTAGAGGATGAACCACCACTGGCACCACCTGTGTAGACAAGGCCCAGAAGGAAGTTAGAGCCGATTCAAGAAGGAAATATAGAAGACACACCAAAAAATAAAGGAAATATTGTGATGGACAAAGAGGAAAAACCAAAGGAGACAACAAGTCAAAAGGTAGCCCACATTGAGAAACTGATCGAGAAATTCAAGGCTAAACGGGCACTCAAAGGAGACTTCGAGGAGTACTGGGTGTTGGACCCATCAAAGATTGAGGGGAGCTCCTCAAGATCGCTAGAAGATCAATTTCATCACTACATTCAAGCTTATGAATCTGAGAGAGTGATTGAACTACAAAATTTAGAGCCTTTCACTGGCGAAGAGGTCCAAGATATCAAAAAAAAGCTGAAAGAGATGCTAGAAACACAAGTAAGGAGTACAAAAAAAATGAGTAAGGAGGAAGTATCCCACCACCAGGACCTTCCCCGTTGTCATAATAACTAATATCTAATTCTCCTAAATGATTTTCTCATGTTAAACTGATCATTTAATATGGGGAAGTTCCAGGGGAGAAAAACCTAGAATATTGGTTAAACTGGCAGACCGGCCACAGTAGGGATCCGAAGGAGGGAAAATAGGGATCCAAAGGGGGGGGCATCTGCAAAAGAGCAATGTGCAACAATGAGCTTTAAAGACCCTAAGGTTCAGCCCATTAAGACTTCCAAAATGCTAAGGTTCCAAAATTCAAAGGTTGTGTCCAATGGTCAAGCTTAGTAAAATTGGATGCTTGGTGAGTGTGCCAAAAAAGTCTCAAGGATCCTACATAGGAGGGGGCGAGCTCTGTAAGTAGGGGATGAGACACACACACACACACACACACACACACACAGGCTCCCTTTACACAAAGGGAATGAGAGACACATGTCAGCTCCCTAGGCCAATTGCCCACAAGGTGCACTCAAATCCTATTGGATGGCCATGGAGGTGGACCGATGAGAATTAGGGTAGAGTAAATCTAGTTTAATCATTTAAAAACACTTAATAAAAGAACCATTAAGAATTAAGCTCTCTAGAAGACTATTGGACAGTCTCCCAAGGGGTCCAATGAGCGTTCAGCAGCCCAATGACTTGCCTGATTCTTATTGGCCAGGAGACAAAGGGGTCCAATGAGAGTTTAGTTGCTTTAATTAATTACCTAAAGCTCTCACAAAAGGGGAAAGGGGACACATGTCAGAAGGCTATCACTTATGCTTCTTAAATCCTATTGGCTAAGCCTGGAGAGATCCAATAAGGTGCCATCAAGAGGATTTAGCAAGAGGGGTCGACCAAGAGAGAGAGGGGTCTGATTTTTTGAAGGCATTAACCGACACACACTCACACTAGCTCATGTGCGAAACAAGAAGACTCTCTCTCTCCTTTTCAAGCTTTAATGGAAAGCTTATCACCTACTCCAAGCTTGTGAGAAGGGAGGCCTACACCAACAACTCTTGGCTTTGTGATGCAAATCCAACCAAGAGCCAAGCTTCAATGCATGCTCATCTCCTCTACCATGCTAATTACTAAGCTATGCTATGCTAATATGAGTGATTATGTGAGGAGATGTACTTCTTTCTTGTAAGACTACTCCTTCTTCCTCTCTATCTACTCTCATACCCTGCTAGCTCTCACCATCTTCGAAGGTGTGGGAGGTCTTGGGTCTGAGACCGTGAGGGAATTGATGTTCTATTTCATAAGTGTTTTGCTTAGTCTTGAAGCTTCCATCTTCATTGAACTAGCTAGTTATTGAAGGAACACAAAGAATTGTATTTTAAAATGTCTCTTTTGATGGGAAAAACCTAGAATACAAAGCCTTTTGGAGAGGGGACCGGCTCCATGTAAATCCGGTCCTCAACTGTTATCAATAGTTTAATTTCTCTCTCTTTTCAAGTATTGTTCATTCCTATCAAACTAGGTGTTATGCTTTTTGTTGCTCTCTCCACCCAAGCACTCTTGTTATGCTCATTAGGAATCTATTCTAATGAAATGCTCACTATGTTCATGTTATTTTCCGCTACATACAAGTTACTAGGTCATTAAATGCTACACCCGTGGCCTACCTCTCAACCTCCCAGCCCTAAACCCCCCGCATCTCAATAGAAGGATTTACCTAAGAAGAAATTTGAGGCTCAATTGAAGCCAGAAGAGAAAGAAAAGGCCAAAAGATGCACCTATGAAGACCTCCTCAAACCTGTCATCTGAGGATGCGTCTGAGGTTGTATATGGCACCTCTATCTCACCATGGGCTGCAAAGGACAAAGAGAAGGGTGCAGTGTCATAATAATCAATATCTAATTCTCCTAAATGATTTTCTCATGGTAAACTGATCATTTAATATCGGGAAGTGCTAGAATATTGGTTAAGCTAGCAGACCGGCCACAGTAGGGATCCAAAGGAGGTAAAATAGGGATCCAAAGGGGGGGGGCATCTGCAAAAGATCCATGTGAAACAATGGGCTAAAAAGACCCTAAGGTTCAGCCCATTAAGACTTCCAAAATGCTAAGGTTCCAAAATTCAAAGGTTGTGTCCAAAGGATTAAAGCTTAGGATGAATTGGATGGTTTGTGTGCTCTCCAAAGTCAACACACATCCCTACACATGAAGGGGCGAGCCCTAAAGCTAGGGGATGAGAGAGGAAGCCACACACACACACACACAATCCCCCTTTACACAAAGGGAATGAAGGACACATGTCAGATGCCTAAGCTAGTTGCTCCCAAAATGTGCTCAATTCCTATTGGATGACCCTTGAAGTGGACCAATGAGAATTAGGTTAGAGTAGATTTAGCCTAATTGATTTTAAAACACTTAATAAAAAGAACCAATGAAAATCAAGTCTCCTGGATGATTATTGGACAGCGTGAGAAGGGGTCCAATAGGAATTGAGCAGCCCAATGGGCTACTTAATTCCTATTGGTCAGAATGGGGAAAGGTCCAATGGGGATTTAATTCACTTAAATCAATTAAGTTTAATTTATTAAGCTCTCACAAAAGTGGAAAGGGGGACACATGTCAGAAGGCTATCACTTATGCTGCTTAATAGCCATTGGCTGAGCTTGGCATTGTCCAATAGGGAGCCTACAAGAGCAAATAGCAAGGGGGCTCGCCCAAGAGAGAGAGGGGGCTGATTTTTGCAAGGCATTATCACACACACACTCACACAATCTCATGTGTGAAGAAAGAGAAGACTATCTCTTCCCAAGCTTTAATGGAGAGTTCATCACCTACTCCAAGCTTGTGAGATAGAAGCCTACATCGACACACTCTTGGCTTGTGGATGCAAATCCAACCAAGAGCCAAGCTTCAATGCCTGCTCATCTCCTCTACCAAGCTAATTACTAAGCTAAAGCTATGCTAATATGAGTGATTATGTGAGGAGATGTACATCTTTCTCGTAAGATACTCCTTCTTCCTCTCAATCTACTCTCATACCCTGCTAGCTCTCACCATCTTTGAAGGTGTGTGAGGTCTTGGGTCTGAGAACGGGGATAATTAAAGTTGTGTTTGCTAAGTGTTTTGCTTAGTGCATGAAGCTTTCATCTTCATTGCACTAGCTAGTCTTGAAGGAACACAAAGAATTGTATTGTACAATGTCTCTCTTGATGGGAGAAACCATAATACAAAGCCTTTTGGAGGGGGGACTGCCTCCATGAAAATCCGGTCCTCAACTATTGTCAATAGCTTAATTTCTCTCTCTTTTGAAAGTATTGTTGATGCTATCTAACTAGGTGTTATGCTTTTTGTTGCTCTCTCCACCCAAGCACTCTTGTAATTCTCATTAGGAATCTATTGTAATGAAATGCCCACTATGTTCATGCTAATTTCTGCTACACACAAGTTATTAGGACATTAAATGTTACATTGGTATCAGAGCACAAGGTTTCTCTTTTCTTCCTCAAGAAGGGAGGTCCTCAAGCTAGCTATAAATGGTTGGTATTATTAATTGCTTGTGAGTAAGTAGAATAGGGATTTTTCAGCCTTGCAGTGCGCATGCCTTCGTGCAGTTAACGGGGCATCACCGTCGAGAGCTATGGTCTTAATAGTGGAGTCCTACGGGGCTTGCCTACGGCTTAACCACTATTGAGCTATTAGAAGCTTGACAGGAGCCGGTGCTGTTTTGGTGTCGAAAGACCCTCTCTTCTATTCCTTGCAATTAATGGTATTCGAGCCGTGGGTACAGTAGCTCGAGTGCTTTTTCTAAAGGGGTAAAGAGGAGTAGCAACTAGGGCTTGAAGTGCCTAAGTACACCTAAAAAGTTTACACCTAAAAGTTGTTAGAATGGCTGACAATAGTAAAGAGAGTGAAATTAATGTTGATAACTTTGATTTTGCTCATGAGCAAGCTACTAATGATGCTTCAATGCTTGTTAACTATCTTGGCTCTAGGCTTCAACAAGCCATGGGCAATCCATCGCTCCAAAGTGAAGTGCAACGGCAGCTCCGTGCTCGCGGGATTCTCCAAGCTCATCACCATGACGAGAGAACACCTAGGAATCCTCCTTGTGAGACTACCAAAAGAGGTCTCTCTCCGATTCAGGAAGAAGAAGAGAATCCGTATGAAGGGCTCAAGAATTTACTTCTTGATGATGCATCTCCTTCCCGAAGGAGAACTCAAGAGCCTCCACCAAAGGAACGAGAAATAAGTGAGTCTCCCGCCACCTTGGTGGAGATGGCTCCACGAAGACGGCGGGCTAAACGCTCTCCATCACCACCAAAGTGGAGAAGACCATCACACTCTTCTCCACGCCATAATTCAAAGAGGGATGATAAAAAGCAAGAGAAGAAAAAGGCGAGAAAGAGGACACCCTCTTCTCCATCTTCTTCATCCTCTTCCTCTTATGAAAGCTATGGTGAAGACGACGAAGATCAAGACAAGAAAAAGGCGAGAAAGAGGTCACCCTCTTCTCCACCTTCTTCAAATTCTTCACCTTCTGAAGAAAGTGATGGTGCAACCTTTGAACCATCAAAAAGAAAAGGCCATAGGAAATCCTATGCCGCATGGAAGAGGTCGTCCAAGCTGAAGAAATTCAAAGAGGGAGGGAAGAGCATCTCTTTCCTTACCTATGATGGCACCTTTGGTGCTACGGACAAAGTCTTGGCCTTTATCCAACAATTCGATGCGGCGTTTGGAGATGAGGGCTTCACGGAGTCCTCTAAGCTACGCCATGTAGCTATGCACTTTCAAAAGTCCGCCAGACAATGGTGGTCTAGCCTACGAGCCAATGGTGAAGCTCCACGAACATGGAAAGCTTTAAGAGCTTCCATTATGAAGCAGTTTTTGGCCACCGATGCCAAAGACAAAGTACTCACCGAATGGCGAAGCTTAAATCTCTCTCCCAATGAATCCATCCACAAATATGTAGACAAGTTTTGGGACCTACAACTCAAAGCCACTGTCTTTAAAAAGTTGGATTTTGGAGAACAAAAGCAACAATTTTGTGCGGGCTTAACCGAAGAAATGGCAGAGTATGTCAACTCCCAAAGGCCACGTACCATATTGGCGGTAATACACCATACTATGGTGGCCTCACGAATCAATTTCCAACGGGGGCTAAAAGAAATAATAAGCCCACGGAAAACAAGGGTTCCAATGAGCCTAAGGGGAAGGACAATGTCCAAAAGTCTCATAAGGGCAACTCCAACAAAGCTAAAGAGAAGGGAGTTTACAAAGGTAAGAAAAAACTCTATCTTGAAGAGCTTGAGCGTTATCGCAAGGATAACCGGTGTTTCAAGTGCGGCGAACAAGGGCATGCGTACCGCGCTTGTCCCCAAAAGAACAACCGCCAAGATCCTCCTAGAGCTTCCTTGGTTGAAATCCAAGAGGAGGAGACTCACCAAACTCATCACAAAGGATCTCCTCTATGCCATGCTTGGGGAAAGGTAAGAGAACATGATGCTTTTATTCTCTTTGACCCTGGTTCTACTCACAATTTTATATCTATAGAGTTGGCTACCAAGCTAGGCATACAATCCTACGAGATGGGAGATATCCTACCGGCAGACAGTGCCTTCAAGGGGCAAGAAGCTTCAGTCACTCCCTTAATCAGGAAATTGAGGCTTCATGTCCAAGTCTATGTGGACAAAGAGGACTTCTTTATCTCTCCTCTCAAGCATGAGGATGTAATCCTAGGGGCACCATGGTTTGACCGCCTGGCTGCCGATGTTAAATTTCCTGAAAGGAGAATCTCCTTTAAGTTCAGGGAAAAAGACATGTATATAGATGCTAAGGAAATGGGTAACACTATTCCCATTGTACATACACCAGCTTTCAACAAGTCAATAAAGAGCTCTATTTCCGTGTACATGATTTTTGTTAAAGATTCTCAAAATGAACCTAATGCTTTAGCAAAAGAAAATAAAAGCAACCAAAAGGAATTAGAGTTATCCAATTTTCTCAAGGGGTTTCAAGATGTTTTCATTGACGACATCCCTTGTGAGCTACCTCCTAAACGAGGTAATGATGACCATGCAATTGAACTTCTTCCAGGAAGTTCACCGCCTAACAAACCTCCTTATAGAGTTTCACAAGCTCAACAAGAGGAGATTATGCGGCAAGTGCATGAGTTAGTTGAGAAGGGCATGGTTAGGCCTAGCTCATCTCCATTTTGCTCACCTGCGCTATTAGTGCAAAAGAAAGACGGCACATATCGTATGTGTGTCGACTATAGAGCACTAAATAGGATCACTATCAAGAATAGGTTTCCCGTTCCACGGGTAGAAGACCTATTTGATAAGCTACAAGGATCGACCTACTTCAGTAGGATTGACCTAAAAAGTGGCTATCATCAAATAAGGATAGTTGATCAAGACATTGTAAAGACCGCATTTCGCACCACATTTGGTCTTTATGAATACGTTGTCATGCCTTTTGGCTTGACCAATGCACCAGCAACATTCAACCGCTTGATGGAGAAGCTGTTCAGGCCTCATCGAACCTTCACTGGAGTGTTCTTTGATGATATTATCATCTACTCTAATTCATTAGACGAACACAAGCAACACCTCCAGGTAATATTTCAAGTTTTGAGAGAGAATAAACTTTATGTTAATCGAAAGAAAAGTGAATTTTTCTTGCAAGAGATTCAGTATTTAGGTCACATTATCTCTCAAGATGGCATCCAAATGGATCCATCAAAGTTAGAGGTAATAAAAGGATGGCCTAAACCAAGGAATCTTCATGAACTAAGAAGCTTTATAGGTATGTGTGCATACTATAGATGCTTCATAGAAAAGTTCTCACAAATTGCGGGACCATTATATGACCTAACAAAGAAAAGCGTTAGGTATACATGGTCTGCTAAGGAGAACAATGCTTTCGAAAAGCTTATCTCTCAACCTGTGCTTACACTACCGGATCTCTCAAAACCATTTGAGGTCCAATGTGATGCTTGTGGTGATTGCCTTGGAGTTGTTTTGCTCCAAGAAGGGCATGCCATAGGCTATGAGAGTCAAAGGCTCGACCCTGTTGAGCAAGCTCTAGGCATATATGAAAAGGAACTCCTTGAAGTTCTACATGCCTTAGACTCATGGAAGCACTATTTATTGGGGACTCCTTTCATTCTACGAACTGATCACCAAAGTCTTAAGTACTTCATGACGTAGACCAAGCTCTCTGACAAACAAATGAGGTGGGCAAATTTCCTTTCGCAATTTCATTTTCATATTGCTCACATTGCTAAAAAGCATAATCAAGTGGCTGATGCACTCTCAAGACGACCGAGAGTGAACGCGGTTTCCATAGCAACTCACAATGATCTATCTTCAATGATAGATGAGTATGCTATTGATCCCGATTTTAGAGATGTGATTTCAGCCCTTGCATTAGGGAAGAAAGAAGAACCATTTACTTTACAAGATGGTTATCTTCTCTATGGCAATAGACTATGCGTTACTAACTCACTACGTGAGAAAGTAATGTATGAATCTCATGCTCCACCGTATGCGGGGCATAGAGGGATTCAGTCTACCTTAAAGGGAATTGAAACATATTTCTATTGGCCTACCATGAAAGTGAACATACAAGAGTATGTTTCTAAATGTGTGGTTTGCCAAAAGACAAAATTTGATAGAGGGAAGCAACTTGGATTGCTTCAACCCTTGCCAATCCCTAATTCACCATGGGAGAGCATATCCATGGATTTATCTTCTCTACACCATAGTCGAGGACGACTATGATTTCAAGAGAGAGGTAATGTCATAATAATCAATATCTAATTCTCCTAAATGATTTTCTCATGTTAAACTGATCATTTAATATGGGGAAGTGCCAGGGGAGAAAAAGCTAGAATATTGGTTAAGCTAGCAGACCGGCCACAGTAGGGATCCAAAGGAGGGAAAATAGGGATCCAAAGGGGGGGGCATCTGCAAAAGAGCCATGTGCAACAATGGGCTAAAAAGACCCTAAGGTTCAGCCCATTAAGACTTCCAAAATGCTAAGGTTCCAAAATTCAAAAGTTGTGTCCAAAGGGTTAAAGCTTAGGATGAATTGGGTGGTTTGTGTGCTCTCCAAAGTCAACACACATCCCTACACATGAGGGGGTGAGCCCTAAAGCTAGGGGATGAGAGAGGAAGCCACACACACACACACAATCCCCCTTTACACAAAGGGAATGAAGGACACATGTCAGATGCCTAAGCTAGTTGCTCCCAAAATGTGCTCAATTCCTATTGGATGACCCTTGAAGTGGACCAATGAGAATTAGGCTAGAGTAGATTTAGCCTAATTGATTTTAAAACACTTAATAAAAAGAACCAATGAAAATCAAGTCTCCTGGATGATTATTGGACAGCCTGAGAAGGGGTCCAATAGAAATTGAGCAGCCCAATGGGCTACTTAATTCCTATTGGTCAGAATGGGGAAAGGTCCAATGGGGATTTAATTCACTTAAATCAATTAAGTTTAATAAATTAAGCTCTCACAAAAGGGGAAAGGGGGACACATGTCAGAAGGCTATCACTTATGTTGCTTAATAGCCATTGGCTGAGCTTGGCATTGTCCAATAGGGAGCCTGCAAGAGCAAATAGCAAGGGGGCTCGCCCAAGAGAGAGAGGGGGCTGTTTTTTGTAAGGCATTATCACACACACACACTCACACAATCTCATGTGTGAAGAAAGAGAAGACTATCTCTTCCCAAGCTTTAATGGATAGCTCATCACCTACTCCAAGCTTGTGAGATAGAAGCCTACATCGACACACTCTTGGCTTGTGGATGCAAATCCAACCAAGAGCCAAGCTTCAATGCCTACTCATCTCCTCTACCAAGCTAATTACTAAGCTAAAGCTATGCTAATATGAGTGATTATGTGAGGAGATGTACATCTTTCTCGTAAGATACTCCTTCTTCCTCTCAATCTACTCTCATACCCTGCTAGCTCTCACCATCTTCGAAGGTGTGTGAGGTCTTGGGTCTGAGAACGGGGATAATTAAAGTTGTGTTTGCTAAGTGTTTTGCTTAGTGCATGAAGCTTTCATCTTCATTGCACTAGCTATTCTTGAAGGAACACAAAGAATTGTATTGTACAATGTCTCTCTTGATGGGAGAAATCATAATACAAAGCCTTTTGGAGGGGGGACTGGCTCCATGCAAATCCAGTCCTCAAATGTTGTCAATAGATTAATTTCTCTCTCTTTTGAAAGTATTGTTGATGCTATCTAACTAGGTGTTATGCTTTTTGTTGCTCTCTCCACCCAAGCACTCTTGTAATTCTCATTAAGAATCTATTCTAATGAAATGGCCACTATGTTCATGCTAATTTCCGTTACACACAAGTTATTAGGCCATTAAATGTTACATGAAGAAAAGCTCAGGGACCAAGATACACAGAGAAGACCACCAAAAATGTAGTCACCACAACCTGGAGTACTAGGATCGGTACAGCCTTCACCCGTGCACAATGGAGACCTTTGGCCAGCCCTTGGAGACCTCCTCTAGTAGGTGTCTTGCTAAGTATGGGACACCAGGTTCCACTATCAGGCCCACTCCCCAAACCATCGGCAAGAAACATGGTAGCAGCTAATGAAGAAGATATGAGAGGTGCTCATCGGATAATACAAAGAATTAGAATGGGATCTCTCACACTAGCAGAGGAAAACAACATGCTCCAAACAAGGGAGGGGAATATGCAAGAAGAACATGACAACCTCACAAGAACTCTCTAGGTAACAAGTCAAAGAGTTGAGGTGGCAGAGCAAGAGCTTGATTCTCTCACTAAAACAATGAGAAATACTGAGAGAGAAAGAGACACCCTTACACTGTAGATGGTAGAGGTCTCAAGAGAGATAAAGAGTCTGCATGATGAGAAAGACAAGATAGAAGACAAACTAGAAGCGGCCAAGTATGAGGTAGTAGAGCTAAAGGACAATTTAGCGCTCCAAGAACTCACCATCCAAAGGCTTAGAGCAACCCCAAGGGCTGCAAGAGCAAGCGTGGGAGAAGATAACCAGGTTGTGCAAGCCCTTGGAAGCACAAATTGTAGCACTCCAAAAAGAACTAAAGCTAGAGCAAGGACAAAGAGTGCACATGGCAAAAGGATCTTTAGCAACCGAAGAAAGATTGAAAGCTCAACATTAGGAACTCCAGAATGAGAATGATGAGCTAAAGAAGCAACTAGAGATTATGCAAGAGCTACAAGCAGAAGAGGCTACAAGAAGAGATGAGCTTACACGACAACAACTACTAAAGTTGCAGCAAGAAGTAGAGGAAGCAAGGTCACAAGAGACGGAGCCAGGGCCTAGTGACCTGGGCATCAATGCACAAAATGAGCCCGTTGAAGTCCCCAAAGGTGTAGAAGATCCACAACACCCAGAGGAGCAGGTACACATGCAAGAAGAGAAGGAACAAACCTTAATGACGGAGGAGGAGACACGCCTCCAAACTGTGATTGAACATGCCACAATAGAATACCATAAGGCAGCCTTGGAGTGGGAAAAGCGGATGATCGACTCAGTTGGAGTCCAAGGGCTGGCCTCAGTTGTGCTTAGGTAAGAGTGGATGCAGCCATCACTCCCCTACCCTCTCCTAAAGTACGAAGTCCTCACAAACAATAAAGAAAAGAATTGAAGCTCAAGGAACAAAGCCACTGGGGATGTCAAAGACCCAGAAGCTACAAAGAAGATCGTGGACTCCCAACCAAAATGGAGAAAAGGGTGGCTTCTCAAATACCCTACATTTCTGAAGTACATGGTGGAAGCCCCCAAAAACATAAGGGATGAACCTTTGTTTTGTCCAGTACCTTGAGTACGCTCCTGGGCAAACCATGTGAGGCTTTTGAATCAGCATCCTACCTGGCTAAATTACCCATCAATGCCACCACCCAAGGAGGGAGAGAGAAGAAGTATCTCTTATATGGCAAAAACCCTAAAGGGCACCATTAACATTTTCATTGGCTCCCCTGACTTGACGTGTGTGATGATTAGAAAAATTTGCAAGACCCTCCTAGCTTGCCTCGAAGTGTTCACATCATCGAAAGCCATAGACTCAAGTCTATTGTCAACGGGCGACACCGTCACCAAAATGATCTACGATCTGTCAAAGCAGCCATCCCTGGAGGTGTTACATTTGTTCTATCTAAGACTAATTTTTTTGCCAAGCTACCACATGTATGCTTTTGAAGAAGCATTCTACACAAGATACTTCACTTACGACAACAAGATTTTTGGCCCAACGGTAAGCATCAGCAACATAAGATATGAGTCATATCTAAAGTTGTTGAAGCTACCAGGCTTCCATTGAGCAAGGGATCTGCTTGAAGACCCAACAAAGACAAAGACCCTTTGGACGACATGGACATGGAGGAGGGGAGTGTTGACGGCTAAACACTAGAAAGCCCATTTTTGTATAATTTACTTTGACTGACTCCATGGGAATTATTTTTTGAGACTCAATTAAGTTTCCAGATTATAATATACTAAACATGCGGATTAGCTGAACCCATAGTAGAAAGTAGGAGGTAATTTTGATAAGTTAAAACCTCCAAGGCTGAGGTGTAAAAGCCAATTTTTATAACTCTAAGGGAAACTTTTGAATTAATAATCTTTTGAGCTCAACTAAGCATGCCGTGACTGTGTGTTTTGTGTGAGAGTGAGTGAGGTCTTGTTCTATTCTCTATGTGCACTACGGAAGCTATATTGCAAAGGTGACTACACCATCGTGTTAGCAACGGCGAGAGCTACGCTTCAACACCAAGCTTGCACGATTCCCGTCTCTTTGCGAAGAGCTCTCTCATGATCTTTGAAGTGAGTTTTCTCTCTAATCGTGCATCTGTTTGGTGATTTCTATATATCATTGTGTTCACGGCGAGTCGAACTACACTTTACGCCTAAACACATTGAGAATCGGTGACCTGTAATTTTTTACCTATCTTCATACGCATTTTTGCACCAAGTGTTTCCAGGTAGTAATTTGGTTTAGAGACTTTAGGGTAGCTTCCTCTAGGTGTTAGAGGCTACTCCTTGAGTTTCTTGATGATTCGACAACAGTAGGTCATGTTTTGGAGAGCGTAGCCATCGTAGGTAAGGTAGTGGTTGTGCATACATAGTGTGCTTTGAGTTGATTTTTTTTGGTAGTGATGGTCTTTAGAAGGTCAAGTAGGTGATTGACACCCATCTATTTGTTTCCATGTGCCTACGCGTCAAGCTCAATCCTTGGTTGACATCTTGTTTGTTGGCCTAGTTCTCGCTTTGCTAGCAACTGCGAGCAGTGTATCTGCCCAACAACAACTATGCATACCTCCAAGGTTCTTTATACTTTGAAGTTGTGCTTTCATCTTATGTTTGTGCACGAGGTGTGCAAGCTAGGCATGGAGGTGATTTCACAAAGGATGTGGTGTCCATTTGGGATTAAGATTTTGACAAGGAGGTTAGAGGGGCCACAATGGATAATGGTCTCTACAAAATCCCTTTAGTGTCTGCCACTCCCATAGGTGATCTATCGCATTACAGGGTTGTCCATTTGAAAATTAATGCTCTTCGTGGTGCTTTTCATGAACAGATGACTGAAGGCTTACAATATGTTGGGAGTAAGCATGGAAAATGTGTTACTTGCATTTGTGTGAAGAAGCAACATAGAGAGGCTATTAAGAAGCACTCTACATGTGGAGCTACTACAGGTTTGGAGTTGGCTCACACCGACCTTTGTGGACCTATGCAGAATCCTTCTTTAGGTAGTGCCCTTGTTGGTGGATGATTGGAGCCGCTTTACTTGGGTATATTTTCTACAGCACAAGTCAAAGGAATTTTATCTTTTCAAGAATTGGCGTGCTCTTGTGGAGAAGAAGGGCAATACAAAGCATTCATTCAGCTTTGTGTGGACCATGGCATCAAGCGAAGACTTGCAAATACCAGCTCTATCTTAGAGAATGGATTTGTTGAGCGGAAGAATAGGATAGTGTTTGAGATGGTGCAGACTATGCTTGAGCATCAAGAATTTCCAAAGTCTTTATGGGCGGAGGTGGTTGCGAGACGGTAATTCACACTATAAACCATATTCGTTTTCAGGGAAAACTCCACTTGAGGATTTAGGTAGAAATTGTGATGTCTCTCACTTTCGGATATTTGGGAGTGATGCATACGTCCATGTACCAAAGGAGCAAAGGGGAAAGTTTAACCCAAGTCCAAAAGAATGTTCTTTGTCGGCTACATTAGTTTTTTTGAGGGATATTGACTCTATAGACTATGATCCATTGAAGAAGGACGTTGTACTCAGTCATGGTGTGGTCTTCAAGAGCATATTCCTTCAAAGGGGGCTTCCACTTCCAAGTCTTCCGCAACAACCTTTGATTTTCCGATACTTGGAGATCTCGACGAAGATGTTCCTCTTCAGGTCGATGAACCCTCTTCCCGTATTCCTATCCCTCATGCTATGGAGGAGATTGCACCCATTCCATAAGTTGCAGGTGACAATGGTGCTCAACATTGTGTAGAGCTAGAGCTAAATGTACCAGTAGCTCCCCTTGCGGACACCTTGCGAGATGTAATTGATTTATATTTTCCACCATATTGGCATGATGTTGGTATGATGCGGCATTGTCAGTGACTTTGAATTAGTGAGGCAAATGGGACTTTTATTACATGTGAACTATGCTTTGATGCCTAAAGTGATCAAGGACAAAGACCCTCTATTAGTTGAGGAGGCACTTTCACAAACAAAGTGGAAGTTGGCCATGTAGAAAGATCTTGATTCAATCAAGATCTTTCAATCAAGAAGAATAACACTTGGGACTTGGTTCTGCGGCCTGCCAAGCGAAAGGTGCTTGGTTTTAAATGTGTCTACAAGACCAAGTACAAATTTGATGGTTCTTTGGATAAGCACAAGGCACCACTCGTTGCCAAGGGCTTCGCTTAGAGAAATCGTGTGGACTATGACAACACCTTTGCATTGACTACAAGTATGGTGACCATTCAGATATTTTTTTCCTTTGTTGTCATTTTTGCATGTCCCATTTTTTAGATGAATGTCGTCTTGGCTTTTCTCAATGGTGACTCAGAGGAGGAATTGTATGTGGAGAAACCTCTAGGGCTCTTGGATCCAGATTTCAGTGACATGATTTTTAGGTTGTGGAAGTCTCTCTATGGCTTGAAGACTGTAGTACTATGTAGGCCTTGGCTAAGACGTTTGAGATAACAGATCTTAGGTTGCTTCATTAATTTTTGGATTGGAGGTATGGCAGACATGGGGGACATCTTTCTCTCTTAGCAGCGCTATTTCCAAGAGTCGTTGGAAGCTTTTGGTATTACCGAGTGTAAACCTATCTCATCTCAATCACAACTTGTCACAGCATGAACCCTCACATGTAGTAGATGCTACAAAGTATCAAAAGCTGGCTAGTTCTCTTATTTATGTAAACAATGAACACCCCATTTGTTGTCAGTCTCTCGGTGCGACTTCTCAGCTTTTTCATGTAGAAACCCACCAAGTCACATATGGAGCAGGCTCTTTGGACTCTTTGGTATTTAAAGGCAACCAAGTCATTAGGCATTCACTATGTGGCTAGAGGTTTGTACTCCAAGATCATTCTTTGAAGATGGAATGATTCAGATAAGGGTGGAGATCCAGATAGACAACGATCGACTACATCTTACATCTTTTCTTTGGCTCAGGAGCAGTTTCATGGAGCAGTAAGAAATAGCCTAGAGTTGTCTTATCATCCACAAAGGTGGAGTATAGAGTTGTTTGTGGTACTACTTGCGAGTAAGTGTGGTTAGAGAGGAAGATTAACTTGCCACAACAGACAACCATGATCTACTCCGATAACCAGAGTTGTATAGCCATTGCAAGGAACCCAATTTTTCATGACTAGACCAAGCATATAGAGATACGATACCATTATGTTTGTGAGAAGTCCAAGGATGGCTCTATTTGACTAGAGTATGTTCCAAAGTCTAACAATTCTACTAATATCTTCACGAAACCTCTTCCACAAGTGAAATTATCCTCCCATGCCAACTCCCTTGGACTTGTTTCCGATCCAGGAGCTGAGAGGGGTTGTTAAAGTTTTGGATTCTTGTCCCAAGGGCTATTTTTTGGCTGTGTCCGAACATACCTGAGTCTACATATCTCGATAGTGCACTCTACGACAGTGGTGCTCACCTAGTAGGTTGGCGTGAGGCGAGACCCTTGTTTCTAGGGTTTCTTAGGGTTAGAGTCTCTTGCGTTTTATACTTTCCCTTTAAAATTGTGAGGAGTGTATCACTTCAATGACTTTGGACTTTTTACTAGTTCTGGCATACATTAGGGTTGTGAGTTTTTTTTAGGATGAGTCGGGTATTTCTATGCCTTCCCTATGTAGGGAGGCCTCCCCCTTGTATTTATGCATATCAGTGTGAGAAGAGCTTCCAAAGTTTGGGCCATACTCTCTCTCTCTCTCTCTCTCTCTCTCTCTCTCTCTCTCTCTCTCTCTCTCTCTCTCTCTCTCTCTCCATTTGCCAGTGATCTCATGTTCTCTCTCTAGCACTAGCTTTCCCCTTCGGGCAGACTCCCTGCTTGCATACTTTGCACTTGCAAATTGTTCTTGTGCCCGTTTGGTGGGCGATACACAGTAGGAGGTCGATTTTGAGGAGATTTGTCGTGACAGATTCGAGATCCATTGACTACCTGGTCTCGAATGGTTGCAAACAAGATCAACACTGATTCACCCTTTTCTATTGCACCTTTGATGTGTTGCACATAGTAAGACCACCCGTGCATGTCATTTAGATGCATGTTCATGTTAGTATTCAAAGAGAGGAAGCCTAAAATATAGGTTGTCAAAGAAAAACCACAGTTATGAGTCAAGGGGGAAGTGCAAAGTCCCCGGATCAAGATAGAAGACACAAGTTCCAGGGTTGCAGATGACTATTTGAAGTAGCAAAAGAAGAGGAGAGATGCTCCAAATGGCCACAATCTAGCTATGTTGTGTACCCCAAATATTTGGAGAGTGTTGTACTCACCATGTCAAATGTTTGGATTGGTGTAAAGGGACAAAAGAGGTTTGGTCTATCACTAAAGGAACCTAAGGCATCTATTCCGGTTGATCAAATGAGGAGTAAAGAGATGAGGAGAGTGCAAAGATGTAATCTTTGATGGGGATGCTAAAGAGTCGAGTAGTTGTGAGCATGGGAACTTGTGCCAATGTGGATATAGTAACGGTGAGGTCAAAGAGATTGAGGATGAAGCAGTGATGTGGAAAGTCCCAAGAGCCTTGCATAAAAGGATGCAATCTCGTCCCCAAAGGGTTGGTCTAATGTTAAGGCTTTGGCCTCTCAACCTATGGGTTGTGGGTTCAAATCCCCCGTTGGGTCACACTCTAGAGGGACACCTTGTGCGCACCTGGTGTTCACGTTGCTAGGGTTGTTGCCCTTGGACATTCGAGTGCATCCTCCCCTTGTGGTGGGTTGAGGAGAAAGTTCCTAGCTGGTTGCTACAAGTTCTCTCCGTCGTTCCTAACACGTGGTGCATCAATTAGGTGGCCATGGTGATGCCTACACGTGGCTCTTGCCCGATGGTACACGGCTCTTGTGCGACCATGTAACATGGCTAATATTTGGAAGGGATAAGCACCTCCCCCTGTGGGCCCTCTGGTGTGTCTTTAAAAAAGGATGCATTCTCAATGCAAGTAGGAGGTGAATTGTTTTTTCAAGTCTACATTCTCTCTCTCTCTCTCTCTCTCTCTCTCTCTCTCTCTCTCTCTCTCTCTCTCTGTGTGTGTGTGTGTGTGTGTGTGTGTGTGTGTGTGTGTGTGTGTGTGTGTGTGTGTGTGTGTGTGTGTGTGTGTGTGTGTGTGTGTGTGTGTACACACACATAGCTGCACTACCAAAAATAGGGGGAAAGAAGGGAAAGAGAGGAGAAAAGCGCAAGGGTTAGTAACTTAACCTGAAGGAAAAAAAGCAATAGAAAACTTTTAGGTCTCCTCAAGCACCACACTCCTCACTCGACCCACCCTAGATGATCTTGATTGTGTAACACAATCTTTTGTGTCTCCATCAAATGCTTTGAGACGGTGACAAAATTCAAGTTATCAAAGACCCTCTATTCTCTATAGTAGAGTGAGAAAACCACCTCCAAGAAGCCTTGTTGTTGAGGTACATAATGTTTCTAGCTTCTTAGTTTTCACCCTTGCCCCCACCAGCATCGCCTTCCTTTGTGCCTAATCCCACTTCCAACACACCCACCCCGTCCCTCATAGTCACATCCATTGTTACTATCACCATTGCACGTATCATGGTATTTTACCAAAACCCTTTCAAGTTTTACCACCTCCACCCCACCTCTATCTCCACCCCCAACCCCACCTCCACCTCAATTGCCACTATTGTTATTTCACATCCTATGACAACCATACACATTCACCCTCATCATCTTGCTTCAAAGCATCCATAGATCTCTCAGTCGGGGAGTCCCTACAGCAATATAGAAAAGACTCTAGCCTATGTGAGCATGGATTTGAGGAAGTTTACTATACCTATTAGATGATTTCAACATTGGTGCAATCCTCGGATAGGCAAAATGGCTACTATTTAAGCTAACCCTTTGTGGAAGGAGGGGAGGGGACTTGATGTTGGGGGGGACATTTGAGACTTGAATACAAGAATCATAGAATTGATCTTTGAGGTCAATTGAGAATGATCCTATGCACTGTATGGGAAAGGGAAGTAAAACCGGTAAAATATACAAGAAAATAGTATAAAAAACCTACATTGCTCCTATGACTTTTCCCTTTCTCTTCACATTCCTAAGACAATGGTGGCTCTATTTTGTTACATCAAGTAAATACAACATGGAATCTCTTTCATTCATAGACCTTGATGGCAAACAAGAGATTTGTTTAGAAGTTAGAAGACGTACATCACGGTGAGGTAGACTTGCTATTTAATTAACTTTTTGAGCAACATATGTTGGAAGGTCAAACTACTAGTGTGACAACCGTATTGGCATACTAGGAGCCTTTTAGCACCCCATATAAAACTAGCAAGTAAAGTGAGGCAATCATGAGGTCAGGGAGAACATAGAGGGGCCCATAGAAAAGGGAATGGATCAATGCAATTTGGAAAAGGTGTCTAGATCGAAGAACCTAATTTCTACTTTTATTTTTTTGAACCATAGGAACTGATTAGAAAGAGGAAGAGGAATAAGGGTATGCAAAAAATCCTCCATGGTAGGGAAGGAGGAGAGCCTAAGTTTACAAAGTTGTGCATGAGTTTCAAACTGAATTGCTTGCTCTGTAGTAAACGAGCCATGAGCACCAGCTACACCTCAAGCCTGACCAATCCTTCTAGCGAAAGGAGATCATCTTTTGAGACAAGAAGTTAGGACAATCGACACTTTTGCGTCCGCACAAGTACCCATTGTAGTTAGATAATGAAATGTTCTTACAAATTTTCACATGCTCTTAATGCTCCTAACAATCAACTCATGCATAAAAAACTTTGTTGCACTGACCGACAATTCCTTAATAGCAATCCATGTTTTGAGCATTAATTAGCCTAGATTACATTCGTCTTAGCATGGATACAAAATGTTCACAAAAATTTTATTGTTTGCAATATAAGAGCGGTGCAGCTTATGGGAATACTATCTCCATCAATGACGTGTTCTATAGTAAGGGTGCTCAATTGCACAATGGAAGGAGTTGAAGACATGTTTTTAATGCCATATATTGTACTGTGGTGAATTATGATTAAGATCATTACATGTTTCGAAAAAATTTAATCAGAAAATTATTGCTGCAAAGTTAACCATAGGGTTGCAATCATAAGGTGTCACCAGACAACCACTTTTCCAAAAAGGTAAGGGCTTCTTGAGGCTTGTATTCTGGAACGGTGTGTCCCGATCCCTGCATAATAGAAGAAATCACAAACGGTAGAATGATTGTATGTGTTATTGTTGTTGTTTGATGGTGGTTGAGCCCCAAGTGCATGCACCAGGGGGCGCCCGGGGAAGGGGGGGGGGGGGGGGGGGGGGGGGAATATATCTAATCATTCCTAGGATTAGTAGAGTAATCACTTACCTTGATAGTGATAAAAGTCAAGTTCCTCCCATACATGATTGCATATCTGTTCAAAATTAAAACATCAACTTAAGTTTTAATATTATGGTCACCATGCCCAATACAAAAGCAACCTTTAGTGCGCTTTACACCAGCTAAAACTGCAAAATCTTCCCTTGATTTGAAAGAAAACCAGCACATCCCCTTCCCAAAAAAAAAGGGAAACAGACTAAAAAACACGGGCACGCACGTGTACACACAAATATTTACAGATGCACGTCCATACTGTATAGCCATCGGCCCCACCATGCATCAAAATGACAAAAGAAAAAGACATCCCCACTACCAATATGAGGGCCATTGGGTACAAGCCCACCTTTTTCACCAAACAAACAGAAAAAAAAAACAAGAACCAAGCCAAAGCAACTATTTTCAAACTTATCCACCATACCCAGCAACCTGACCATCGGTAAGCCATGGATGCCAATCCTTGACAACTTCATAGCCCATACTACGGGTCCAAGCTTGGGAGCCAGTGAAAGGCACACACATGTCATGGTCACCACTGAAGGACATGCCAAATACTGCCCATTTTTAGCATCTCTCTCTCTCTCTCTCTCTCTCTCTCTCTCTCTCTCTCTCTCTCTCACACACACACACACACACACATAAAAGTGCTACTTTCCCACTTTTTATGTTCTCTTTCATTGCCCAAAGAAAAACATAGGGTAAAGGTGCCAATTATGAGAGAAAATTTTGGAATCTTGCTTATTGCCCTTTTGTGACATGCTAAAAACGGGTCAAGAAGTGAATCTTGTCAAATAAAAAGTCAAGGTAATTTTTTTGAAAAATCAATGTTGGTATAGTTTTATTCACTTTTTCATGACAAACCCAAAGCAATTTACACATTGCAAAAATGACTAGATTTGCACAATCCCCGCCAAAAAGTACTATTTTTCAATTAAATTCTCTTTTATGACTCCTCTACCCTATATTTACTAGGAATTCAACTGTACTTTAACAATGACCTTGGAGGCTTGGGGAGTTATATAAACAAAGCACATTAGTTACCTGTATATCAAGGCTCGGTAACCCCCATTGAGAAGACCCCTGTGGTAGGGCACCATACTTCCAGCATTGTGATCATAAGATAGATCAGCGCAGACGACCCACGTCCCAATGACACTCACCTACGCCCATTAATCGAGAGCCTCAGAGCAAGAGGATAAAGCTAGTTGTATATACCAAGATGAATCTAGTAATCATAAAATGACCATGAGCCCCCTCATGTAGAGTATTCACTAGATCTCCGAGCCCAATTATGGGTGCAGAAATAGGTACCAATACAAACTCCCCTCCTTGCCACACACACATAAGTATGTAAAAGCCTCCAGGTGCACTTTGATCTGCTTGACTTACTTAGTGGTCTTCACCAAATTAGATAGAAAACTTACACTTCTTTCCATGCCAAAGTTCACTGATCCTCTACACACACTGCCAAGTTGATGATTCTAGTGCTACCAAATGCAAGATCATAGAAGATAAGGAGTATAGCATGAAGAGAAAGCTCACTCACTGGCTGAGCATGTATTGCTTCTCGAACCGCCGGATCATTCAACCATCGGTTTGCAATACTAAAATCCTGCCAAAAAAATGTAAGACATCTCACCTCAATATCTTTGTCCCTCACAGTAGTTATGAAAATTTCAACTTAAGCATGAGACAGAAAGGCTGAGAAAACTAACCAAACAAGGCACAGCAAGCAGCCCAAGTGCAGACCAAGAAGGGATTTTTCCAGCCCGGACAGGTGCCATGAGCGGCCAAGCCCGTCCAAACATTCTTCTTCTGGTGGGAAGCGTACGATTTGTCTCTCCCAAACTCCCAAAACTCTCAGGTAGCCCATGAGCTTTGATAATCCCATCTTGAATTGATACATCATGGTAGCATGGCTCAAGAATGTTATATATATTCAAAGCTGAAATGTCCTGTCCACAAATGGAAGCACCAATGAATTGCAAACGCTGACATGTCCAAGCGTTTAATGCTAGTACAGCCCGATGTTAGTACATGTGAAATGGACGAAGCCCAAGCTAGTAAGACGAGTAACAATGAAAGAAAAAGATAGAAAGAGAGTCCAGAAAAGAGCCTAGGATGCCAAAGTTGAAAGACCTAAATGGCATCTTTGCAGCACATGAGGCTTGAACTTTGGTCCTTACGCCGTTAAACCCTGGGCCTTAGCCCACGGGCCATGTGACAATAGTGGCCTAAAGGACCCAAATTTGATTATCAGTTGGTCAGTCATTGGTCAAACTGACCAGACACCTTACATACTAGTTCAGACGTCCATATGGGATTGGACGGTTCAGGTGCAGGGGTCCATCCATAAGACGTGGAGAACATTGCCCAAAACCCCATGTCGAACAAAAAGTCACACCAAGCACACACATGTTCACAAAAGGTAATGTCGTATGATGAGCTGGGAAACAAGAAATACTTCATTTAGTTCTCCTATTTTAGCGACACAAGCCGAATTTGTGGCATTCCAATAGCTTGAATTGCAGTCTCTCTCAAGCTCCTGTTGCAAAAGAGAAAGTGTGCACTCTTAGAGTTAAATTTAAGAACACCAGTATTAACTGGACCAACTGAGTGAGGGAAGTGTTTAGAACAGTTTTAACATGTACTCACCTCAAACAACTGATCGGAAATGAGGCCCATCCCATGTGCAAATGGTACCAATGCATCACCATCGAAGACCTCATCTGTTACTCCATTACCAACTAAATAACCCTGAAATGCATAACGAGGAACAAATAACAGAAGCTCAATACCTTGCTGAAGCTAGGAGCTCACAGACAAATGCTTGAATCTTGACTACCATTTGTACAGAAACCTCATCAAAAACATTTTATCTTTTGCAGGTTTATATGACAACTACAAAGCTCAATATCTAAAGCTAGGAGTTTACAGACAAACACTTGAATCTTGACTACCATATGCACAACACCTCATCAAAAACCTTTCACCTTCTGCACGCAACATCAGGCACAATTTTACAACTAAAACTGTCAATCTGAACTTGAAAATAGAGCAAGCTGGTGAGGCTGCATGCAACCACATTCAACGATCCTAGGTCAATGCAGCCCTCTAGTTAGTAATGAAAAACCAACCTTCCATATGTGATCAATTTTTTGTTGCAGGTTTAAAACGTAATTTATCATGGTAAATTCCAAATCTTTTTGTGGTAATGTTCATCGGTTCAAGTGGACTACCTTCAAATTAATAATCGGAGTCGTTCCATTTTGTATCCCTATTAAAAAAAAAAGAAGCTTTGCTTGAGTATCAAGTACAGGGATTAATGCTAGTTTAGCAGTCCCCTTGCTGGAGTGTTGGCTTCCATACACTTAATTTAATTTTTTAAAAATAAGAAAGATAAATTAACATCTCTTAAAGGCCACCATGGCCCATCAGGCCAAAATTAGGGACACCCGACGGTGAAATCTCTCATCATAAAGTGTCACAAAAATTGAACCATTATCCTAGCGCCATTGTGCTTCCATTGAGGCTTTTCCAACATCCTAGTGACAGGTCAGGCATCCATTGACAGTTCAGGCTTCCATTGAGGCTTTTCCAACATCCCGTTGTATGATATAGCCCTTTGAGCTTGTTGTTGCAGCTAAGGAGAGTTTTTCAACATCCTAGCGTTTGAGCCGTTTGATTAACTTATAAAAGGATAATTTTTGTCCAAAAAGAGAACCTGCCACTCCATCCCAAAACCTAGAGGTTCATGAGACAAGGTGACTATCCAAAACTTTTGGCTATGGCATAAAGACAAGCCTTGTGTCTGTAGCATATACCACGACTTTGACAAGAGACTGTGTACATCTTTGTGACACTCAGGCACAGGACATGTATATGGTGGCTTCTAGCCTTGTGAGCCAAACCTTGGAGCAGGATTTTTTACTAGTCCCAAAGGAAGCATGGCCGATCTCTGGCTTTTCCTATAACCTATAGGTATTGATGATATGCCCACACGGTATGGTGTTCAGGTGGTGGAGCTCTGGCCTGTACGGCTGACACAGGCTTCCAGAGCCTGGCAGACAATGATCACAGTTGCGTGCACTTAGCTGCCATTGGTAGACAAGATTGTCTATCCTGGTGCCCTGCGGTATTCTGTCGCCAGCTTCCTATTCAAAGACTGCATACCGCTTCATGTGAAGTGCATCTTCAAAGACGGACAGACAAACACACAAACACCCATGTGTGTGCACAGGCAATGACAACAATAGATTCACTACATTATAATCAACCAACACATATAAGAATGAGATAAAAGAATACCCGCAACAATTTCTTGAGTAACAGTTGGGACATAAACACCAGCATAAGACTCCCCTGATACGTAAAAGGAATTTGACTGGTATTCAGGATACTCCTCGAACCACTGCACACGCAAAAAGACAAAATCAACTTCTAAACCACCTATTAGCTAAAGAAGAAGGCAAGTCTTAAACTAACTTTTAGATAACAATCCAACCAAGACAAAAATGAAATAGAAGATACAGAGGACCCACCTATTCAGAAAGTGCTCATCAAAAAGAAGTTTTGAAAAGGACTAAAACCCAAAGAAAAAAAAAACAAAACAAAACGATGGCATTACATAAAGATTTGCAAGAAAAGAGACGAGACAAAACACAAATAAAAGATGACTGACAATCAGGAAAAGCAGGCACATGTAGACCTACAGATCCCTACATGCTTTACCTTTAATAAGAAAGAATGAACATCTTTGGCTGTTTTTAAGTCATCTGTCGAATAGTCTGTGGTGACATTTTGATAAGAAAATCCAACGCCTGCTGGTGATTCGAGGTAAATGATGCTTGCAACCTGGTGGAAAATCACAAACTGCGTGTGAAATATGAGGATATGCCATAAAGATCTCTTTCTGTTAAAGACCTTTGCTCGGTCCACTCCAAAAGCTTGTAATGCACAACTATCACATGTCTAGTGGTTTACTATGAACATAAGTGCTGGAGGTTAAACCCTAACTTTCACCATGTCTGCTTTGATGATCTTGGATCTTGGTCGAGCCTTCTTTTTTCTCTAGACTATGTAGCTCTATCATACACAATTAGAGAATGGGATTATTGATGCAGCGCTGGAATCCGAGCTTGATTTCTCTATCTCTCTATCTGATAGTTCTCCTTCAATATCCTTGATAATGGCTGCTTCATCAAATAATGCTGCAGTTCAGGGAACCTTATGGACAATTGACAAGTTGGAAACGCTTGTAGGTGAGGAGTATTTCACAGGTTAGAAAAGCATAATCCAAACCATATTGAACAATGAAGGCTTGTAAATGCTGGCCTTGTGTGACATTGATAGTTCTCCTTCAATATCCTTGATAATGGCTGCTTCATCAAATAATGCTGCAGCTCAGGGAACCTTATGGACAATTGACAAGTTGGAAACGCTTGTAGGTGAGGAGTATTTCACAGGTTAGAAAAGCATAATCCAAACCATATTGAACAATGAAGGCTTGTAAATGCTGGCCTTGTGTGACATTGGGAAAAGGGTTCAGGCGTCAAAATCCAACTGCAATGAAGCATTCTAAAGAAGACGAACGAATAGAACCGACTCCATGGCAAAGTGTACATCTTAATAAGGATCAAGAGGCATAAGCCATCTTTATCGATCCCTCATCAACCAAGGTGCTTACACAACTCAATTTGAAGCAGACATCAATAGAATTATGGGATGGGTTATGAAATGGCTCATATCAAAACATTGATTCATCTGCAAAAGCAATTTGACAAGCTTCCTTCTACAGAAATTGATCATCCCAACCGTGATAAGAGTGTCGAGTTCCTCCCCATGAAGTTACAAGGTGATGGCAATTGGTTGTCTTTTCTGAAAGAGAGCTCTCTCTCAGTCTATTGCCAAACCTACCATGATCATGGGAGTTGTTTGCAGAGAAGAAAACCTTCATCTGAGTTGTTGGCTTGAAAGTCCATGAAAGAATCATGGTACTCACCAGCCCGCGTCTTCAACGAAGAAACGTATAAGGACCTGCAACATGTACATGATTCTTGGACACTCAAGAACCATCCTTGAGAAACAAATTTATTATCTCTACTAGGCATCCGGTTGGAGCTAGACTCATAATGGCTGCTGTAACTGTGAAGATCAACATTCAAGAAATACCACAAGGGACATCTAGTTAGGGGCCAGTGCATCCAATGTGCGGGTTAACTAGATCTGATCCCCGCTGCTCATGTTTTCTCATTGCTGATCATCATTTCCCAAATTCTCTCCTAATCGGCTGCTACTGACAAGGAGCTTTTTTCCATTACCACCCTTTGCAACTTGCGGCAGATTTGCTGCTCTGTGCTTCACTGGCAGGCCAGTCCTCATGAGGTCTATCCTACAGCCTTATCTCATGTATTTTGCGGATTATGGCCAGTCTTTAGCTAGACCGTGACTAGTGATATGGCATAACAAGTCCTACTTAGTAATAGGGTATGCCCATCTTTCCCCACTATCATCCCGTTTCCCACGTCCCAGCACCATCCCCTTGTTTAAAACCTCTTGTGGAAACAAGATTCCCCTCTAAACCGCATTCCCGTTCCCTGTCCTAGCTGTCAGGACGCGTCACATGATACTATGCAGTCCTATCAAGCTTGTAACCTACCTAACCGAAAGTCAAGTCTTTAATCACAATCTCCACCCTCTCTGGGCCCCGGGATAAAAGAGGCTCCATAGCTGCAAGCCAGGTTTGTGAATCCAAGTGCTGCTCTAAGCTCACCTCAGGAGAATCGCACTAGCACTGCAATGGAAAATCCAAAATGATATGAGAGTCAACCTCAAGGTCTTCAGGCACGAAGGTAATTGTGTATCATTTGTCGTCATTGAATCACATTCCTGTATAGGGGTTTGCAACAATTGGGATCTTCTATCTAACATCAAAACGAGATCAAAACCTAAGCCTGTAAACTCTAGCACCGAAGAAGTAATGGGAATCTACCTAGATGAATCCAGGATAAGCCCAGATTCACCTTTCAAGGAAAGTGCGAAGTATAGACTCGTGGTAGTCCTCCACAAGACAATAGAACCATCAGCTCCATCATGCATAGTATTGACTAAATACTATGACATCCCCGCCTACATCATCACTACCCAATGGTGGGTGTAGAACTAGGTACTAATATATGCACCCGGACACCCACACCACGTCGTCAGTGCCCAATAGCGGGTGTAGAACAAGGTAAAAATATATGCTCCCACACACCCACACCACACACACACATGAGCATACATCAATACAAAGAACTGCATAATGAGAATGAGCCATCTTGCAAAAGAGGACAACCTCGTGAGATCCACCTCTATAGATCTGCCTACAGGGGCAAACACAACATAAAGAAGATTTCTTTCCTAAGAAATGCGGAGTTTGAAACAAAGCAGGTATGTTGAAGGTTACGATTACCAAGAACATTGCTCCCCATGGCTATTCTACCTCAAGAGAATTAAGCTTGAAAACAAAAATAACAGATTAAAACTACAAAACTTCCAAGTTTCACTTTTGAAAAAAAAAACCATGCTTTTCACATTCAAGGGGTCCAATTAACCCCTTTATTCCCATACATGTAGCTATCATCAATAACAATTTACTGCATATTAGATACAGAAGCACTTGTACAAAAGGCCAAAGTGCACACATGGACTTCAAAAGAATAACCAAAGCACAAGTATTGATATCTGACCAAGATTGAAAAACCTTTGTCCAAGAGTAAGGATTGACTGTAAGAATTGGAAGTCCCCCAGAGGTGCTATTCATCTCGAAAGAAAATGGTCCTTGAAAACAACAAGTAAAACAGTGAGCTTAACTCTCACACAAGCATTCAAAGGAATACACGACCCATATACCCTGAAATAAAAAATATTTATGCAATTTAAAAGCTCTATAGGTTATTTTGAATGAGATTGCTCTAATTATTGTCAAGGAGCCTTGCAAGTTAAGTGCTTCTCGCTTGCATATCCTATCTGAATATGCTTAATGACTTGTTGGATCAGTAACATTAGTCTCCAAGCAGTAAAGAATATATACATACGTACATACACATATGCATACTCTTTGATTACTCATGGAAATGCTTTGACTACTCAAAGTAATGTGAGTGTGTGTGAGTGCGTGTGTGCATGTGCACACATACATACACATATATCTGCCAAATCTGCAGCTCCGAGAATAAAAAAGTAGAATCTGTAAAGCAAGATCCACAACCAGTTCATGAACAAATGAGAGAATTCTTGCCACTTTAAGAGCTAGTACGTATCAAGTTTTGGGTGCAACATAAAAGAAAACAGGATGCTGAAAATTCCACATGGCCTCCTTATTATTTTAGATACAGATGGCAAAGAATGATGATTTGAAACTTACCATGCTCATAGATAAAGCCATCAAAACTTGAGCACCCAGGCCCCCCATTCATCCATAAAACGAGCGGATCAGTTGCAGGGCTGTTGGATGATGTGACAAAGTAGTAATAGAGATTGCGTCCAAGCCCTTCATCAATGGCGACGTACCTGTAATCACGAAGAAGAACTTTGAGCATGCAATCATTTTGTTAAGACCGTGGCTACAAACAAAACCTTTAATTTTTCTTCATACAGAACCAGCTTCATAAGTGTGCTTCGCTGAACCAATAGCGGCGTCTTTGCTTGTCTCAAAGAATTTAAATAACATGGAATCTTACTTCCATGATGCATTGAGGGCAATACATGTCCAAAATCTATGCATAATGGCCTTGGCAAAATTATCTTTTATTAGCCGATTTTCAAAAGCCGGAATCAGTTAAAAAAACCCATAGATATCCTAAGCATCATACAAATCAGTTTTGGGGAAGACAGCAACTCTACTGTAAAAAGTGTGTTGCCTTTTCATCACCTGCAATGTCCTAGACTATCAGCACAAAACTAAATGCAAAAAGCAATATGAGTCGCGAGCTTAAAAGGGAAACTAGTGGCTGGGTATTCAGCCAACCAGTTGGCTGCTTAACCATACAAAGTAGATTCAAAACCGCCTCTTGATGGACACGAGAAGGATCTTCAGCTAAGAGAGCGTAAAGAGCGCACATGTGTATCTGGATCATCCTCGGAATTTCTGTTGTATTTGGACCATAGACTCTTCTGCCATGCCATTCGATGATGCACGGGAGGCCCTCAATATATTTGCAACGCTCCATAGATTCTCTAGCTTTGGAAAAAACTTCTCCTTAACATTCTTCTTTCTAAAACGTGCCTTCTCAAACCTAAGAAGCACCCAATCATCTTCCTTTAACTGCAATTCGCGTCGATGCTTGTTTGCCACCTTCTGATGTTGTGCCTGAAAATTCTGCAAAGCCTCCTTCATCTTGGCAAAAGCAGTCTCCATAACGAGAATACCGCACCTCAATATCAGAAAAATTGACATGTAGAAATCAATGGACGGTTGGAATGCTGCAGACACAGAGTAGCTCTATGCTATGAGATCTCAATGCTGAGCTAGTTAGCATGCCTTTCTGGTTGAGAAGCTGGGTGAAGAAAAGTTGAACAAACTCTTCCCACAGGATCAACTAGCTCAACATGATGCAAAATCAGTTCATTCAAATGGCTTACCCAGCGTAATGCTGCGAGGGGAAGGTGCCCGAGAACCCGGGAAGTGACGTGACCAGAGCTTCATCTGGAGCGGCATCGACCAAGAAGAAAAGAGAGAGAAGAGCAGCAATGCCCAATACCATGAGGGCCACAAGCGCACGGGCGCGCACAGATACAATCACAACACTACTACGCGGCCCGCCCCTCTCTCTTCTCCCTCTCCCTCTCTCTCTCTCTGTGTAAGCCACACTAGCTGCCGAGTAGCTCATTGGATTTAAAGCCATCGCGCACTGCTGTGTGGGCGCTACTTGGTAGGCTCAACGTGTGTGTGTGTGTGTGTGGCGTGAGATTTTTACCCAAAAAAAAGTGAGAGCAATTTTTTAAGCATTTGCATCATACAAAGAGTCTCGCAAGCAATTAAGCGGGTTATGCTTTCCCTTAGGTGTTTGGACTTCTTCAAAGCAAGAACTTGCTATTGCCATGGTTTTGCATTATCGACAGGTGTTCGTTGCTCCTTCTCAGCATCCTCGGTTGCTTGCCATGCACGTCAATTGATGCTTTCCTTTGTTCATCCGAGGATGCATGTTGCCTTGAGGACCCATTCACTGCCTCGGAATTGCATAGTGCGTTGTTTGCTTTGGGTCGTTGGCGGTCTCCCGGTTGGGATGGGGAATTCTTCCTCTCCTTTTGGGAAGCTCTTGAACTTCTATTGCTTTTCATGATGAATGCAACATGGCAGTAACAGGATTTGCCACTATCTTGGAAAGAAGGTTTACTTAAATTGCTGCCTAAGCAAGCGCTTTGCGAGCGATTCTCTCACTGGCGCTCGACTACTTTAATGCCGGTGATTTACAAGATATTGGCTAAGATGTTGGTGCACTGCATTAAGGATCATCTTTTTAAAGGACTCCATCAAGCTCAATATGGTTTCATTCCACGTCGCCAGATTATGGACAATTTGGCTAGTGTTATGATTGGAATGGAGTATCACTCATCAGGACGTGTTGGTTATGCAAGTTGATATTGAAAAGGCCTTTGACACTGTACAGTGGGATTTCATTGCTGCCATAATGAGGTGCTTAGGATTTAGTCCTAAATTCGCCAATGTGGTTTATTTCTTGTATGCATGTAGCACATCTTCGGGGATCTTGGAAGGCGAACTAACAAACTCTTGGCCTCTTGGTTGTTCGATCAGGCAGGGTTGCCCCCTTACTACTCTGTTGTATGCTATAGCCACTCACCCGTTATTGATGTATCTTGATCACTTGACCTCTGTTGAGCGTCTTCATGGTTTGCGGTTACCTTCAGGTCGTACCTTTGGCTTACATAGATGATTCCTTGTTTATGCCTCGTAAATAGAAGGATGATGTCGAAGTGGTTATGGAAGCCTTAGAACTTTTTGGCTTTGCGGCTGGGCTTAAAGTCAACTTTTGCAAATCGAATCTTCTGTCTCTTCGTTCTTGTGATTGGCACAGTCTATTGTGGCCAGCTGAGATTGTTTCTCCAAACGTGATTACTAGGCATTTGGGTTATCCAATTGGATGGAATGTAACTCATTCTTGGAAAGTGGATTGGGTTATGCAACGTTTGAATATCAAATTGCACTACTGGAAGTTATCCACTTGTCCATTACATGTTCGTTCTGTGAATTGTTCAGAGTATCCTGTTGGCATATGTTCAGTTCTTTTTGCCATTGATTCATTGGCCTCGTCATTGTCTTGATTCTCTTATGTCGGACATTATGTCCCATTTGTGGCGGACCCATGCTCAAAAAAAAGGCTTGCGCTTGATGTCTATGGAGAAGCTTTGTACTCCTAGACGCCTGGGTGGCCTTAACCTCTTGGATTTGCGTAGGTATATTCTTGCTCGGAAAGCTATGTCGTTGCCTACACTTGCACAACAAATTCAGCCTTGGACTCTTATGTTTGCATAGCTTGGTCAGCATGTTGTTACTTCCTCTTTTGACCATTGGCAACCATCTATCTGGGAGGTGGTTTTTGGCAAGATGGAATGATATATTCTTGGATGCCCTCTTGCTTCCACTTTTGTGTATGTCTGGAAAGAGGTTACGATCCTTCTTTCATGGAATCCTCGGCAAGAAGGTGATTCGATTCGTTTGGAGAGTCTCCATTGGAGCCGAGCATTCTCTCTTACTTTGGTCGACCGCTCCCCTCAACTGGCTTACTTTCTCTCCGGCCGTGGTATTCGTGTGGTTGAGGATACAGTCGATGAGGCTGGATATACTTTTGAGTTTCCTTTCGCCGCTCGCCGTTTTGGATTGGGCATGCATTACCGTCAGTTTTGGAGAGAACTTCAAAGTATGTTGCTTGACTTTTTGCCAGTTTCACCTTTACCTAATGGTGATCGTATGTCTGATTGGGATCTTCGGGAGACGCCTTTTCGAGATATTTCTGCAAGTCGAATTTATGCTCTTCTTTTACCACAATCATGGCTTGCTGATCATTGCAATGCCCTTTGGCACATGCACAAATCTGATCTCTGGTGGAGCAAGCTGCTCTCTGCCTTGTGGAAAAGCCATTTTCCTTTGAAGGAGCGATTGTTTCTTTGGCGTTGTTTTCTTGGAGTGCTTCCTGTTGGCACTTTTCTTAGGGCGCATCATATTCGCCCCTCCTCCTGCATCCGTTGCTCCACTGCAGAAGAGGATATTTGCCACTTGCTGTGGGATTGCTACATTACTAGAGACTTCCTTCGCCATGTATCGGCTTGTATGCGGCTCTGCTTTCATGGGGTTGTTTTTCACAAAAGGTTATGGGTATTGGCATTTTCTCGCCGACACTACAGTGTTTTGCGGTCTTCTTTATGTGGCTTATACTGGGCTTATTAGACTCTGTGGAGTCAACGTAATGCTTGCATGTTTCATCGTACTCATGCAGACCCGTCCCCACTCTTCAAGCTTTCCCTCAGGCAATCATTACGTTTTGCTTTGGAAGTTGGTGATATCACCGCAGAGACACATCGACTTTCCTATGAATGATTCTAGCTACTTTGTACAGGCGAGTAGTTCTGTGTTCTTCCCCTTGTAGATTACCCTTTCGCTGGGTTTTCCTCGCTTTGAGGTTTCCCACTAGTGAATTAATCAAATAGATTTATATAAAAAAAAAAAAGTGTGTGTGTGTGTGTGTGTGTGTGTGTGTGTGTGTGTGTGTGTGTGTGTGAGAGAGAGAGAGAGAGAGAGACTGTAGACATGGTATGAGAGTGAAAAATGAAAAAAAGAGATTTTGATGTCACAAAAAATAAGGGCATGCCGAAGGCAAAAGCGTAGGGGAGTGAAACCGATGTGGCATGCAACTGTTTGATTGAAAAAAAAGGAGGGGTTTTTCAGACCCACACAAACCCGAGCGCCCTCACCCCCTTGGAAACACAAGAGCTACGTGCGCTTTTCAGCACCAGATGCGTGAGGACAATCGATTTCACCACTACAGATCTGTGCCCGTTGATATTTCGCAGCAGATTTAGATGTTATGGACAGTGTGAATTGAGCGATGGAAGAAAAGAGCTGGAAGGGCTTACTGCGCTTGCACAGTCTGAACCAACCCTAAGGCTGGGTTCATTGTGAGAGGCAAAATATGCTCCCTAAAATCCCATCTTTCGGGTGGAGGAGATGCATTCTGTACTCTTTCGTTGCCTAATTGTTCACACTGGAGAGAGTGGAAGAGGGAATGGTGATTGTAGGACGCTGCCTGATGTGAACATAGGGGAGGGGGGGAAGAGACAATAAAAGAGTTGAACATTGTTTTTTTAATTTGAAGAAAATTATATAAAATGAACTTTTTATGCAATTCATGCTCACAAGGGGAATCAAAAGAAACATCTTTGTTTTCTACCATGCATTGGCACTTCCTTGTGTTGCTTCTTTCCGCCCGATGTGAACATGCTCTCCTAGTTGGCGAGTGGTTGGCTGCAACTGTGCTACAGTTTCCTTCCGTCGCCTGTTGTGAACCTAGCCTTAGAAATCTTCCAATTTTTGGGCCAAAATCTAAAGTATGTGCATGTATTTCAAAATTTGCCAGTTTTCTTCAAGGCAAGCTCAAAATCTAGGTGAGATTTTCCAACTTAAGCGGTTAAAAATACACTAAATCCCCATTTTTAGCAAACATTGGTAGGACACTCCTCACTCACACACACACACACACACATAGAGCTGACAATTTAAACCACAAAGATTTATTGAACTTTAGACATAAGAGGGCTCCCCCATAGGCTCGCTAGAGTTGTTGATAGAGGGCCCTCGAATTCAGAAACGCATGGAACTGCATCGTCCGAGAATGCATGCAACAACTTAGCTAGGGGGTGCTTTAACCAACCCACGGATTCAAAAAGCTTCTTTTAATAAATTGCATCCGGCTAGGAGTAAGGTATGGCTTCTAGGGCTTTGAGCGGTTTTTGCCGGCTCATGGAATCCGAGGAATTACTTGTTGAACATTGGATTATGAGGCACACGTTTTTTTAGAGACGACACTCTCCCCAGTAAACGACCCTTTAGAGTGTAGGGCCTATGGGGGAGCCCTCTAACCAATCTACGACACTTTGGGGCAGGGGTGTTGTCCCAAAAGACGAAAACTCATAAAAGAACCTTTTTTAGTTTTTTAATTTTCTTTTGCTAAACTCACAATTTGTGAGTGGATTGTATTAAGGCAACATAAAATTTACAAACCAGCCTCAAGCTTAGGCTGAGCATTGAGGTGCTAAAGATTACAAGATGGATGTCTACTGCCTCTCACCGAGGCTAATCATAACTGGTGAATTATAGTTCTATGCTTTTACTTCTCGCAGGTTGACAACATGGCATGGGTAGCCCTAGCTAGACCAGGTCCCGGTCTTACTTTCATCCAAGCGTATAGATCATCACTTTGCTTTCTTGTATAATCTCTAAGAAGCTTGCTACATCAAGGTCTCCCTCAAACACCTGGCGGTTCCTCGCCTATCGTATATGGTGAAAGAAGAAGTACCTAATAGTTTGAGCACAGATAAGAAGAGAAGGGCTTCCCATCTTCTTGCCACCAAGGAACAAATCAGTCTTGAAGAATTTGATCTGCCATGTCCTTTGGACCCACTTGCATATTTCCCTGCCAGGCCTCTCATTGCCTGGCATTCCATGAAAAGGTGGGCCATATCTTCACTAGCTATCTCCTCCCCAAGCAATGATCGGACCAATTTCTCTTTCCCGGGTCTTTATGCCCGTCTCGATAGAGCTCCCCACATCACCCTCCACAAAAATATCTTCACAAACTGCGGCCACTTTGGCTTCCAAGTGTTCTCCATGACTTCCGTCCACCGTTCTTTTGGTCATTGTCTCTTCCATATTTTGTTGAGGGGGCTAGACCGCTTATTCTCGTGCATTAATGCATGATAGATGGTTTTAGAATGGGGTTTCCAAAAAAAGACTACTTTCGGGCCATCTTCAGGCGTTCCACTCAAACCCGAAACCTTTTTTTAAAACTTTAAAACTATGAACGTCTTGCATAAGTATCAATCAAATGTTCCAAACTCTTACATAATGCAACATGCCTATAGAAGAGAAGCCCTTTGTTAGTACCCTTCCCTTTGCAAATGGAGAGAATCTCTTGCTCACAGCTAGAGACCACATTTTGAGTAGAAAGTGAGCCAAACCCTTTTGGGCTTTAAGAAGTAAGCCACATTTGACACATACATCAGCCAAAGCTTTGGCAAGGAGTTTTGTCTAGAAGCATTGCAAATGCAAAGGCCCATGGTCCTTGGCAATGTAGACGTGGCTATAAAATTTAGGTGATTTTTAATTGTTAAAACTCAATACATTCGACAATGCAACAACATTGAACACTTCTATAGCAATGGACTTTCTACCGAGAGACTTGGGCCATGCCAATAACCAAGCATTCCTTCTCTTGAGATTAGTTACCATGCTACAATTGGATTGGTTGCACCCATCATGGAAACATCAATTTACATGACTCTCTTGGATGAAGAAGCTATCATTACAACCTTTTGCGATTCTTGGTGGTATCTGATTAACCTTAAAAGACACACAGTCTCATTCCAAATGTGGCTCACATATGCAAAGCATCTACTTTAGCAATTAGGTTTCTTTGCACCAATGATTAGTGGACTATCCTAGCCTTTGGTACACTTACCATTGGAAGGAGAGACATCCTATACCTAAAGAAACCCTGTTCAATGCAACATCAAACCAATCATCCCTAAGCAAAAGCCTTGATGTAACTAGGAACTTAAGGCCTCATACGTCACTTATGAGATCAACAATCCATTTTGGAGCAGCTTTCCAAGAGCCCTTAATAATGATGTTATCATGAATTTGCTCGCTCATGTCCACTTCTTCCGTACATAATGCTAGAGACATGACTTTTTAGGTGCAAACATAGGTGATTGCATTTGGAGAGAGGCCCTTAATTTACGTCTTTTCTAAACAACCAAGAGCTAATATGACCTACCCATGTTGGACATACACTTGCAATAAATACATTTTAAGAGACCATGTTTTGGATACAAAAAGGCCATCCAAGTGTGTAGTTAATTTTTGGGTGCAATAAATAGTATAATTCCAACTAATAGTATCACGTTTGGCCCTCATCCAAGAAACTTCAATGAATACACACTCAACACGCATCGAACAAAGTGATTGCATCTGGGGTGATTCTCTCTCGTTGCATCCATGAAAACAATCTAGAGCTTGATCCTATTGGATTTCAAGAGACAATATTTGGATGGAAGTCTATTACAATCGGGATAAGGATATTTTTGCATACATGTCAACCAAAGCATTTTCAAGTACGATGTCTTCCTTTTTATTCCAAGAGCCCTTAACTAACTATCTCATCATGACTTTGTTGCCAACTTATTCCAAAGGCATGAGATTCTTTACCCAATGGTCCCAATCTACATCCATGGATTCTAAGAAACGACATCCCAAACAGGATAATCAACAAAGCCTCTCTCTCTCTCTCTCTCTCTCTCTCACACACACACACACACACACACACATATAACGAACACGCACACGTTACATACAACATGTCATTTCTTGTTGCCTCTCTCTAGGGATTGGTGGCTATTGGATTCATATCTTAGGTACATAATATAGGTTAGTCCTAATTTGAGGATGATAGAATGCTCATAGAAAACCTAGGTTTTGTGTAATCCCACCAACAAAATTTGAAAGTTACCTCTAAATTTTAAATTTGAAGGTGAGAAAACCTACTATTTTTTTTGTGGAATAACTTTTATGGTATATGGTCAGTATTGAATTCAAGACAAGTTACTCAACAGAGAAATGGGACAACCACTTTACCCAAACTTGTTATTTTGTGAGGACAAGGGTTATGACAAGGGTAGGACCCTATCAGTGGTATTAGAACGCTATTGACGAGCAGAGCAAAGCAACAGTCTTGCCAGTGCATTCTAAACACAGTATCGTTCTATGGTGTAGGCATTGCCGGTGCAGTGTTGGCATAGAGCAACGGGTCGGACAAGGAGCTTAATACACAACACCGTTCTAAAATGCTACTGTTTTTGTGTGGCATCAATGAAGAAGGACGACGATGATGCTAGGCTACTTACAAGTGTTTCAAAATGCTACTGAAAAGAAACATTCTTCGGCAAGCATATCAAAATGCTACACAGGAGGTGAACTTAGGTGTTAGTGCTAGGCAAGCATAGCCTCTCAAAATGCTTCATTACCTATGCACAAAGCTTTTCAAAATGCTCTGCAGCAATGGCATAGCTTCTTGTTTCTTGGTGAGGGTAGAGAGACGATGGGAAGTTGTCATCAGGTCTCTTATGCATGTTAAATCACAAAGAGATAGAGATAATGAATTCCTTGGATGGGGAAGGTATATCTATGGATGAAGATTACTCAAAGATTTTGATAAAGATGAGAAGAAACAATTGGAGTTTGATCTCAAGATGAAGAGCATAGAAGGTTTGCTACAACAAGCTGGTACATCAATATATGTAGAGTTTAAAGATTATTTTTCACATGTTCCGTGTCATAGGTTTGTTATGGTTTTGTCTGTTGTCAACACCATCATCTATTTTTAGTCAAAGCCTTGTTTTTAATTTGTTAATTGTCAGTCCAATAAATTTGTATGGGCTATAGACATTGCCACACACAAAAGGTGGTAAGACCTCCCTTAATCTGTTTGGTTTAGTTCTTGTTGTCCTCACTCTGACTGTTTTCCATGGGAAATATACACACCACAAAGTTGTGTCATTGGGGGGAGAGGGGGGGGGGTGTCTGCTCATCGTTTCAGATGGTTTGTTGAACTCTTATTCCATGGTCTGTACTCAACCCACTGTACTCAGCCCATTGTCAATGGTTTGGGCTTGAGGGGGGGATTGTTTGGTTCAAGCCCTGTTTTGTCCAACCGATGGGAGGAGATGGACGTCTCATGGACGTGCAGAGAAGAGCAACGAAGAGATAGAGAGAGAACAGAGACTTCGATTGCTATTCTATATGATTTGAAAGACATGTACATATATAGACTAGCTAGACCATTATTAGCCACCCTTTTTACTATGCATGTACAAGACAAAAGACAAAAAAGGGTGGTGTGCGTCAGTCGTTGATAGTTTCCCATGGGGGACAAAAAAGGGCTTGAACCCAACAAAGCTCTAGAACAAGATTCCAATATGGACAAGGTCCAAGTGTCAATATTCAACCTATTGACCACAAAATGGTCTTAATCGTCCCATATTCTACTGCTCGTGGGAATTTTTTAAATCAATTTACAACAAGATTAGATTGAGTATGACTCACAATAATGGAGCCAAGGGCTTGTTCTTTAATATCTTTTATTTCGGCATAGATACCATGGATTTATCAATTATTATTTTTCTAATGGGACATAATCTCCCCAAGATGATTGGTTCCAATTATTGGCTTCTTAACAATGTGCTCCTTTGGATTTTTAGCCGAATTTTGTAGCAAAGTGCTTCTACATGCATGAATTTTTTTATCATGTAGCAAAGTGCTCATCATAATTTTCTTACACATTTTGAGGCCCTCATGATGGGTGTGAATTTTACGGTCTAGCACATATCAGACTAACTTTATGGACTATGACCATCTCAGTATGTCCGAAGATGAAGAGCGAATAAGCATGCTACGTATTTGGTGCAAAGGGGACACCGAATATGTTTCAATAATGCATAACCGTACTTTTAGGATGGCTATACGATGACGATTTTTTCTCATGAATTTTTTTTAATCAATATTTCTACAAGATGATATGGTCATGTCTGAGTACATTGAATTTCTTGGCTCACAAAAATACAAAATCATGCAGTAATGTCTTTTAGGAAGTTGAGACACTTGATGAATTTTTTCCTTGTATTATGCTATATGACTTGGTTCTTTTAAGACAAACTTTAAGTCAAAGTAGGCTATTCTCCTCAAAATTGCATGCTCACTACAACACTCCGCGCAAAAATCAACACGGATATCGACGACTCAAAGCTTGTTTTAAAAGTAAAAAGCCCTGAAATAAGCGTCGGAATAACCCTCGGCATCGTATCATCGATATATGCACCATTATATTTACCGTCGGAACAAGAAATGGAACACACATCGATATTTGCGTTCCAGTAGGCGTCGAAAATTAATTTTGCCATACAGGCACATGTCTCGAGGAGCATAATAATGCGTATATTGATACCTGTACCGGTGGCAAAACTTGCAAAAAAACATTTGGGCAAAGAGGGTTGGGAACTGATGCTACATGTACTGCAGTAGGCAGGAACAACCCTCTCTGCCCAAAGGAAGTGTGCACAGGCAACCGCACGCCACCTACAGTTTGATGCTAAAGAGCAAGTGAGTACAGATTAGCAAAATTGTAAGCATAACAAACCCACACAATCAAAAGCTTAAACATGACAAGTTCCCAAAAGCATAACCTTAACGTCAACTCCCAAACCATAGGCACAACGGCATGAAGATTTTCTATCCATAATTAAAACATGACTTGAAAACCGCAAAACCATAAACATAACACACTTGACATACCATAACCATAACCTACTTGTCATACCATAACCATAGCCTGCTTGTCATACCCTAACCATAACAACCATACAATCATTGCAAAACCATGTGAGAATAACCTAAATGTCAAACCATAACCATAACATGATTGCCAAACCGTATTTGGAAAACCATAAACATAATCTGCTTGCCATACCATAACCATAACCATAACCATAACCTGCTTGTCATACCATAACCATAATAGCCATACCATCATTGAAAAACCATAACCCTAACCCGATTGTCAAACCCTAACCATAACATGATTGCCATACCATCATTGCAGAACCATAACCATAACCTCTGTGCCATACCATAACCATACAATGATTGCCATACCATCATTGTTAAGCGTGCTGCATCGATGCTGTCTTTTCTGATCTCTTTTGAACTTATCCAGCGTACCAACTCACTAATTTTATAGATTGTTCCTCTAATGTCATGTGTTAGACAATCCTTTATGGAAATTGGTAAGATAAATTGTAAAAATTTGTGCCAATCATGGGACTTAAGACCACTAAGATTGTCATCTCTCGTAAAAGCCTTTTTCAAACATCGCATGCACCCAATGGAAGTCTTGAATGAAGATATAGTTTTCTTCACTTGTTGCTCTTCTGCACGACTTAAAACCCATGGACCTTTTGGTATAGCAAACTTTCCATTAAGTTTAAGTTGAGGCTATATCTTTGGCATTCGACCCACGACCTGTAGGTCATCTCTTTGGGCCTTGATCTCCCTTTTTCCAATGATGGTTTTCCATATGATCTCCCCCACATTCTTGAAGGTGTGCATTGGGTCGAGCAGATGATTAATCAACAGGTCAGTCCAATACGGGATCTCATGGAAAATAGAAAGTCTTTTCATCCCGGGTGGCATGAAATCTCCCCTCTCCAGCCACATGATGCATGTCATATTTGCATATGTTTGGTCCATGTAGCTCATGTCCTTCAGGCAAAAATCTACGATGCTCCTCGTAAACTGTCTTGCTCAAATGAGCAGAGCAGCGAAAGACAAGTCGAGGAACACATTTCGAACATGCATGATTGCCCGAGTAACTCAAGCCTAAAAAATCATAAAATTAAAATATAAAAGCGTTGGCATAGCCAGGAGTAGCATGTATGTGAGGGTTTCAAAGATACTTACATGATTACTCACCGAAGCCTGGCCATCATGCACGGTCTACATGAGAACGTCTTGCACATGTACATTTCGTCGTCCAATTGGTTGGGACATATTAACCACATCGATCCATGTCCACAATATTTGGAGCTCTTCTATAAGTGGTGCCAGATAGACGTCCATGTTCTTTGCTTTTTACTTTCCTAGGACGATTAGTGACAACAACAGGTGGCCCTTCTTGATAGCTAGCCATGGTGGAAGATTATAATTAACCAAGAAAATTTTCCATGTGCTCCATGACAAACTCTGTAATCCAAATGGGTTTACTCCGTCCAGTGCCAGACCAAAGCGATTGAGGCGCATCCTTAAATGTAGGCCATCTTTTCTCTATGTGCTTCCATGCACGAGATTCAACAGGTACCCGCATCACACCATTTGTCGATCTAGTATTTGAGTGCCATGTCATCAAAGTGACAATAGACTTGCACCTGAACATGCTCTTTATTCTTGGAATGATAGGAGAGTGTTCTTGCATGTCCTCTCTATACCTGTTTGATCCATAATTGGGATACTGTTCCAAATTTTCATACTCATTGCAAAAGAGTATACAATCATTAGGGCATGTATGTATTTTGTGATAATCCAAGTCCAAGATAATAAGAAGCTTTTTAGCGATTGGACTGGTAGGGGGCATGTGATTGCCTTCCGGCAAGATTTTCTAGTTGAGCAGCCTGTCGTTATATCAACAAGTGAACACAATGATCGTATTATTGAAGTATAATTTTCACTTTGGCATGCTTAGGATACAATGTATCTACCTGAAAATCTCTATGATGGAGGCGTCAGACCACCCATAGACAAACTACAAATTAAGCATTGCCAAAGCGGTACATAGAATTGAGATTTTTGCACCATTCTAAAGAGGCATACGTGCAAGATTTCACATCATGTCGCCCTCTTTATCGTTGCTATTATGCCGTCGATATGGATGGGATGACTGAGGTTGGTTCGCAGTGTCGCCTTGAACGTTTTTGTCTTCTAGGTTTTCAATGATGGGATCCATGTCAAAGAACGTGTCTAACATCTGCTCCACCTCTACTTCTTGAAATGTGGAAGCGGGTATTGGTGGACTCAATCATGGCTGTTTGTTTGAAAATCTTCTTCTCTGGGATGAAGTTGGAGCAATATCTACTTGCAAAGGTTCATCTATTGACTCTGAACCATGAGATTGATAACGCAGGTCTTGTAGTTGCTCTATGGGAAAGAGACCGTTATGCGTATGTGCTGATCACAGATTTTTCATTTTTGAAAGATCTGATGCTTGCAATGTGCATAATGACACGCCATCCTATCGTCCATACTTTATCTACCAATGATGCAACAAAAAAATAAATCACTCTTGTTCTAAGTACACACCACTAACTACATGATAATACATGACAGCCTCACATTCTCTAGCCATGCCTGATCCCTGCACACCTCGGTCTAGAGGTGCACAGAGATCAGGATCACTGGGTAATAATCTCGTCTTTATTGATCAATGCCTATATATTAGGGTTTGAGATACATCTTTTTTGAAATCTGTTTGTGTTTTTGAAGTCTGTGTGCGCTATTGAAGTTCAATTGCGTTATTTTACTCCGTTTGCCGAAATCCGTTTACGTTCCTGAAGCACACAAGTCATTTCTGAAGACTGTTGCATTTCTGAAGTCCGTTTGCAGGACAGGATGAGAGAGAGACATAGGGGGGAGGGTCTCAGGGACCGACCGTGGAAAACTTACCATACCACCTAAATGCAAAGGAGGAGGGTGTTTCAAAAATCTAGATAAGCATATAAGTCAAGAATAGACCACGAACAATTTTTTGTTTAAACTTATAAGTAAGGGGTGTGGGATATAAGTCTCACTCGAGGGAAAAATGAGACGGAGAAGAGATAGAGATGTATTGAAAGGAGAAAACACATCTTTGTCTATGAAGTTTATTGATAACATACATCACCATTGATATATATAGGGAGATAGTTTGATGAATACATCATAGGCCAACATTGTTGGCATAATTGTTGTATTTCTCATATGATATCACTTAAAATTCGGACTTTGATGTTATAAAACCTAAACCTTTTTCATATAAATCACCTCAAGTTCCCCCCCCCCCCCCCCCCAACCCACAAAAAAAAACTCACAATAGTGAGTGTGTGTGTGTGTGTGTGTGTGTATATTACAAAACCAAAACGAAATTATATAGAAAGCCATGCTTCTACCGAGTCATGACATCAACTAGCAATAGACAAGACACAACTATTACATCGGCTGATAAAGGGTGCCACCCTAAACTCATATGACACCAGTACAAAGGGGACTTGGATTAGGTTAAGGTTACCACCAAGGAGAGAGCTCTGCCACAACGCAACCCTTAACCGCCAGTGAAGACAATCCTTCGAGGCGAGAAGCTATAGATATCACTTTTTTCTAGCCATTCTTTTAAGGAAACTCACTGTGGTGGTCATCGGGTCCGACACCTTAACAATGTGGCCCATGAGATCCAGTTTTTGGTCCACATGGCCAACAAGATCTGCTTTCTAGACCTGAGCTTCATCTATTGAATTTTCAAGAAGGGTGGCTTTAATGGGTCCCAGAGACTCCATGGATGAATCACCTAGTGACTCAAGCTTATCCTGATTCCAATTTGTTTGGCTCTCGAGTTTATCCTACATCTCCTGTGCATGGTTCTGTGGCACTTGACTTGACTCACTCTATTTTAACTTAATGTTACCCACTTCCTCCGCAGGCTTGCTGGAGGTTGCATCAGGCATGGTATCCCTGGAAACACATCTCCTCGTAGTCCTACCTGGCAGAGTGCGGGCCACCATAGTAGCCTCGGTGTAGTTCCTAGCATAGGGCCCAATTCTTTGACATTTATAGCACGTGCAGTTGGGGAATGAAGAAAAGCTAACTCTTGCTAATAGGCACCAAAATCACCCATCTTGAGATTCAGGTACCTTGAGATGGGTTTGCACATGTCCCACAAGACGCATACTTTCACCTCCAACTCAGGACTTACCCCCTCCATATTTGGAATGAAAAGTACACGGCCCATAAGATTAGCAATAGTGTCTAAATGGCCCCACAACCATAAAGGAAGACTCTATAGCGTGACCCATACGGGGCAGAAGTTCATAATCTCTTCCTTTGGTGAGAAAAACTTGGGCAACCATGGAATTGCATTCGCGAAATATGATGCCCCCAAGATACCTGCCCTAATAACCATATCCTGGACCATTTTCTCAGACAAGCACTCCACCACATAGAACCCTTGGCCAACAACAATCAAATGGCTAATGGTGCTCTTGTTGTTTGTAGCCGCTGCCGCCAAGTCCCATAATCCCTAGGGCATCATCTGCCAGCCCATAAAATATAAGATCATCGAGCGGGCATAATATGTCTCTACACCTTGCAGTGCCAACTCGGAATTGAAGTCAACGTTCATCGCATACTCGTCTTCATCCTTATTCTGACTGAACAAGTTCACATTGTGTAGTAACTCCTTGGTCAGGGTGTGTACCCCAAAATTGGATGGCTTCAATACTTTTTCCAAATTCGAGCCGTTAACAACTAATTCATTTGTGCTTTATTACCCTCTGCATAAAAAATGAAGTCCATGCCGACTAGCCTTTCTATGCATTCCAAGTCGGGTTGTTCAATGCTTCCATGGCCTAAGACCACAAGAGATGGTGTGACCCCACTCCAGCCACCTCACCACCCCCTTTGAGCACCACAGTCGAAGAGGGTGTGACCCAACCCTTGCAAAAAGAAAAACTAAACGATTGACCAATGGATCGCGATGTGTGGCCAATGAAGGATCGCAATTTGATACCATGACCAATGTTGAGAACTGGTATCGAGCCACATGAAAAAAAACACCATTCTCCAACAACAGATCACAAACTTCATTCAACACTAATGCTTCGTCAACCACTTGATGCATGATCCAAGATCATGGCTCATAGATCGATGGGAAGTATCCAAACCAAGTACATCGCAAGGCGTGGAGCCTACAAGCTGCCTGCAAATGGATAGTAGATCTAAGAACCTAGCTCTCCCAAGCTTCTCTTCTAAAGCAAAACCAATAGCCATTGCCAATCAAAACCCTAGCATTTTGCTTACAAATCCAACACTCGTGCAGTGAGGTGCTATCTCGATGGGAGGTCCCTTGCTGTCTTGACCCTAGTGGCTCCAACGCATCCGGCTACATCCCTCATTTTTGGATGTGGGAGAGGTCGCCCTCCCACCTCCTCGCGTTGGGAGGCAACGACGGCCAGCGTTTGTGGAGGTTGACGACATGGACAGGGTTCATGGCAGGTTTTTCTCTTTGTGGTGGCATCGACGTCCTTTGCTCAATGGGGTAGGCTCCCCTTAATGCCTGTGGCTCTAGTGGCTTCTTGTTGGCTATGTCTAATCTCTCTGATGTTGGTAGATGTTGGCCTTTTGCTAGGGTGATGGAGTGACAGATTCCCCCCTTAAGGGGAAATATCGAGCTCTTGTTCTTCTGATCTTTCGTTTGGCGAATGTGAGGTTGTATGGCTTGGTGGAAAAGGTTGAGGATGTGGTAGATCTTCCTTCTTTGACTTGCTCCCATGTTAGCCATAACTTCCATTGTAGGGTGGCTCCCATGAATGTGGTTGGAGGTATGTTCTTTTTGGTATATAATATATCTATAACTCACAATTGTGAGTACTAGAAAAAAAAAGATTATTTGAGGCTTACGAATAAGAAGAATCCCGTGAAGTTGTATTGACATAAACTAATGCTTTAAAACACAAAAAGGAGTTTTACTATACATGGAGTTTAACCATAGAACCATGTAAAGCCTTATATGTAAGATAGGGATATACTAATTTCCTCCAACTCTTATAAGCATAAGCATAAGCTTAGGCAATGGATCGAATGTGATCATGAAACCAGAGCAGGAGGCTTTTTAAGTGTGAACTATGTTGGGCATAATCTCTTCCTCTGGGCAAAACTCTAGTGTCCATAGCATTGCATATGCGAAGAATGAGGCTCTCCATACCCCTTCTCTTATGATTAGATCTTGAACTACCTACTCAAAAGTACATGTAGCCACATAAAAGCCCTTGCCCATTGTTGTGAAGCATTAAAAACTGCAACCGCCTAATCCCATAAACCTCGGGTTGTCATTTGTTTGCCCATAATGATGAATCTTATCTCTTGCTCTTTACATAGATTAAATGAAACATATGTAACATCTATCTTTTCACCCGTGACCATGAAGATTCAAAAAGAACTATGATTCTCACTCATTCTTCTTTCAATTTAAGACGGTAAGATTGGCATTGTAAAAGAAACCAAAAAAGATGTTGTGCATCGGTCCTATGCACCCTTGCTACCTGCGAGGTCCTAGGCTTGGGGGAGCCTTTTGGGAACATTGCGGTAGGGTGAGGGAATTAGCCTAGTTGCACTGATAGGTCTCTTTTTGGACAACCGGGAGAGGCAGGACCTCGCGCCTCCTCTTGAGGAGGGAAATGGACTCCCAGTGTCATAAAATCTAATATCTAACCAACCCATATGATTTTCTCATATTAAATTAATCATTTATGTGGGAGAATAAACAAGAACAAGGGTTAGAATATAAACATGTGCTTATGGATCTGTCTCAACACGGGGCCAAGGTTAAAAGGGGTCCAAATGTGAGATGGTATGTCAAAGAGCAATGCTACCTAATGGAGGTTAAAGACCTTAGGGTTAGCTTCATTAAAGACCTCCAAAGGCTAGTGTTAAAAAGTCCTTTGACATTAAGCAAGCTAGGGCTGTGCTTGAGGTGAGAGCCCTTGGCCCAAGCTTGAGGTGCTTGTCATGCTTGCTGACTAAGGTGCTTGAGGTGCTTGTCGTGCTTGAGGTGATAGGGCTGAGCGTGATGTGGGAACCTTCACCAAGCTTGATAGAGTTGAGCTTGAAGTGAGAACCTTCCCCAAGCTTGAAGGGTTCAAGGTGTTCCCAAAATTCAACATGATCCCTACTCAAGCGGGGCTGAGCCCTCATTGTAGGAGCTAGAGAGAGATCACACACACCCTCACTCAAGTCAAGCATTGTCTAAAGAAGTATCTAGGACACTTGTCAAGTTCCTCTTCATGTTGCCCTCATGGTGTGCCTAAACCCTATTGGTTGGCCTCTCAAGGGGTCCAATGATAATTTAGCTAATTTATTTAATTGACTATGCAATTATCAAGTCCTCTCTCTCAAAGGGAAAAGGGGGACACTTGTCCCAAGGCTAGCATGGTTGCTTTATATTCACCCTGCATGTGATTGACTAGGTCCAATCATCTTCTAGCGTGAGCTACAAGGTGGGGTCGACCAAGGAAGCTAGGGGCTAGCTTGGGGGGTATACTCTCCCCCCCCCCCCCCCCCCCCCCCCACCCAACACACACACACACACACACACACATTGTGTGAAGTGCAAAGTGTAAGAGCTCTATCTCCTTCTCCAAGCTTGTTGAGAAGTTGAGAGACTACACCAACACTCTTGGCTATGGAATGCAAATCCAACCAAGAGCCATACTTCAATGTTTAAGCTTGACATCTTCTTCATCTTCATCACTATGCTATGCTAAGCAAGAAGAGTGATGATAAGTGAGGAACTATTCCTTTCTCCTATGAATGTTTCTTCTTCCTCTTCCCTACCCTCATTCCCCGCTAGCTCTCTCCACCTTTGAAGGTGTTTGAGTCCTTGGGACTGAGGCCGGGGATGGTTAATTCTTTTACAAAGATCATGTTATTTTCGTGATGCATGAAGCTTTCCATCTTCATTGCATCACCTAGGTCACAAGGAACACAAAGATTTTATTGTACCAAGTCTCTCTTGATGGGAGAATCTATAATACAAAAGCCTATTGGAGGGGGGACCGGCTTCACATAAATCCGGTCCTCAACTGTCGTCAAGTTCTCTACTTCTCTCTCTTGCAAAAGTATTGTTCATGCCAAGTTAATTAAGTATTATGGTTATGTTGCTACCGCTAATTAAGTTCACCCTCTATGTTCTCAAAGTAGTATCATGAAAATGCTCACTCTAATTCTCTTAATTCTACAATTCTCAAGTTCATATGCCATTTCCATTACATCCAGTTTCTCTGAGTATGGGTAGGTGGTGCAGACGGGTGTAGTCTTCCACGAGATGGCATTTGATTATGTTCGGGTTTGGCCCTCTGCTGCTTGATGTGGCCGGTGGCATGTATGTGTGGAGATCAGTAGTTGTGGATGCTTCTTGCATTCAGGAAAGAGCCTGGCCCCCTTAAGGCATGGAGATTTCAATTCCCTTATGTTCGTCAGATATTGTGCTCATGTCTCTTGCTCGTCCGGTTGGCAGAGTTCATTGGCGGATTTTGTTTGGTTCATGTGGTGGTGCTCTTTGGGATGGATGCCGGCAATGTCGACACTCAGTGGTAGCGGCCATCAGAATTGGTGGCACTCAATCCATGTGAGGCTGTGAAATGAAAGATGAAATAAAAAGAACTCATTAACACACACACACACACACACACATATATATATATATATATATATATATATATATATATATATATATATATATATATATTTATCTATATATTTATGTATGTATGTATAGAATTTACTAGAATTATGCATGGTGAAGCTTCATTTTCGTATTCTAAAACAATAGTATGTAAGAAAAGTCAAGACATGTTAAGATGTGGAATTTCTGTCGGAGGAAACGTGGGAGCAAGTAATGGAGAATATGTGGAAGCCAAAGGTTCCGTAGTACATGAAGGTTTTTTTATGGAAGGTAATTTGAGGTGCTGTACCGACGGGGGTGAAGATTTAGGAAAGAGGGATTGGGTCAGATCGATGCTTAGGGTGCAGGTTGGCTAGTGAAGATCTGGCCCACCTCTTCATGGATTGCCCAAGTATCAAAGGCCTCACAGGGAAAATATGCAAGTGGATCCAAAGAACATGGAAAATTGGTTTTTACAAGACTGATCTATTCCTTGGAGGGAAGAAGTCAGGGGGTCCTTCCATCCTCATCGGCACTCAAATCGTCAGGTACTTCTTCTTGCATAATGTATGGCAGACAAGGAACCATCGTGTGTTTGAAGGAGGTCTTGAGGTGGCAAGCTTCATAGAAATTATACAAGAAATCCAAGTGCTAATTTGGATGCTAGGGTGCAAGCAACACTCGGAGGATTGGTCTAGGACTACTTTCCACCTTGTTGTCAGCAGAGGGTATGCCTAGGATGGGGGAAAATCTTGGCTCTATCGGTAATTAAAAGTTCTCAAAAGAACATGATCATGGAACTTATGTATCAAGGATAAGGGGGCGAGTTGGTTGGGATGGCTACCCTGATAGCCGATGTAATTATGGTCCCTGGATGATGTCATGGCTCAAATTCACTCACAATTGTGAGTTTTGAAAAATAAAAAATAAAAAGATGTGGAATTTCTAAACTCTCTCATCTTTGGGATGACAGAAGCTTTTGCTGGAAGGATGTGGAGCTTGTAGTGATGCAACATAACTTGGGTATGTACGAAAGGCTTCTGATCGGTAGACTCTTGGAAGTGTTGGCAGCCTCACCTCCACTTGTAAATGGATCAGAAATTGATTGGAGAGCCTGACATTGGCCGAAGGATCGGGTGTTCACACTTCCCAAGACTCAGAATACCTATAATGTCCTAATATACAAAGTGGATTGGTTCATCCGACTCACCAAAATCTGGAAGAAAAATTGGTTTGAAGAGCATTGGCAAAAGAGTGTTAAGGGCATTTGGGAGACTCAATGACCAGAATATATGAATATTTTCATCTGGAAGGTGTTATGGGGAGCCTTGCCTACTAGTATTAAGGTGCGAGCTAGAGGGCTTGGCTCTGACACCTACTCTTGCTATAAGTCAGCCTCCGAAAATCCCCTTCATCTATTCATCATGTGCCCCACTACTTCACGAGGGCTGGCCGCAAAGGTGTGCAAATGGGTACGGAGAACTTGGAAGACAATTTTCTGTACTGATGACCTGATCTTGGGAGGGCTTGGATTCCAAAGTCATGCCTTTTTGGTGTGCACCCAGATTATTAGATTTTGCTACATGAATCAAGTCTAGAAGTCTAGGAATCTTCGAGTATTTGAAGCCAAGTTAGCGGTAGCCTGTTTTGATGATATTGTGCGCATGAGCATTGAGCACATCTATGGTGTTGGAGCTAGAAGAGGGTTAGTGGATAAGGATGAAGATTGGACTCATGCACTGAGCTGTTTGGAACACTCAAGAGGGTAGGTTTGTAACCGTTGGTATTGTATCTTTACTTTTGTTGGAACCCTAGTTCCCCCAAGACACGTGTAGTGCTTGTGGGGAATAGTATTCTTCTCGAGTTTATATAAATTCTTCGACTCACAATTGTGAGTATGGCAAAAAAAAAAAAGTGAAATCTAAAGATCCATTTAATATTTTAAAACCAAAATAACATTTAAGATAATGGAAAAATGACCAAAATACCCCTCTAATTTGTGGAAATTCCCAAAATACCCTTCAATTTCAAAATTCCCAATACACCCCTCATATTTTGTCAAAAATTCCCAAAATGCCCTTCAGATTTTCCAAAATTCCCAAAATACCCCTGGTTGTGAGAGTAAATTTATCCAAAAATTAAAAAAATTGTAGCTTTTCATAAGAAGACTGATTGTCTATGAATACAAGATACTAAAACTAGAATTTGAGCTGGTTATGTAGACGTTGGCTTCATTATTTTTAGACATAATTGTCTTTTTTTGGGAGGTAATTTGTGACAACTTACATGCTAAGCACTAAAAAATGGATATACATTGTCAAAAAAGAATAAAGATTAGGAAATCTGAACAATCCAGCTAAAATAGATACAAGGGTATTTTGGGAATTTTTGAAATTTGAGGGGAGAGGGGTATTTTGGTAATTTTCCCTAAGATAATTCTCAATCATCAATGTAAACATCATTGAAAATATGCCTAGCTCAACTCTCCTCTAAAGCTTCTCTTAGAAAGCCAAAAATAGAATAAAACTAAAAGAAAGTCAAACCATCCAAGACAAAGACCCACCAATTAACAAATTAAATAAAAGAAGATTTCAACTATTATTCATATGAAAATGGAGGTCCAATGAGTAACGAAAATAATAAAATTTCAAACGTCTGCGTAACTCTCTTCTCCTGGAAGGCTTTGTTTAGAAATCCAAAAATTGAAACTAGCCACTATCCATTTCTATTTTTTAATGCTTGCTTTCACTTAAGCTCTCTTTTTCATTCCATTTTTTCATCAAAGCTAGGAAGTGGTTTCTTCAATCGACAATAACCTTAAATGCCTTCCTTAGAGGAAATTATATGCTATTAACATACTATTATTGATTTTAAACTAAAGTTTAAATGGATTTTCTTTTTCTTTTTATTAGTTACATGTTCTTATTTCAAAATCTTTACTTGGGATGTCGATGTAACATATTTTGTTATTTGCATATAACTTATGTAGTTTTTGATGTCGATGTAACCAAATTGACATGTAACCAAATATGGGCCCATAATCTCCTTGATAGAGTGTTGTCCCCTCATGGAGAATGTGTTGGTTCCAAAGTAGATTCATAGAAGGTGCCCCAAAGCAAACTATTTTCATAACAAGAAAAAAAGTGACACAGTGATAAGGAGTTTTTGGCCTCTAAAGGCCTTAGTACCCAAGGGGCCAAGGTCGTGACAAAGTGATGATGAGTTTTTGGCCTCTAAAGGCCTTAGTACCCAAGGGGCCAAGGTCGTTCAATTTTGCTTGTTTCATGCGTATTGTCCCTCAAACAATCATTCTCCCCAACAGGAAGAACATTATCACATGTACTTCTGTTGTTGGAATTTTCCTCTCTTCTTGAAAAAGGGAATTTGATTTGTAATTAATACTGAATGCATTTATTAAGATTTTTCCAATTTTAAACCTCTACCCACTTCCTATTAGGAGTTTAGCAAAAAAATTAATTCTTTTTCCAATTTCATTCCAGGTGGGCTTGATTTGCCTTTACCACCATACTACTCATCTTACATCATTTTGACCACCATTCAAATCAATTTCCTCTCATCTCTTGCATTGCTTAAAAGCAAATCTTCTTATATTGATCATCACAGACTTTACTCATTGCACACAGTATTACTCATTGCAAGTAGTTTCAAAGATCTTTCTAAAGGTGATGGCCAATCACATTTTATATATTATCCCCAAAACAAGGTGAAATATCTCACATTGGCCTATATAGAAAGAGTGCATTCATTGATACTACTACCGGTCTACCCACTTTCATTATGTAGAATCTCACTAGATTCCATCCCAATCTTTTGCATTGTTGTGGCCATGTAGTAAAAATTATGATGCACACACGGGATTTGAGCTCCCATACGCTCACAAAAATTGTCAACATTAACCACGTCGCCTGGCTGGGCTTACTCTCCATATGGCGATCTTCATACTAAAAAAAGCAACAGTTTTTCCTCTCATCCAACTTGGCCCACCTTCGTTTTCCGTGTCCACTTGATTGTACACGACCTCCTTAGTTCGATGTTGCGTGTTAAGATGCGTCCTCAGGGTCCCCCCCTCCCCTCCTGCCCTCTAGAAGAAAAACCATGCGCATCGACGACTCCTTGCTTTCCTATTCAAAGTAAAATATCCTACCTTTAGTTTTCCTTTAGAGTACAATGTGTACCTTGCTAGATTCCATTTAAAGAAATGGTTCCAAATTTGAGCAACTTTGCCCTCCCTTTTTATATGAAAAGGAAGACAAATGTTAAATATAGTGGGCGACATACTTAAAAGACACTGCTTAGTCAATACTCCTCTTATAAGAAGAGGAAGAGATATTTTTTTCCCATAATTATCTTGCCATGGAACATTGATAACCAAGCTATATCCAATGGTGCACAATTGCTCTTAGGTAGGCCAAAAACCTTATATATGTGTGTGCACGCACGTGCGCGCGCGCACACACACACACACACACACACACACACACATATATATATATATATATATATATATATATATATATATATATATATATATATATATATATATATATATATATATATATATAGAGAGAGAGAGAGAGAGAGAGAGAGAGTGTGTTTAAGTGGAATTATGCAAGGTAAAGCTTCAATATGGCATTTTGAAAGAATAGAATGCAAGAAAGGTCAAACCATGTCAGGCTGTGAAATGAAAAGTGTAATGGAAATGGCCTATGAACTTTGAGAATAGCAGAATTAAGAGAATTAGAGAGAACATTTTTGTGAGACTACTTTGAGAGCATAGAGGGTGAACTTAATTGATGGTAGCAACATAATGATAGTACCTAGTTAACTTGGCATGAACAATACTTTTGCAAGAGAGAGAGTTTAGAAAACATGACAACAGTTGAGGATCGGATTTATGTGTAGCCGCCCCCCCCTCCAATAGGCATTTGTATTATAGATTCTCCCATCAAGAGAGACTTGGTACAATACAATCTTTGTGTTCCTTGTGACTTAGGTGATGCAATGAACATGGAAAGCTTCATGCATCACTAGCATAATATATACTTTGCAAAAAGCATTAACTATCCCAAGGCCTCAAACACCTTCGAAGGTGGAGAGAGCTAGCGGGGAATGAGGGTAGGGAAGAGGAAGAAGAAATTCATAGGAGAAAGAAATAGTTCCTCATTTATCATCACTCTTCTTGCTAGCATACATAATAGCATAGTAATGAAGATGGAGAAGATGGCAAGCTTAAGCATTGAAGCATGGTTCTTGGTTGGATTTGCATTCCATAGCCAAGACGGTTGGTGTAGGCTCTCAACTTCTCTACTAGCTTGGAGAAGGAGATGGAGCTCTTGCACTTTGCACTTCACACAATGAGAGTGTGTGTGGGTGAGTATACCCCCCTTCTTGCTTTGGTCGACCCCCCCCCTTGTAGCTCATGCTTGAAGCTCATTGGACCCCTCCAAGCCTAGCCAATCACATGCAAGAGGTATATAAAGCAACAAGGGTAGGCTTGAGACAAGTGTCCCCCTTTCCCCTTTGAGAGATGAAAAAGTCTTCTTTGTCGACATAGCTTTGGACATGAAGCCTCAACTTCCCAATCGAGGGAGTTGTTGTCCCTTGAAAGCGGTGTCGACCATTACAGTATCTCCCATCTCAAAAGCTTGAATGCCCAACTTGGGGGCCAACTCCATTGATATGAAGTTGTGAGTAGAGCCAGGGTCAAACAAGATGAAGGCATCATGCTCCCTTACCTTTCCCCTAGCATAGGAGAGAGATGATCCTTTGCAATGAGCATCCTCTTTTGGAGTTTCGATGGTGGAACCTCTAGGAGTCTCATTGCGGGCATTTCTCTTGGGGCAAGAACAATAGCCATGTCCTTGCTCCCAACACTTAAAACATTTATGGTCCTTGCAAAAAGCTTCAAGCTCTTCAGGAGAGAGCTTGTTTTTACCTTTGTAAACTCCCTTCTCCTTGGACCGATTATTGTTGTTGTTGTTGTAATTGCCTCGGGAAGAATTTTGCGCATTGTTTTTCCCCTTTGCATCACTTTTGTCGTTGTTTTTCCATGGGCTTGAGATTTCATTTAGCCCCTTGTTGGAAATTGATGTGCGAAGCAACCATGGTGTGGTGGATTACTCTAGAACCAGTCCATTGAGGGTTGATGTACTCGGCCATCTCTTCTAGTAATCCCGCACATAATTGTTCCTTTTGCTCAACGAAGTCTATCTTTTGAAAGACAGTAGCCTTGAGATGTAAATCCCAAAACTTCTCTATATATTTGTGGATAGACTCATAAGAGAGAAGCTTCAAACTATGCCATTCGATAAGCACTTTGTCCTTTGTATCGCTTGCAAGGAATTGCTTCATGATGGAAACTAGTAAAGTTTTCCATGTCTTTGGGGCTTCGCTGTTGCCACGAAGGCAAGCCCACCATTGACGAGTCAATTTTTGGAAGTGCGTAGTTCTGGAATGAAAGGTTACAGGTTGTATCATCCACAAACAAAGTGTATCTTGGTCTCACGAGATGTTGTGTTTGTGGAAGATTTTGTTTAGCCCTTGCTGTCATGTACTAGAGACACTAATGTCACTCACAGGACATTTATGACACTTTGTTGCCTCTTTTCAGTGGTGGAAGTTCAAATGTAAATTCCAATGAAGAAAATGTACAGCTTATGGGGGTTTCTGAAAATGTTACAAATTAGCCTATTACTGATTCAGATGTACTTGATGAGGAAAGGGATGAAAATGAGTAGGCTAGAGGTATGCCAAATTGGCTGGTGCATACATTGCGTGACAGTAAATTGGATGCACCTTTGTCTAGTCGCACTCGTTCAGGCTCTCGCCATGCATCTTATGCATTAGATTGTTATGCTTTGGCTATGTCTAGCTTACATGATGTTGAGGAACCTTTGTCTTTTGATGAAGCACATAATTCAAAAAATTGGATGGCTGCCATGCAGTCAAAATATGATGCACTTATAGAAAATGACACATGGACTTTATGTGATTTTCATCCTGGAAAATAGGCCATTGGTACAAAGTGAGTTTACAAGTTGAAACGCAAGCCAGATGGTGAGATTGATCGCTATAAGGTTCGACTTGTTGCAAAGGGTTATGCACATAAAAAAGGCATAGATTATGAAGAGACTTTTGCTCCCACTTGTCGTATGACTATTGTGCGTTTTTTATGTGCATTGGCAGCTCATTTTGGTTGGGATGTACATCAATCAGACATTGTTACTGATTTCTTGAATGGTGACATATTTGAGGAAGTTTATGTTACACAACCTCATGATTTTGTCAAGAAAGGACAAGAGGATAAGGTGTGCAAATGTAACAAAGCTTTGTATGGGTTGAAGCAATCTCCTCGTGCTTGGTATGAGGAGACTGACACTCATTTAGTCAAACGTGTCTTTCGTAACAGTCCAACAGAAAGCTCATTATATGTAACGAGTGAGGGTGATGTACTTCTCATTGTGGTTCTTTATGTAGATGATTTGCTGATCACTGGACCAAATGAGAGACATATTGCTGAATTTAAGGCTGATTTGAATGCTACTTTCAAGATGAACAATTTGTGTGATGGTGGTATTTCCTTGTGTTTAAAAAGTTACATAGAGACATTGCTATATAAGTTTGGACTTGAGGATTGCAAACCTATTGCCACTCACATGGAAACATGTTTAAAATTGAGCCTTCATGATGCTCGTGATCCTGCAGATGTCACTCTTTACCAAATTACTGTTGGATGCCTCATTTATATATGCAACATGAGGCCGGATATTTAGTTTGCAGTCTCACAGGTCAGCAGATTTATGCATAGCCTAGGGTCTAAGCATTGGCAAGATGTCAAGAGGATTTTCAGCTACTTGAGTGGCACTTTACATCGTGGCTTGTTTTATCCCAAGGGGGGATCATTGCCACCATACTTACATGCTTTTTCAGATTCAGATTGGGCTGGTTGTTTTGACACATGAGCGTCCACAAGTGGTTTTGTTTCATGCTTGGCAACTCATGCATATCATGGTTGAGCAAGAAGCAACCTACTATGGCCACTTCTAGTTGTGAGGCTGTGTCATTGATATAATATCTAACTAACCCAAATGATTTTCTCATATTAAACTGATCATTTAATGTGGGATAATAAACGAGAACAAGGATTAGAATATAGACATGTGCTTACGGATCTATCTCAACACGTGGCCAATGGTAAAGGGGCCCAAATGAGAGATGGTCTGTCAAAGAGCAAGGTTAACTAATGGAGCTTAAAAGGCCTTAGGGTTAGCTTCATTAAAGACCCCCAATGGTTAGTGTTGAAAGTCCTTTGACCTTAGGCAAAGCTAGGGCTGAGCTTGAGGTAGGAACTCGACCTAAACTTACCTTTGACCTTAGGCAAGCTAGGGCTGAGCTTGAGGTGGGAACCCGACCTAAACTTGCCTTTGACCTTAGGCAAGCTAGGCTTGAGGTGGGAACTCCACCTAAGGTGCTTGTCATGCTTGATGACTAAGGTACTTGAGGTACTTGTCATACTTAATGAGGAAGTTGCTTGAGAAGCTTCCTATGCATGGGGGGTAAGGTGCTTGAGTCAAAAAGAGACCCTACAAACTTAATGAGGAAGTTGCTTGAGAAGCTTTCTATGCATGGGGGGTAAGGTTCTTGAGTCAAAACGAGACCCTACAAACTTAATGAGGAAGTTGCTTGAGAAGCTTCCTATGCATGAAAGTCCCAAAGTTAGTGGAATCTTTGACCTAACCTTCCACTCATCCAAAGGGCACCCCTTTTCTAAAAGGGCACATGGGATACATGTCAGACTCTCACTAAGTTTAACCACATGGTGTGCTTGAATGCTATTGGTTGGGCTAAAGAGGGGTCCAATGAACTTCTAGGTCCATCCAACAAATATCTAGATATTTTCAAGCTCTCTCTCTCTAAGGGGTAAGGAGGACACTTGTCAAAAGACTACCCATGTACTTGACTGCATGATGCATGTGATTGGCTAGGGGGAGAGGGGTCCAATGAGCTTGCAGCATGTGGAAAATTTGCAACTCGCCCCAAGCAAGCAAGGGGGGTGCTAGGGGGATATACACCACACACACACACTCATTTTGTGAGGCCATTGTCACTTGGTGAAGGTTGAGGAACTCCACCTCCTTCTCCAAGCTTGTGAGAAGTGAGAGCCTACACCAACACTCTTGGCTATGGAATGCAAATCCAACCAAGAGCCATCCTTCAATGCTTAAGCTTGCCATATTCTCCATCTTCATTACTATGCTATTATGTATACTAGCAAGAAGAGTGATGATAAGTGAGGAGTTATTTCTTTCTCCTATGAAATGTTTCTTCTTCCTCTTCCCTATCCTCATTCCCCTCTAGCTCTCTCCACCTTCGAAGGTGTTTGAGGCCTTGGGACTGAGGCTTGGGATAGTTAATGCTTTCTAAAAAGTTTATTTTATGCTTTTGATGCATGAAGCTTTCCATCTTAATTTCATCACCTAGGTCCCAAGGAACTCAAAGATTGTATTGTACCAAGTCTCTCTTGATGGGAGAAACAATAATACAAATGCCTATTGGAGGGGGGACCGGCTCCATATGAATCCGATCCTCAACTATTGTCATGTTCTCTAAACTCTCTCTCTCTTGCAAAAGTATTGTTCATGCCAAGTTAACTAAGTACCATGTTTATGTTGCTACCATCAATTAAGTTCACCCGCTATGCTCACAAAGTAATCTCACAAAAGTGCTTCATCTAATTTCCTAATTCCGCTACTCTCAAAATTCATAGTCCATTTCCATTACATTGGTATTAGAGCATTTGGTTTCTCTTTTCTTGCTTAAGAAGAGAGGTCCTTAAGTAGCCTATTAATGGTTCATTTGTTAATTATACTAGGGTAAGTGGGACCGGGATCTATTATCTTGTTGAGCCCACTATGTGTGATATGGTGCACACCTCAGGAGCTTTGGTATTAATAATGGACTCCTTTTAGACTTGCCTACGGCTTTAACATTATTGAGCCATAAGAAGTCCGAAAGGAGCTATCCCTCGGCAACTTCGCTATGTTAGACTCACTCCATTGCTCTCTATAATTAACCAATTTGAGTCGTGGGTGTAGATACTTAAGTGCCTATTTTCAAAGGCTAAGAGGAGTAGCAACTAAGGTTTTGAATTGCCAAAGCATACACTAAGTAAACACATAAGTTTAATTAGCATGGTTGACAATGACCAAGAGAGTAGAATGAACATTGATAACTTTGATTTTGCACATGAAGGTGCCAATGATGATGCCCCCATGTTTGTTGATTATCTTGTCAGTAGGTTGCAACAAGCTATGGGCAACCCCGCTTTGCAAGCCGAAGTTACTCAACAACTTCGTGCTTATGGGATTTCCTTTTCTCTCCAAGAGGAGAGACAGCTTAGGAGGCCTGTTGATGAGACCCCCAAAAGAAGACTCTCTCCCATACAAGAGGAGGAATCCAAAGATCAAGAAAGTAACGAATCCCTTAATTCCTCCAAAGATGTGGCTCCACGAAGAAGGCAGACTAAATGATCGCCAACTCCTCCTAAGAGGAAGCAATTAACCCATAATCCTTCTCCTCGTCACTCCAAAAAGGAAGAGAGAAAACCAAGGAAGAAAAGGGCAAGAAAGAGGTCACCCTCTTCTCCTTCTTCTTCACCTTCCTCCTCTATCGATGAAAGCTATGGCTATTCGCCTAGAGAATATAAGAGGGGAGGACATCACAAATCTTACCCGGCATGGCGAAGGTCACAAAAGCTCAAGAAGTTCAAAGAGGGAGGAAAGAGTATCTCCTTTCTCACCTATGATGGCACCTTTGGTGCTACCGACAAAGTATTGGCCTTCATCCAACAATTTGATGTGGCCTTTGGAGACGAGGGCTTCATGGAGTCCTCCAAGCTACGCTATGTAGTTATGCACTTCCAAACATCAGCTTTTCCAATGGTGGGCTAGCCTTGGTGGCAATGGCGAAGCCCCAAAGACATGGAAAACTCTACGAGTTTCCATCATGAAGCAATTCCTTGCAAGCAATGCAAAGGAAAAAGTGCTCACCGAATGGCGGAGTTTGAGGCTTCTCTCTCATGAGTCTATCCACAAATATGTGGACAAGTTTTGGGATTTACATCTCAAGGCTACTGTCTTTCAAAAGATAGACTTTGCTTAGCAAAAACAACAATTCTGTGCGGGATTACCTTAAGAGATGGCCAAGTATGTCAACTCTCAATGGCCTGGTTCTATTAGCGAAGTAATCCACCATACCATGGTTGCTTCACGCATCAATTTTCAACAAGGGGTTAGATGGAATGTCAAGCCCATGGAAAATAAAGACAAAAGTGATGCAAAGGGAAAAATTAATGCCCAAAATTCTTCCCAACGCCATTCCAACAACAACAACAACCGGTCCAAGGAGAAAGGAGTTTACAAAGGTAAAAATAAACTCTCTCCTGAAGAGCTTGAAACTTTTCGCAAGGATCACAAATGTCTTAAGTGTGGGGAGCAAGGACATGGTTATCGTTCTTGCCCCAAAAGAAATGCTTGCAATGATACTCCTAGAGATTCCACTATCGAAACTCCAAAAGAGGATGCTCATTGCAAAGGATCACCTCTCTCCTATGCTTGGGGAAAGGCAAGGGAGCATGATGCCTTCATCTTGTTTGACCCTGGTTCTACTCACAACTTCATATCAATGGAGTTGGCCACCAAGTTGGGCATTCAAGCTTTGAGATAGGAGATGCTGTAATTACCGATGCCGCTTTCAAGGGACAGCAAGCCTCCGTTACTCCCTTGATTGGGAAGTTGAGGCTTCATTTCCAAGCTATGTCGACAAAGAAGACTTCTTTATCTCTCCTCTCCAACATGAGGATGCTATCCTAGGGGTACCATGGTTCAACCGCATGGCTACCAACATGAAGTTCCCTGAAAGGAGAATCTACTTCACCACCAGGGGAAAGAACATGTATATAGAATCTAATGAGTCGGGTCGTACTATACCACTTGTAAATCCTCTTGCTCTTGATAAATCAATGAAGAGCTGAGTTTCTACGTACATGAGTTTTGTCAAAGAGTCCCTAAAAGGCCATAATGTTTCATTAAAGGTGAATGGTAGGAATCAAGAAGAATTAGACTTGTCTAACTTTCTAAAAGGATTCCAGGATGTGTTCATCGATGATATCCCTATGGACTTACCTCCAAAACGAGGGGATGATGACCATCAAATTGAGATCCTATCAGGAAGCTCACCGCCTAATAAACCTCCTTATCGAGTTTCACAAGCTCAACAAGAGGAGATCATGAGGCAACTACAAGAATTGGGAGACAAAGGGATGGTGAGGCCTAGCTCCTCTCCCTTTTGTTCTCCAGTCCTTTTAATGCAAAAGAAAGATGGTACATACCGCATGTGTGTGAACTATCACTCACTAAATCATATTATTATCAAAAACAGATTTCCCGTACCTTGGGTAGAAGATCTGTTTGATAAGCTACAAGGCTCTACCTACTTCAGTAGGATTGACCTTAAAAGTGGCTACCATCAAATAATGATAGTGAATGAAGACATCCTAAAGACCGCGTTTTGTACAACGTTTGGCCTTTATGAATATCTAGTGATGCCTTTTGGCTTGACTAATGCACCAGCTACATTTAATTGATTGATGGAGAAGATTTTTAGGCCTTACCGCAAATTCACTGGAGTGTTCTTTGATGATATCATCATCTACTCCAATTCCTTGGAGGAACACAAGCAACATCTCCAAGTGATTTTTCAAGCATTAAGGGAGAATAAGCTTTTTCTGAATCAAAAGAAAAAGCGAATTTTTCTTTCAAGAGATTCAATACTTAGGTCATATTATCTCTCGAGATGGTATCCGTATGGATCCATCAAAGTTGGAGGTAATAAAAACATGGCCTAATCCAAGGAATCTACATGAGCTAAGAAGCTTTATTGGTATGTGTGCATACTATAGACGCTTCATAGCAAAATTCTCTCAAATAGCAGGACCATTACGTGACTTAACAACGAAAAACGTTAAGTATTCATGGACTACCAAGGGGCAAAGTTCTTTTGACAAGCTCAAAGAGAAGCTTACCTCCCAACCAGTCCTTATGCTTCCGGATCTCTCTAACCCATTTGAGGTCCAATGTGATGCTTGTGGTGATTGCCTTGGAGCAGTCTTGCTTCAAGAAAGGCAAGCCATAGCATATGAGAGCCGAAGGCTTAACACAGATGAACGGGTATTAGGCATTTATGAGAAAGAGATGTTAGCTATTCTACATGCCCTAGACACATGGAGCACTATCTATTACAAACAGACCATCAAAGTCTCAAGTACTTCATGACGCAAACAAAGCTTTCCGACAAACAAATGAGGTGGGCAAATTTTGTTTTCGCAATTTAATTTCCACATTTCCCACATTGCTGGTAAGCACAATCAAGTGGCTGATGCACTTTCACGACGACCAAAAGTTAATGTTGTGTCAATAGCAACTCACAATGATCTATCTTCTATGATAGATGAGTATGCCACTGACCCTGACTTTAAAGACATAATGTCAGCCCTTGCTTTGGGGAAGAAAGAGGAACCATTCACCTTGAAGGATGGTTATCTTCGCCATGGGAATAGGCTATGTGTTACCCACTCCCTTTCGTGAGAATGTCATGTATGAATCCCACGCTCCTCCCTATGTGGGGCATACAGGCATTCAACCTACTCTTCGAGGAGTAGAGACCTACTTTTTTGGCCTACCATGAAAGTGGACATACAAGAGTATGTTTCAAAATGTATGGTATGCCAAAAAACCAAGTCTGATAGAGGGAAGCAACCTGGATTACTCCAGTCATTGCCAATTCCTAATTCACCATGGGAGAGTATATCCATGGATTTTATCTTTGGATTACCCAAGTCTATCCATGGGAATATGGGAATATGGACAATAGTTGACAGGTTTAGCAAGCAAGCACACTTTATCCCTGTCAAGAAGACTATTAAGGCACATCAAATGGCAACTCTCTTCATATCTCAAATTTTCAAACACCATGGATTGCCAACATCCATCGTGTCAGATAGAGATCCTAGAATGACGAGTAATTTTTGGAAAGGTCTCTTCAAAAATCTAGGTACAAGATTGAATTTCTCTTTGGCCTATCACCCACAAACGGATGGCCAAAGTGAGATAGCCAATCTTACGATTCTTGATCTACTAAAGACCTATGTTATAGAAGTAGATCAATGCTCACAATGAGAAAAGTACTTACCTCTTGTAGAGTATGCGTATAATAATACTATCCATACTTCTACGGGAAAAGCACCTTTTGAAATCATAGAGGGAAGACCTAAAAGTCCCTTGCTACTTAAAGTACATGGGAAGATCTTCACTGTCGATGAGTATAGCCATGACCTGCAAGCATGTTATCAAAAGATTAAGGAGGCTATATCCATCTCCCAACTAAGGCAAAAAGCTGCTGCTTCCTGACAAGCACAGAAGGGCATTAACGTTCAAAGAAAATGATTGGGTCTTACTTAAGTTTCCTAAGGCTCGATTGAGACAAACACGACGGGCAAAACTCCTATGGGCCATCAAAAATATTATGCTAAACTACCAAAAAGATACTATCGTCCTTTTCAAATTTTGAAGCCAATCAATAAGGTGTCTTATCAACTCAAGTTGCCTAACCATTGGCTCATACACAATGCTTTTCATGTGAAAGGGCAAGGGGACTGGAACATGCTCGTCACCACCCAGCCATGCCCTATATAGGCCCTTGGCCTTTTAAATATAGGTGTTGGGGTATAAAGCCGAATGTGGTCGCCCAGGTAAGTGGGCGGGCCACCAGGTATGTACACATATTCTTTTGTAAAAACCTAATAAGAACTCACTATGCTCTACACATTAAAGTAGAGCGAGTTCACCATATCGTCGTGCTCTTCTTCTCGCACTCTCTCTCGCGTCGCACTTTTGCTCGTACTCCTTCAACTGGTATCAGAGCTCAGATCGAGGCTCGGGGTAGCATTTGCAGGTAGCCAGAGTCACCTACTCCTATTGGAGTGAGATTCGACAGGCGAAGACACGGACCAAATTCCTGTGGGTAAGCCCGAAGGGCTTGGTGTTCTCAGAATTTCATTCAGAGATCATCTCGGCCATCGTTCGGATTCGACAAAGTTCTGCGCATGCCATTTTCGACTACGTGGTCTTGGCGGGTGCAAATCCGACTCTGCAAATTTGGGGTTTTCGGCCTACAACTGCAGGTGCTGAGGATATCGGCACTCCCAGAGTGTTGATTTGTGGCTGTCTACACATCGAAGGACGGCTCACAGTTCTTGGAGGCGTGTCACATACGACACGGGCGCATCTACACACAGACTGTAGGCGACATCCACTAGTTCATCAGGTAGCTTGTGTTTGCTGCTTGATATTCCAGATTTCATCCTGACATTGCAGGTACTTCCACATGGGATGTATTGTCAGAGATGATGTATGTCTGTTGAGGGTTTGCTGGCTGTGAGTCACGCAGCAAACAACCGCCGCAGCGGTTACAGCATACAGTGGGAAATTTGTGGATGTATGACTTTGTGGGAAGTCTATGTATTCTCAGATTTACTGTAGCCTTTGTTGAGGATCGAGTGAGGTTTTATTGAGCTGGGGGATTCTCGAATGTTGAGATCCTTTCGGTGATACAGGTCTTGGAGCGATCCCTCGACCACCCTTAGATAGGCAGCTATGATGTATTGACTGTGAGTTAGACATTTGGGATTGCATCTTTGCTTTACTGCCGTTGAGGCATTGTCGCAGTCTATGCTTACAGGACAGTGACATGACAGTGAGAGACAGTACAGGTGCAGGACAGGTTTACCCACAGCTTACAGTGTTAGAGAGATAGTGGTTTTTTGAGCTGTTTTTGGTCTGTTTTTGAGTACACCAGAGCCATTTTACAAAGGAGACTCTGCCGAAATTTCTCCAGAATCTGAAGCTTTCTTGGTTCATTTGACAGGTTGATATTGGTTCAGAGGTCAGTTTACAAGGGAAACTCTGCCGAATTTTTCCCAGGAAAGTAAACTGTTGTGAAGCGTAGCTATGGCTGGATCACGGGACACTGCTCTTTACAATATCAAGAAACTGGATGGAACCAATTTTCCATTGTGGAAGAAGCAAATTTGGCACGTGTTGGTACAAAAGAAGCACATAAAACCTATAAAGCTCAAGGGGATAAAACCAGAAGATATGGACGAAGATGAATGGAGCGAAATGGATGAATTGGCAATTTCTACCATTATGCTGACTTTGGCAGGGCATAGTCCCAATGCTGGTAGATTAGCTTAGTGCTCACATATCCCGGTCTGTAGTGTAAATTGGGCTTGCAAATTAAATATTCCCAATCATAATACCATGGGACCTTGATTTTCAAGCTTAAAAATCTCTGACGCTTGCCGACCATATCTGACGCTTGCCAGCTTTTCATCTGTGCATCGATCTTCATCTCTCTACCTGCTGTCGAAGGTGGAAGTTATGAGCTCTTGTCGGAGACTGCCGGGGCTTGGTTCTAACTAATCCTCGCGTGACCATGCCCGTAGCTCAGCAGTGTGCAAACACTCTAAAATACGGTTGGAGAGGGTATTTGGGATTTGTGCATGGGATATTGAAGAGGGTAGGTGAAATTCGCTTGTCATTACTATGCACGATTCACTGAAAATCTCAAAACTCAAAGTGATTTATTTTTATTATAATATATTTTATAAAGCTATGATTGTTGTTCTTGGGAACACGAACATGCAATCCTCTTGGCGGCTTGCGGTTATGAATAGGATTTTAAGCATATCAGTCTATTATATTTACACCCGTTGTATCATTCAAAACCATGCCAATGCTTGCTAATATTTCTTACCTTCTACTCTGCACACTATTAACCCATGGGGAGATGTACTACAGTTTTTGGTCCAAAGCGTGGACAAAAGCTAGTGCTTATGTTTGATACCAGAATTTATTCGTTGACAGTTGCTTCTTTGCAAGAACATTTTGAGCTTCGTGATGCTAATTTCTGTCTTTGTCCATTAACATTATCTGGACCGCAAGTCAAGGTAGAAGCTACTATATCATCAGATGGTGAACAAACTTTTATGCTTGATCATGAGCAACACTAGTTCTACAAGGTGGATATGAGAAGTGAGGATCAGATTGATGCTGGCATTGGCAGAGTTTCTCACGATAAGAAAGACAAGAAAGTACCTATCTCAGAGATCAATGCAAGTGTGATTGACATGATTAAGTGCATGCCATTGCAAAGCAATTTGTATATTGCACTCCATCAAGCCAAGAAAGTGGTCTCTACTAATGAGCTCCCAGCTCATTATGATGGGTATATTGCTTTTGAATTACCGCCAGCTGGTCATTGTTCAGGTATGAGTGGTATGGAACAAAGACATGATAGTCACATGTGGACAGAGTATGTTACTTGTAGTAGTGATAGTTTTGATGGTGTTGTCAGATTTAGTAGATGCTCTGGGCATTTGCGTTGCATCAACATTGATTGTCCATTTTATTTGCGTTCAAATATGTCCAATGAGTCTCAATGGCGAGGTCGGCTTGTTAAATCTAGTCCTAAAGGATTGATCTCTTCTCAGTATGGCACACTGGTATGCACTCATTGTGGACAAATTCCCGAATGTGTGTCTACATGTCCTGCAGTTATTTACTATTGTTTGCCTAGAGATAAGCATAATTGTACTAGGTGTGCTTTGCATCTTGGAGAACATAATCATCCATGTTCAGAAGGGAGGAGTCGGATGGTTGAAAGTAACATTGATGAAATGTTGCTTGATCGTGCGAGTCGAGATCCTTTGGTGACTGCAAAACAATTGGAATGGGCCACCACCCATGATCTTATCATGGAAAAGCTTATTGGAGCAGGTTCAACAGCAACTTCTATGATTGAAGATTTGGAATTTGCTGAATTCCTTGACAGTGTGACTCCCCTTTCAAATAAAAGGAGAGTGGAACGAAGCTTGGAGTCTGCAAAAAGATCAAAGAATATCACTTCAAAGGGTCTTGAGGCAGTGCTTGACTTGAAAAGCAAGTGCAGATATCCTTTCATCCATAGTATCCTTTTCCCAGGTCAATTGGGTGAAAAGGTACAGCCTCATGTATTTAAAATGTCAATTAAGGGACTAGGCAGTGGAGTTGATTTGGTGAATCGGATGCACCCTGGAGGTAATTTAGAGCAAATGTGGGTGCACTTTGATCATGTTCACCGTGTACAAGGATGGCCGACTATGTCAGCGCATGTCTATGACCCTTACGTGCGAGAGCTGCTCACCATTGCAACTGCCGAGTTTAGCGTGGAAAATAAATATGCTCAGATTGAATTTTGGAATATGCTGAACAATGTGGTTAAGGAACAGGGTTTTGATAAGCCAGATTTCAGGGGATTTATGGCAGATGAAGCCAGTGCCAATTGGATTGCTGTGCGTACTGTTTATTTTAGAGGAGCAAAGAGGTCTATTCCAAACAAAGAGAGATCATGTTTATTTCATTGGGAGCAAAGTATGGTTCGACATACTGGCAAGTGCATCCGTCCCGCATTTCAAGAGGAGCACAAGATTTTGTGCCGCAAGTGGAGAACTGCACCTACAGAGAATGCCGCTGAGCATTGTAAGGGAGAGCTTAGAAGATTTTGGAAAATAGGAATGGCCATTGAAGGGGAGATTGCTTCGTTGGAGACATGGCTGGCTTGGTGGGATGTGCGAGTGCCTCAAACATGCTAGTATGCGAGCCTCTGTTGGTTATAAGGATCACATAAGTTTGTATGAGGCAGCATGTGCAGATATGGCTTTAGCTGTGCTTCAAAGTGTGAAATATAATGCCTATTTGAAAGGTGTTGGGAGCTCCACCGGTCCTGGCATTAAAGATTTGGCAGATCGCTTCATGAACCAACCTTCATCTGCTTCAGTGGCAACAGGAAAGAAACTAGTTGACCTCACACATTCTTCAATGCATGAAATGGGTGTCAATAGTCCTGAAATGAATAGAAATATACTCCAAGAAAAGAGTATTAGAAAAAAGAGGCCAATTTTTGCTGATGCGAATATTGTCTTGGAGGAGGATAGCCACAGGCCAGAGTATGTTACAATGACAACTTCAATTGGTGGGCTTCAGGCCAAAAAAAAAACTCCAAGGGATGTCCCATATCCCGAAGTAAATATAGCAAAGTCAGTTTGGGCAATAAGGAGAACAGAACCTAGGCGAAAGATGACTTGTTTTGGTGTGGTGTCAAAAGATGGAGATAGATGTGGGCGGTTCATTAATGATTGTTCAATGGATGCCAAAATAGGGGTGCCAGCTCCTTGTTTTTGGGGTCGCAAAAAATATCCTCCATCTGGTTCACAACAGGGAGGCCTTGTGGAAGGGTACATTTGGTTTTGTAACTCCAATCACATGCACACGTGGAAGGTTCACAGCATAGTTGAAGGGCCACCAGGTCCAGCTCATGGTGTTTGGGTGGTTGCAGAGCGCACAAATTTGCAACCCCAAGAGGTAACGCAATTGCAAGCCAATGGTTTTGTTTTGCAAGCAGGAGTGACATCAGCAACAAGAATGCATGAAACAGTTCCATTGAACCAAAGAGTTGCTAGCAGCATCCGTCCCAAATTTAGAGATGGAAAGATTGTGAAATGGAGAGCACGATTAACAAAGGAGTTTCATGGCAAGATTGAAGTGGGTAGAACCATGGCAGCAGAGTTGGTGCGAGAGGTCATTGTGGTTTGCAATGAAACACATGTTTTCTATGTTAAGACTGTGGGGTCAAGTGCAAAGGGAGTGACATACTCTGTGACAATGTCAGATTTTCCTAGATGTACTTGCGAGGATTTTCAAAACCGAGAAAGCAAGCGCCTTGTGTATATGCCATGTAAGCACATTTACTTCATATTTCTGCAAGTACTTGGCCTTGACCCTCATGCTCATGAGTTCATGCATCAGGCTGCTCTAACGAAATTGGAGTTAGTCCAAGCACTTGGAGGTTCACGGGTGATGATGCAGCCTTAAAGGCTTGTGGACCTTGCAATGGTTTTGAGAAGTAGTTTTTTGGGTGATATATATGTGCTTATCGGTATTAACTTTTGCCTCAAATATTCTCGTGCGGCAGTATTTTAGTTGTTGCGCTCTCCATTTTGATTTGTAGATGCGATACACCTTTTTGCTTAATTTCAATGTTGATGAAAGGTTTTTGGCATGTGTTAGCGATAGAACAATTTAAAAATTATTTTGATATGTAAAGAAACTATGTAGGGATGTCTCTAACCAATAAAAGTCAAAGATATATACAACTAATATATTGCACAAGGATATAAAAAAACATTGTAAGTTTTGCAAAGTTTATGGTTTGCTCAATTTTGTGTCAAAAAAATTATAAGTTTTGCTCGGTTTCCCCCTCGCTCGATTATATTTGCTCGGATTTTGGGATTCCCCCGAGAGGGAGTACTTTGGGGTGTAGCCTCTGAGCTCCAGAAAGCCCAACGAGAGGAAGGAGAGTCGATCAGAGACTTTATAAGTCACTTGAAGCATTTGAATTCTCATTGTAATCCAAATGAGCGCTTCAACAATAACCAATTGCTTGATAGATTCATTAGGGGGTTGCGACATGAGGATATCTACAATGGCCTAGTCATTAGAGGTATCACCACTTGGGATGCAGTCACCACCAATGCGATCCAATTGGAGGATAATTTAATGATTCAAGGAGAAAGAGTGTCTGTTGAGCCTAAATCTATTAGCTCACAAGCATCGGGGCATCAACCAATGACCCTAAAGCCTATTGCTAAGGAGCCAAAGATATCTGAGATGACTTTAGCAGATCTCACCAAGGCTATTCAAGAGAGTCTTAGAGACAATCGTGCTCCGCAAAACAATCATATGTATCCAAGAAGGGAGCAGCAATGGTGCTCAGTATGCTATGGAACGCATAGTACCAGTGAGTGCCCTACTTTTAGAGTAAAATTCAATGGGAATTGCAATGCCTGTGGAAGGTATAGTCATCAAGCTAAGGATTGCATAGTATTTAAGCGTGCAATGGCCAATAGACCAACCTTAGCATGGACAGACACACCTCGAGTGCCTGCATTGATGCCGGCCCCACCTCTTGAACAAACAACACAACACATGGTCCCTAGGGTCCAAAATGTTGTCCAAACAACACCCTTACCACCTCCAGTGCTAGGACCGCAACCACCACATCTGAGAATCACTTCTCTGAATCAAGTGGGTTGTGAGTCATCTATTGCTTATTTGGAAGGCTGTGAGGAAGATATAGATCCTAATATTGCCTATGGGATGGATGTGCTTGAAGAAAGTCCACAATACTACATGGAGGACTATTGGGGACAAGTCAAACCTGTATATCAAGTAGCTGCTCTTGCGGCAAGAGGCCAAAATATCAACTACACCTTCTAAGAGACCACCTCTTCAATGCTATGAGTGTGGAGGTCCACATCGTGTAGCCGAGTGTCCTATTAGGCTACAAAAGAATGCCACACTTATGCAAACCAATCAAGCAAGCACGTCTACAATGCCAACACTCATGTGTTATCAATGTGGCATAGATCATTTGATTGCCCAATGTCCAAATAATCCAAATGCACCGAAGATCACGCCATTAAACTTGATTGAGGTTACCAAGGAGCCATCACCAAGTACACTCGTGGTACCAGTAAACGTACTCACACGATCGATGCTCCAAAAACAAAATTATATTCTTGAGGAAAGAGACACGGCATCAATTGCCCAATCTCAGAAAAAGAAGAAAACACGAAGAAAGAGATCGCAAAAAGCAGCGAAGTCAGACCCCAATTCAAAGACCAACATAGGGACTGGTGATGACCCCGTATATATGAACGACACTGAAGAAGATTCTGATTCAGGTGAAACCATGGAGACCAAAACATAGAAACCAACAAGGAAGATCTTCATGAGCCACAATGGCCAGGATCCAAAAAGAAGATAGGAACTTACCCAAACCCTACAGAGGAGATTGAGCGAGTCAAGCAATTAAGGAGTTTAATAGAAGATACCCAAAGGGATCTAGAACCAGCACCTAGGAAGATCCAGATTACAGACACCCTGTTCCCTATGCAACAACAACCTCACCAAGTCCATAGACCCTTCGACATACCTAGTGTCATCCAAGAAGAAAGTGACTTAAAGTCATGGGAAAGTAGGCGTACTCACTTCTTGATGGAAAGAATGTTTACAGAGGGACTACCTGATCCTATCGAAGAAATAGAGATCCCATCTTCCCCACGTCAAGGTACTCAAGGCCAAAAGGTGCCGTTAAACATTGCCAAATTGATGGATTTCATGTCTTCAGAAGTTAGAACCACCATCATGTCCAAACTATATAAAGACCCCGAGCTAGTCTCAGCTCTTCGAGCCTTTCTCAATGGAGAACTGAAGTTTGGGCTACCACAATTTGCACAGATGGATGGAGCTGGGGAGATGCCAATAGAGGAGGAACACTTAGATCCACAACCCAACCTAGATGAGAACCTTGTTATAGAAATACCTGTTAACAAGTTGGGACAATACTTTGAGGGTGATGAATCCAATGTGACCATACCAATCACTTGTTAGGAAATAAGACGTAGCTAAATAGATAATTGAGTAGATTACTTAATGGAGAGAGACAGATTTATATACACGAGATTATAGAGTAGAGAGAGAGAGAGAGAGAGAGTACACACGATATATGTGGTTCACCCAATGTGGGCTACGTCCACGGGAAAGCAGCCACTAAATGGCTTTAGTACTTCAAAACAAGAAGTAGTTTACAAAGGGATTATACCCTTAATGGAGCTCCCGCCTTGCTTCACTCTTACCACCTCACACTCACCTTGTTGCATCAACTTCACACTATATAATGTGTGTAGAAATGGCCTCCTTTTACAGGCCAAAAGGGCTGCCCTCTCTTATGAGAGACAGCCATGTGTAGCCGCCCTTGTGCGAATAAGTCCAAATCGGACCCTCCAATCCGCCCATGTGTGGCCGCCCTTGAGAAGACAAGTCCACTTTTGAATTCGGCCACCGGCCATTGACTTCCGACCACCGGCCACTAGCCATTGACTTCCGACCACCGGCCAACCAACTGGTTGTTTTCCGACCAGTTTCCGGCCGCCGTCCGGCCATAATATTCCGGCGAAAAAAAAAGTCTCAGGGGCCTCCGTCCCCGAGGCCTTTAAAGTTGCCCCTAATTCTTGTCCGTGAAAATTTTGGTTTCCAGTGAGTGATTTTCCTTCACGCACGATGGCTTCTCCTCATAATGGGGGCGTTACAAATGTGCGCTTTTACCACAGAAAATTACAAGGGTAAATCGGGCTCCATACTTAACAATCTCCCACTTGGAGACTGATCTCCAAACCAAACCTGTGACTGCTTTCCATTCTGGCTTCTTATCCTTGAATGCCGATTGAAGATGAGCAAAAGCTCAACTTCTCCTTGTTGACCACCTTTGTAAACATGTCTGCAGGATTTTCACTTGTATGCACCTTTCCTAGCTTTAGTTGTCCCTCTTCCAAAAGAGTGTGTATGAAGTGATATCTCACCTCAATGTGCTTTGTCCTTCAATGAAAGGCTGAGTTCTTCGCAAGATGGATAGCGCTTTGGCTATCACTGTACAAGACACAATTGTCTTGTTTGAATCCAAGCTCTTCTAAGAATCTGTGAAGCCACAGAATTTCTTTGCTTGCCTCCGTCATTGCTACATACTCTGCTTCCGTGGTAGAAAGTGAAACCACTTTCTGCAGCTTTGAAGCCCAACTTACTGCTGTGCCTCCAACCGTGAACACATAGCCAGTACTGCTCCTTCGAGTATCTTTGTCACCTGCCATATCTGCATCAGCATACCCTTCTAGAAAAATATCAGTTCCTCCAAAATACAAAGCATTTGTTGTTGTCCCTTTTAGATACCTAGGTATCCACTTCACAGCTTGCCAATGCTCTTTACATAGGTTGTCCATGAACCTACTCACAAATCCCACTGCATGTGCAATGTCTGGCCTTGTCCAGACCATAGCATACATTAGAGAACCTACCGCTGCAGCATATGGAACTTTAGACATATAGGCTATCTCCTCTTGTGTCTTTGGACACATATCCTTCGTTAGTTTAAATGACCAGCCAAAGGTGTAGAAACTGGTTTTGCATTTTGCATTGCAAACCTTTCTAGTACCTTCTTGATGTAATCTTCTTGAGATATCTTTATTGTCTTCTTCGTCCTGTCCCTTGATATTTTCATACCAAGTATCCTCTTTGCAGCACCTAAATCTTTCATTGAAAAAGATTTGGACAGCTCCTCTTTTAGGTCTTTGATGTCCTGCATGTTAGCACTTGTAATCAACATGTCATCAACATACAACATTAGGATGATGAATTTCCCATCTCCCAAATTCTCCGTGTAGACGCAGTGATCCGAGTTGCATCTTGTGAATCCATGATCCAACATCCATCGATCAAACTTCAAGTACCATTGTCTTGATGCTTGCTTTAAACCATACAAGCTCTTCTTTAATCTGCAAACCATTTTCTCCTTACCTTTTACTTCATACCCCTTTGGTTGAAGCATGTAGATTTCCTCCTCTAAGTCACCATGAGGGAATGCCGTATTTACATCCATTTGCTCGAGATTTAGATCATGAGCAGCCACAAGGCTTAAGACAAGCCTAATTGAGTTCATTTTTACAACAGGAGAAAATATTTCATTGAATTCAATACCTTTCTTTTGAGAAAAACCTTTTACCACAAGCCTAGATTTGTACCTTTTCTTCCCACCTTCTTCTTCCTTTAGCTTGTACACCCATTTGTTTTGAAGTGCCCGCTTACCTTTAGGCAACTCAACCAACTCCCATGTTTGGTCGCGATGTAGTGAGTCCATCTCCACTTGCATGCTCTTCGTCCATTCTTCTTTGGATTCATGTTGCATAGCTTCTTCATATGATTCCGGCTCTCCAGAATCTGAGATCAAGAGATGGTTGAAGGAAGGAACAAACCTTTCTGGAGGTCTACTCGCTCTTGTAGATCTTCGGGGAATAGGTTGAGGCTCCTCATTTGGTTGACGTTGTTGCACATTGTCACCGTTTGCAGTCCTTGAGTCTTCACCGTCCTCAAGCTCCATGTACTCATCACCTGTTTCTTTTGTTTGTTTTCTTTCCAAGTAATCTTTGTACATATTTTGTTCCTTAAAAATTACATCCCTACTCCTTAAGATTTTACCATCTTCAGGATTCCATAGGCGATACCCAAAGTTTCCTTCTCCATAGCCAATGAAGAAACACTTTTTGGACTTTTCATCTAACTTTGATCTTAGGCTTCTATCTATGTGCATGAAAGCCTCACACCCAAACACTTTGAGAATGCATAATTCACCGGTTTACCTGTCCATGCCTCTTCTGGAACTCCCCCATCCAATGCCGTTGAGGGTGACCGATTGATTAAGTACACAGACGTACTTAAAGCTTCCGCCCAAAGCTCAAGCGGTAGGCCTACATGTAGCCGCATGCTTCGTGCTCGTTCCATGATTGTCCTGTTCATCCTTTCCGAAATCCCATTTTGTTGAGGTGTCCTTGGGGTTGTCCTTTGCCTCCGAATGCCATTGCTAGCACAAAAGCTTTCAAAAGCTTGGCTGCAATATTCGCCTCCATTGTCGGATCTGAGGCATTTAACCTTGGTACCTGTTTCATTCTCCACAAAGGCTTTCCACCTTTGAAATATGGAAAATACATCGGATTTATTCTTCATGACATAAACCCATGTTTTTCTAGTCGCATCGTCTATGAATATTACATAGTACAATGAGCCACCAAGTGATGGTGTACTTGCAGGACCCCAAACATCAGAATGAACCAACTCAAGTTTTTTATTTTTTCTTTCATTTCCTGATTTTTGAAATTTTACCCTCTTTTGTTTACCATAAACACAATCTTCACAGAACTCTAAGTCCACTTCTTTCAAACCTGGTAGAAGCTTCTTTGTATGAAGGATTTGCATTCCTTTGGCACTCATATGCCCAAGTCGGTAGTGCCACACCGCACTGTCAACTTCTGTAGTTGTTGCACAAGCTGAAGGTTGCGTGCTAACAGTACACAAGTAAAGTGTACCGACTTTTTCGCCCTTGGCAACCACCAAAGATCCCTTTGAGATCTTCCACCGTTTGTTTCCGAATGCAATGTTGTGACCTTCATCGTCCAATTGTCCTGTAGAGATCAAATTTTTGCGAAGAGAAGGAACATGCCTAACATCTTTAAGCTTCCATTCATTTCCGTTAGCAGTTTTGACAGAAACTGTACCTTTGCCGACAATCTCACAAGCTTCATCATCTCCCAAGTATACATACCCAAAATTACCTTTGGTGTAGTCTTGGAAATGTTGCTTGTGTGGTGTCGCATGGAATGAAGCCCCGGAATCTACTATCCAGGAATTAGACACATTGTCTAATGAGAGAATTAGAGCATCTTGCTCTACTTTACCTGCCACATTGGCCTCCGATGTTGGCTTGTTGTCTTGAGACTCTGTCTCCTTCTTCGTCTTGGACCAGCAATCCTTCTTGACGTGGCCCTTCTTGCCGCAGTTCCAACATTCAAGAACTGACTTTGTGCGTGACTTGCTCCGCCTTGAGCGATCACAACCCTTTTGGTTTTTGAACCTCTCCTTAAGCCTTCCTCTTGTTTCCACTGATAGTGCAGCACTTGATGATTCTCCTGTGCTTCTCCTTCGCATTTCCTCACTTAGGAGAACACCCACAACATCATCAAACTTAAGAGTATTTGTGCCAGAGATAGAATTACTTACAGCCATCACAAGGCTCTCCCAACTATCCGGTAGAGATGATAGTATAAGGAGAGCTCGCACTTCGTCATCGAAATTGATTTTCACTGATCGAGGTTGACTTATGTTTGTGTTAAAGTCATTTAGGTGTTCTGCAACTGAACCATTCTCTGCCATCTTTAGATTGAACAAGCGCTTCATAAGAAATACCTTATTGGATGCCGATGGTTTCTCGTAGAAGTCGTCAAGTGACTTCATCAAGTCCTCTGTGGTCTTCATCTCCGAAACATTGAAGGCCACCGTTGATGCCAAGCTTAACCGGATTGTTCCCCGTGCCCGGTAGAAATGGCCTCCTTTTATAGGCCAAAAGGGCTGCCCTCTCTTATGAGAGACAGCCATGTGTAGCCGCCCTTGTGCGAATAAGTCCAAATCGGACCCTCCAATCCGCCCATGTGTGGCCGCCCTTGAGAAGACAAGTCCGCTTTTGAATTCGGCCACCGGCCATTGAATGCGGCCACCGGCCATTGACTTTCGACCACCGGCCACCGGCCATTGACTTCCGACCACCGGCCATCGGCCATTGAGTACCGGCCAACCAACCGGTTGTTTTCCGACCACTTTCCGACCGCCGTCCGGCCATAATATTCCGGCGAAAAAGAATATTCCGGTGAAAAAAAAGAGTCTTGGGGGCCTCCGCCCCCGAGGCCTTTAAAGTTGCCCCTAATTCTTGTACGTGAAAATTTTGGTTTCCGGTGAGTGATTTTCCTTCACGCACGATTGCTTCTCCTCATAATGGGGGCCTTACAAATGTGCGCTTTTACCACAGAAAATTACAAGGGTAAATCAGGCTCCATACTTAACATCACTACTAAGGGATTAACTGTGAAGGGAATCCTTGATGGTGGCGCTGGGGTTAGCATTGTGACTAAAAATTGCTAGGAAACTATGGGAAGACCTCACCTTGCGACCACAACCATAGTAGTGAAGATGGCCAATGGGTCTATTGTTAAACCTATTGGGATGCTAGAAGATCTCAAGATCAAGGTCTTTGGACATAAAATAAGGATTACCTTTATTGTTATGGATTTCTCCAAACACACTATGGCATCGGAGATGATCTTAGGACGTCCTTTCATGAGGGAAGCAAAAATGGTGCATGACTGGTCTAAAAACCATGTCTACTTGCAGTTCCAAGATTCTGTCATTCGAGTGGATCTTGCGACGGGTCGAGCACATCCTCTAGGAAAGAGGTTTATAATTGATCATAGATCTAACACCACAGTTCACTCGGCCCCATTGCAGTATTGTTACACGTGTAAAGCGGACACTGATGTTGGGGAAGATTCTCCTTATATGGATGTACTACCTGGGATGACTGAGTCGGACAATGTGGATTGGGTCCACCTAGCAACAACCATAGACACTTGGGGAAATAGGGGGACGACCTGGGTAACACCTGAGGGGGATGAAATACCACCACTGGTACCCTTAAACATGCTAGAAGCAATGCATATAGCTTCTGACGATCTACAAGATGAAAGTTTGACTGGCATTGAAACCAGTAGCGCCTCACAAGACTATAGCCCACACGATTTGGGGTCAGAATCATCAGTTGAAATTGACTCTGAGGACGAAGAATCTGAGTTAAATCTTAGTGCAAGTGTGGGGACAAACCATTCAGGGCCCAGTGGTAACCTAGATGATAATCTATCCAAGGGAGCAGAAGACACAAGTAGTGATTCATCTAGTGAGTCTTCACTAGAAATTGACCGTAATCGAGAATTAAACAAGAAGAGTAAGAGATATAAGAGGCGAAGATATCGAGCAAATGTGCATGCTAGAATAAATGAAAAGAAATCTACCACAGAATGGCTTAATTATATAGGGGCATGTGATGCTCATCGAAAGTTGGTAGATAACTGGGGTGAATACCTTCAAAGCCTTATGTGGTGTAGTCCACAACCCATTGACATCGCACAACTAGAGGCTACAGAGAAGCCAAGGTTGAGCCGTACCGTAAGGAGACGACAAAATCAAGAGTTAGCTCAACAACAAAAGGAATCAGAAGTTAAATCACAGTCCACAGAACAACAGGACCCCACATACTTACACCCTGCACCTGAACATTTCAAATCCTATACCACAGAGGAACGTAAGGTTGTGTATACAAAGGCTCAAAGAAAACCTATCGATGGAAGCAATGGAGTCTATGATGGTCCAGCGATAATTAAGGAAATAGAGTTAGCAGACCCAGGAGAAGAGTCTAAACCTGTTTTCATTGCCCAAGATCTGACCGAGACTGAGGAGTGTGTACTTAAAGAACTTCTCAAGGAATTCAAGGATATATTTACCTGGACTTATAATGATACGAAAGGTGTTCCAGCTTCCGTGGTGCAACACACAATCCCTATGAATAGCATGGCTAAACCAGTTCAGCAACGACCCTACCCAATGAATCCTAAATATGCAAAGATCGTTCAAGAAGAGATTGAAAAGCTTGTGGAATGTGGATTCATATACCCTATTGAGCACTCAGAATGGGTGTCTCCAATAGTGATTGTGCCAAAAAAGAATGGGAAACTTAGAGTGTGCGTAGATCTCAAGAAGGTCAATGCCACCACTAGAAGGGACCATTACCCCTTGCCATATTCGGAACATGTGCTTGAAAGAGTTGCAGGGAAGGAAGCTTATAGCTTTTTAGATGGGTACTCTGGCTACAATCAAATCACAATTGCGCTAGAGGATTAAGCTAAAAAAGCCTTTATAACCGAATTTGGAGTGTTTGCATTCTGTGTTATGGCTTTGGTTTAACCAATGCCCCTGCTACCTTTCAAAGATTAATAAACACTGCTTTTAGAGAATATTTGAGGGAGTTTTGTGAAGCTTTCTTAGATGACCTTTGTGTTTATTCCTCTTGGAAATAACATCTATCATTCTTACGAAAAGTGCTTGAGAAGTGCAGATTGTATCACATCTCCTTAAATCCTTTCAAATGCCAATTTTGGGTTAAACATGGAGTCATTTTAGGGCATATAGTGTCCAAAAATGGGATTTCCACATATGAGAGCAAAATTAAAGCCATCGCTGAATTGCCACCACCTACAAACTATAAGGGAGTTCAAAGATTCATGGGCCATGTTGGTTATTACTGATGGTTTATTTTAAACTTTGTCGAGATAGCTCGTCCTTTGTATAGGCTTCTTATTGAGTTCCACTGGATTGCGGAGTGTGACTATGCTTATGAGTCATTGAAAAAGACCTTGACTAGACCTCCTATTCTACGAGTACCCGACTGGAATGTAATTTTCCATGTGCATATTGATGCATCAAAATTTGCTATTGGGTGTGTTCTAACTCAACCAGGAGAACATAAATTGGACTACCCCATCAGCTTTGCAAGTCGTCAATTGAATGATGCCGACAGAAACTACACCACTAGAGAGCGAGAAGGGTTAGGTATGATTTATGCAGTGAAGAAATTTCGCTCCTACCTTCTGGCCAACAAGTTTGTTATCTATGTTGATCATCAAGCCTTGTTGTATCTCGTAAATAAACCTTGTTCCACGGGAAGAATTACACGATGGTTGCTAATTCTCCTTGAGTTTGATTTTACCATTGTGGTGAGACCTGGTAAAAGACATGTCATGGCGGATCATTTGTCTCGCATACCCAATGGTGAAGCCCCTACGGGAGTCGATGATGAATTACCCGATACTTCTCTATTCCTAGTCGAAACCATACCTGAATGGAGTGAGAAGATTGTGAACTTTCTAATTAATGGTTTTCCACCCAAAGAGTTTCGTAAGGACATAGCTCAAAAACTGTTAAAAGAATGTGAACCTTACTCTCTCATTGCAGGGACCCTCTACAGGCTAGGGAAGGATGATATTCTGAGACGTTGTGCCTGTGAGGATGATTATTTGTACATACTGCAAGAAGCCCACATGGGTATAGCCGGAGGACATTTCTCGGGGGAACTAACAGCTAGAAAGGTGTTGCAATCAGGCTATTGGTGGCCAACCTTATTTAAGGATGCATCACTTTTTGCAAAAGGATGTGATGAATGCCAACGTTACAAAATCACTCAACAAAAGGATAGGATGCCCTTGCATCCTGTTAAAGTAACTCAACCGTTTGAAAAATGGGGTTTGGACTTTGTAGGCCCAATTAGTCCGGCAGCTCGTAGCACTCAATCTCGATATATTATCGTTGCCACTGACTATGTAACAAAGTGGGCGGAAGCCAGGGCGACACGAAAGGCGGATGCGAGGTCAACTGCCAAGTTTCTCTTTAAGAACATTATTACAAGATTTGGTTGTCCCTTTGAGATTGTGAGTGACAATGGTACTCATTTTATAAATGGAGTAATCAAAGAACTAACTACTAACTTCATGATAGCTCACCATAAGTCCACACCTTATTATCCGCAAGCAAATGGCCAGGCTGAGAGCACCAATAAGACCTTAATCTCTATCTTAACCAAAACAGTGGAAGCTCATCGCACAGATTGGGATTTAAAGCTTACATCAACTCGGGGCTTATCGTACTGCGTATAAAGTTGCCATTAACTGCACACCATTCAAGATGGTGTATGGCCAAGAAGCGGTTATGCCATGGGAGTTTGTCGTTCCTAGTCTTCGAGTAGCTTCTCAAGAAGGTTGGGATGGTAAGCCCTTGGTTGATAGATTATATATCCTTGAAAGATAGGAGGAAGAAATGATTTGACCGTCATCTAAAGAATAAAGATATCAATGTTGGTGATAAAGTCCTTATGTATGGAGTGCGTAACGAAAAGAAAAAGTTGAAATATGCAAGAAAAGGACCATATAGAGTATGTGAGATCACCCCACAAGGAACCATTCGTGTGGAGACTCTTAATGGAGTTGAAACGATTGGATTCCTCAATGGGAGCAAATTTAAAAGATACTATGATCCTTTAAGCCAAGAGGATCTACATGCCATCCATACGAAAAAGACAGCCAAGGCTCAAACAGAATTGAAAAAGATACAAGCTCAAGATGAGGCGAAAGAGCGCCAACAACGCATAAGACGCCAGCGAGAGGCTAACCTTGGAGTTACACATGCATTCCACGTTGAAACAGAGGATGATTGGTTGGACTCTGACACACCTCTACGATACCCTATTGAGCTAAATAGCACCTATAGAAAAGTGCTATATAACGCCTTATTAGACACGGGTGCTAAATATAATCTGCTATCATATGGGGTGTGGTGTCAGTTAGGGAAGCCACCTCTATCTGAGAGTATTATTCAAGTCAAGGGTGTCAACAAGAAAAAAACTACAGTTTTTGGAATCTAGGACACTTCTGTCAGTTATGACAATGGGGTTGTAGCTCAAGACTTTTTGGTCATGCCTGTTGGAACTATGGAGGGTAATATAAACCTAGGACGCACGTGGATGATAGCCACCAAATGCACTATTGATTGGGGGACTGGGGGTGTCACAACGCAAAAACCAACTCTTATCCCTACCACTCAAGCCATAGTCCCTAAGATATTGCCTAAGGAAATAAAACCCAAGAAATTGCATGTCCAAGAGGTTGAACCATACGTCCCCATAGCCTAACTCTCTAGAGCTTCAACTGATGTAGTTGAAAGAAAGCTTGAGACACACAAGAACCATCCTAATATAACAAAGAAAACATACAAGTGGGTCCCTAAAGCCTCTTAAGTAACCATGGCTGATGCTAAAAAACGGAAACCTCGTAAGAAACGTCCCCCTCACTCCAAGAAATGTAAAGAAACATTGCGTTGGATTCCTAAACGACTATTGGAAGCCCAAGGATACTATGAAGGAAATGATCAAATCTGGGTGCCCAAACGTAAATTGTACTCTTACCTGTCACCGGGCCCATGTGAGCTCAATCTTGTGGCTCCAAAACAAATTGAAGATCATGGAAAGGAAAAAATCACAGAATGCGACACACTTGCTCCATAGCTAGTTTGGGTACCAAAGAAAGAACGATTTTTTCCACATAGCTCAGGAACACGGAAAGCAAATGAATCTTCTTGCTCTTCATGTAGTTCCTATACGGAAATAGAAGCTTCGATACAGCCTCCACATCCAATAGTGGACCTCAATAAAGCTACAAAGGAATCCACACCTCCCAGTGTTCAAGAATCACCTGATGAACCACTTCAAGTTGATCCTGGGAGAGTACCTTACCACCCTTGCAACTCGATGAGGCACCTAAGGTAATAGAAAACTACTGGCAAAAATCCCCACCTATTACCAACTGGAACAATTGGTTTCAAAGGGTGACAAGCTCATTTCAAATGGTATGATCTACCCAAGGAAGGGGGGAGTGTTTGCTGACAATTATCATTCACTTGCTTCCCTCTCAACCTTCCTCCCTGACCTCTCAATCTCCAATCCTAGGGAATGTATATATAAAGCCTTATACTAGTTCTAGCAAACAAAAAAAAAGAAAAGTAAAAGAGCAAGAGCGACTAGGAACGAGAGAGCACCCTATCAGAGCCTACACATAAGTCTAAATTCACCATGTCACATCAAGCAGCACACAAAAACAACTCATGTTTTAAAGACCTAACCAAATCTATCTGTATTCTCAGAGATGGCTAGTTCACCAGACGCATGCGCTTCTATTTTTTATGAAAGGTACCCTTTTTCTTTTTCTCAAGTGTTTCACATCTGCTACCTTGTACTTTCTTGCGAATGGGATTTGGTAGAGAGGCTTGCGCGTGAGCAAAATTTTGAGGAGTTAGAATGGCTTATACGTCTATGGATAACTAGTGATCCCTACCCAGTAGCGAATGTTTCTCCGGTGGCACATGCTTATTCTTTTGCACAAGATGAGTATCCACCCATTGCGAGGTTCTTGATTAACACGCTTGCGCAAGAGGATGATGAAGAAGAAATAATAGAGACCGAGGAAGACTATGGCCTCACGGAAAATGATTTCGTTTATCTAAATGATGAGGATAGAGGCCTAGCCTTAGGGTGGCCACCCGGTTTATATAATATCCTCTTTCCTTGATTCTAAAAGGGATGACAGATAGGTAGGTTACGGGTTTGGATTGTGTTTTGAGTTTGTTTTCTAGGAGCTTTAATTTTTTCACACTGACATGCCTCCTAGAGGTATAGTGCTTGTTTTTTGGATGTGCTAGGTAGGACTTATATGGATTTCCATCCACAGGGCTGAGGACATCTGCTTCGATGAAATGAGAAACTCCATACCTCCAGGTGTACTACTTTCCATGATTCATGTTGGTGGATATGTATAATTGCTAATAATGATTTTTCATGGTTTGTTTGAGTGCAATAGTTATGTTTGTTATCTGCCATTATCGATGTATATGTTGGGGTATAGGCGTCTGTGCCTTGCCCGGCCGCCCAGAGTCTGGGCGCCCACTGACTTGTATACCTTATACATAGCATAAGTGTATAGGAGGCTGCTCACTCTTTGAGTCTCCCCACCCACATCGTGTGTGTCTCTTCTTCTCGCACTCTCTCTCGCGTCGCACTTCCGCTCGTACTCCTTTCGCATGAGTTGTAGTCTCCCTCGAGACCTGCCAGTCAACAGACTCAACCAGATGCAAACAAATCGTAGACATTGCTAACTCATCAAGATCCTGCCGATCATCATCACGCATAGACTTGGGCTTCGCCGATAAACCACACAAGGGTTTATTCTGCCCCAAATCCGCCAATGCAACAAGCATATGCTCCTTCCAAGCAACAAAATCTGCACCATCAAATTGTGTTAGACCATAACGCTGGAAGTCAAATAAAAAATCAGCCATAATGCTCTCAAAAGAGCAACCAACAATGAGTAGCAAATGTCAACCAAATCAGCCCTAAACTGGCTCGAATCGCATCAACAAAAGTCTGCACATATGGTTGTAAAATCTGATGCAAAGTTGCACCAATAACCGTGCAAAGCCTTGCACAAAATCACAAGTCAATATGACTCAATCGCGCATAAATATCTGACAAAATTTTGGCAGAGTTTACATGCTATGTACGCGACATCCATGTCTATAGGGGAGTCTAGTCCCACTTCTATGTCCATGGGAGAGATTGGTCCCACACACAAGTTTCGACGGCATAGAGACTTGACATGTTGGCATTGTGGACATAGAGGGCACATTAGGCGTCGATGTTTCAGGCGTTTGAGACAACGGAGGCAACAGATGCGTGATGCAGATTTGGGCATGACAGATGCTAGTGAGATCAGTACGGTGGTTACTGAGTATGCTTGTGATGGCGATGTCACATTTACATCTAGCTTGTCTTCAGACGATCTTATGTCTACGGATTGCATATCGGATTGCACATTGTCTTCACATTGGTTACTAGATTCAGATGCTACTTTCCATGTCACGTCGCATCGTGAGTGGTTTAGCACGTTTTCTAGTGGGAGACTTGATTGTGTGCACATGGATGATGGTTTTTTGTATGACATTGAGGGTGCAGGAGACGTATGTTTGTCCTTCCCCAGTGGTATGAGATTTACCGTGCGTCATGTGCGTTATGTGCCAGATCTGAGACGGGATTTGATCTCAGTGAGACAGTTACGGGATAGTGGATGTCAGATTTCGCTACGAGAGCGAGATTTTGTGATGCATTTGGGTTCGCTAGTGATTGCGAGAGGTGCCAGGAGTGGTACAGGTTACCCATTGCATGTGGATCACACGAGAGACGGTGTTGTCTCTGTGATCACGCAACCAGGTAGAGAGCGAGAGAGCAGGCGAGTCTCTTTTGCTTGTGGGTTGCAGGATGCTTTGCATGGAGTGCAGAGTAGTGAGCTCGTTGTGCACACAGTTGGGGCACGACTTGAGCAGTCAGATAGAGAGGTGACAGAGTCAGACATGCATGCTTTGCTAGTGACTGAGCAAAGCAGAGACTCAGTTGTGCTAGATGCTTCTATGCAGGATAGACAGGTAGAGCGGTCTTGCTCTAGTGAGTCACGACAGGAGGACGTTGTGCAAGAGTCTATGCATACGGAGTTAGAGCATGAGAGCTCTAGTGAGTCACAGCAGATTGAGTGGTCATGTTTGCAGTGGATGATTGCAGAGGAGACTGAGATGTCAACGATTATGCAGTCATTCCTTTCTATGCTCGACAGTGAGCATGGGGATATAGTTGTGCAGGATATGTCTTCCAGCAGACATCTAGATCAGCTGGTTTGCTCTGAGGTTGCACAACAGGTTGATGCATCTTTTGAGGACAGTTAGGAGATGCATGTGGCTGACGCGCCTTGTCAGTCAGAGATGCCTATTGCCAGGGATATATATGTTGATGCATGCTCCGTAGAGCTAGCAGGGCCCGCTAGCATTGCATCGGCATTCGGTGGTCTCATGTATGAGATGTTGATCTTGAGACCGGATATCGCAGCTGCAGTGGGAGCATTTGCAGTTGGGGTTGTCAGTCGTTTGTTGACTGATGATGGCATAGTGCACGAGGGAGATATGCAGGTATTGCGTACATACTTGCAGTACGTGTGCGGTACGTCTGGTGGTGTATGGACTTACATGGGAGCAGGACAACCGGATACACACGATCACATCCAGCCAGTGGGCATCGGTTGAGAGCGGTTTTCTCTCACCTTTTGTAGTCTTTAGACTAGGTTTCCTTGCTTAAAGGCACAGTCGCCTTTAAGTGGGAGGTTGTTGGGGTATAGGCATCTGTGCCTTGCCCGGCCGCCCAGAGTCTGGGCGCCCACTGACTTGTATACCTTATACATAGCATAAGTGTATAGGGGACTGCTCACTCTTTGAGTCTCCCCACCCACATCGTGTGTGTCTCTCCTTCTCTCTCTCTCACTCTTCGTCTGTGGTGCTCCCCGATCCCCTTCAGTATATATTTGTCTTTGCTTAAGTTGATGGAACTAGAGTTTAATCTTATGGATGAGCCTTGAGATTAGGAGACCGTGACTTTAGGTTAACTCATTTACTTGACCACTAGGCCTAGCTGATAAAATTATCTGAGTATTTGAGACCTTAGGAATGTTTTAGGCATAGAGAAGCTTGCTTACTTAAACAACAAAAACACTAGTGAGAACACAAAGGAAATGGAAGCAAAAAACATAAGTGCCACAAATGACAAAATTTAATGCTGGAAGAGAAATCCTGGCTTGATTTGGTACTTCACTCACATGTATTGTCTATGGTACTAGAGCCCTAGAGGTTCCCAGTGTGGGCGCTTTTCTTTGAGAAGAAAAAAGCCATGGACATACAAAATAAGCACACACGTCAAATGATTGTGAACCAAAGAAAAAAAAGAAGAAACAAAATGAATGACATTTAAAAGACTTCCATCGCGCTTACAGTTAACATTTCAAGCTTTTGTTTGCAGTTGTGAGAGCTAGTTGGCTAATCAAAGCTGAAAAGCACAATTAGAGAATCTTGCATTTAGATAATCTTATTAGCTTAGCTAGTACTAGAGTAGTTGTTTTAACCTTAGTCATAGCTAACTAATTGATAGACTCACCCATAAGCCCAAAACTCTTAATTAATTAATTTACTCAAAGTGCGATTTATTTGTCCTTTATGGCAGTCTAACATTTCATAAATCTTGCATTTATTCATTTCCACATGTACTTTACATTCCCCTCCTGATTTATGGCCATATAATTCCGCTTGCTGAAACAGTGACTTTGCCCTGCAGATTCAAATCCAGATGCTCTACAACATGGACATAACAAGCTTCAACTCAATAGCTTCCGACGATGGAATTTACATAAGGAAGGGGGTCATGTTAACCCTCGTGGCTCACGGACACCCTATCACCTACGACGGACGCCTTATTATTTATTTAGTAGAGTCAGGCACCGGACTTGTCGATCCAATAGGAAAAGGGTAGAGTGATCGCCGATGAGAGGCGCACTCTAGCTGGAACACGCAAGGGTTAGTTGGCTAAACATGGGCGCCCAAATGTGAATGGGGCGAGCTCATATAAAAGTCACCTAAACCTAAAATTGAGTCATTCTCTCAGTGTGCAATAGAAGAAGTGCTCTTGCCCTATCTCCATCCCCATCTCCATTGTGTGCTGACAGGTGTGTGTGTGTGTGTGTGTGTGTGTGTGTGTGTGTGTGTGTGTGTGTGTGTGCGCTTGAGGGAGAGAGTGTGTGTGTGTGATCGAGCATTGCGGCAGCACCTGCGGCGGCGAGGCGGTTGAGCGCAATACGACGGCCGCTCCCTCTTCTTCGCGGCGAGGAATCCTTCACGGCGACAAGCACAGGGAGGTGAGTGACACACCCCTGTTCTCTATGAGCTTGCTAGGCCTGCTAGTTGTGTGCTTGCAGCCTTCGTGTCTCGCATACGATGCTCGGCAAGTCCCTAGCTCCGACATGTGCGGCAGACGCGCACACTCATGAGCATGGTAAACAAGTTTATCACAACAAAGATGTACCAAAAAGAGTACCTCTTGTCACTTTCCATGAAAGTAACTTGCTGTCATAACTCATCAGCCAAGTTTAAGTCCTTGACTTGTTCCCAAATTTCATCATCAGTAAAGAACCCCACCCTAACGAGTGTTCAAGGTTGACAACCTGAGTTATACAGGAAGAGACTACACCTAGTCGCAAACATGCTTTAACTTATAGTAAGCAAACTCTAAGTAGAGCAATAAATGCTTACTGATTGGATCACTTGGTGCTAACGTACGCACTTTGCATATCCTTCACCACCAAGTTACACTTTGTAATGTGCCTATCCCCTTGGATAACTGACAGTACTGAGGTGTGTTCCCTCACACTTTGTAATCTGCCTATCCCCTTGGATAACTGACAGTACTGAGGTGTGTTCCCTCACGGTTTATAGACAGTCCTCCCAAATGACTGGTAAATGGGAATCACAATATCATGTAACATTGTTGAGGAATCAACAATGTCCGAAATAACCATCGTGGTTAACTTGAGAAATCCACAAACACCCAAACCGAGCCATGACCTCTATTGGGGATTAGTAGACCCAAAAGTAATCTCATAGAGATACTGCACATAGAGTGCAAAAATGCTTCATAAGCAATAACTTGAGGAATATGCATGTTGTTCCAAATCAGCCTTTGCTAAACACTAAGGCCCATAACACCTAGTGTGCATGCATTTAGCAAAAAACAGATCCGAACCTGTATATCCATGGTGAAAGACCATATTAGGTAAAGTGGGAAAATCCCAATTCCCAGGTTGGACAACTTTCAATATATCATGTACAAAATATAGAGATTTTGTCAAAAATTTGAGTTTTCTTAAGGTCTCATTCCACTTTATGCACATACAATACACAATGAAAACAACTAAAATACCATGGTTTCAATCAATTGGATTATTAGGAGACGAGTATATTGCATCCATTATCGTTTTCTATGTTCTACTGTCCTAACTACAACTTATCTCAACATGGAGAGCTTGGTTTCTAGGTCCACCACTTGTCCAAGTTAATGTAAAAGTGACTCAAGGTTCACAACTTGTGAAAGCAAGGATCCATTGAGGAATACAATCCACTTGGCTATTTTTCCTTAATTTATTGCATGTGACATTCAAGCAAGGTCCACTTCTAATCTATAACTTCTTAATTTGAGGCATGGGACATACATAAAATATGTAGCATATGCTCTATTGCCTCATAGGAAGGTTGGTTTCAAGGTGCACTTATCCATGCTAGCCTATCTTGGAGAAATGATGGAGCTTGCTTCTCTCCTTGTTTCAATGGAGACTAGCTTGGACAAGTGGTGGACCTTTGCTTCTCTCTATGTTTCAATAGAGTTAGCTTGGACAAGTGGTGATCTTGGAACAAAACCCCCATGTAAAACATATCATGGGTATTCCAAGTGATTAGAAAGATTACCATTTAAGATATAACCTTATAGGTTGGACAACTAGATCTTGGCTTGGAGAAATGGTGGACCTTTGATTCTCTCCATGTTTCAATGGAGTCTATCTTGGAGAAATGGTGGAGCTTGCTTCTGTCCATGTTTCAATGGAGCCTAGCTTGAACAGTTGGTGGACCTTTGCTTCTCTCTATGTTTCAATAGAGTTAGCTTAGACACGTGGTGGATCTTCAAAATAAACCAACTACTATCAATGTTGCCTAGCTTGGACAAGTGGTGGAGTGTTTCTCTACTCCATGTTTCAATGGATCTTAGCTTGGACAAGTGTTGGACCTTAAAACAAAAACCCCATGTACAACATAGAATGGATTTTCTAGATTTCAATGGAGTCTAGCTTTAACAAATGGTGGAGCTTGTCTTCATCCATGTTTCAATGAAACTAGCTTGGATGTAACAAACCCTCCCATGTACAACATATCATTGGTTTTCTAAGTGATGGGAAGGAATACCATTCAAGATATAAACTTATAGCTTGGATAAGTAGTTGACTTTAAAACCAAATTCATCATAATACAATGAAATACAGGTCAGCCAATTCCTAAATCTTGAGACCAAACCTCCCATGCTATTAGAGATAATATATTGGATAAGTGGTGGACCTTCTATTATTTTCCCATGCCTAGTTTAGACAACCGGTACACTTCGCAGCTATAAAGGTTGGACGAGTTGTGGAGCCTTGTTTCTATCCATGTTTTAATGGATCCTAGCTTGGACAAGTGGTGGACCTTGGAAAAAAGCTTCCATGTACAACATATATGAGGTTTTCCATGTTTTAATGGAGCCTATCTTGGACAAATGGTGAAGCTTTCTTCTCTCCATGTTGATTTTGGAACTACCTTAGACAAGTGGTGGAGCTTTTCTTTTCTACTCTTCATAATACAATGAAGTATATGTTGGTTACATGGTGAATCTTAAGGCCAAACCTCCCATTTTACTAGAGATGATAGGTTGGACAAGTGGATCAACCTTCTATCATTTCTCCATGACTATATTGGACAATTAGTAGACATAACATCTCTCTATGTTGTCTAGAGATGAGCTTGGACAAGTGATGGACCCTGCTTCTCTCTCCCCTTGGTTTACTAGTTTGAAGACTCAGTATATATACTTTCTTAGATCTAACTTGAACAAGTGGTGGACCTTGCATCCACAATCTTAATTCAGTATAAAAAAGTATATGAAAAAATAACATAGGAATCTTGGTTTGAAGGTCAAGCAATTAGGTTCCAAATGCACATAATAATATATTTTCCACCCATATTAAAAGAAAGTTAAATATGCACATAATAATATATTTTCCAAATGCACATAATAATATATTTTCCACCCATATTAAAAGAAAGTTAAATATGTTATTACCAAATTGACAAAGGTAACGTCCAAAAATTATATCTTTCCATCTTGTCAGATCTAAATCTTCATCAAGGCGACATGCATGTATACATCAACTTTCAAGCCATTCAAGAATACATGCACTTAGATTCCATAGTTTTGTTTTCAAAGTCTTTTAGGTTCTAAAACTCTTTCACATAAAGTATGTAATGACAAAATTCTTGAAGCAAACATTTGTGCCCAAGAAAAAGATCCCTCTCACATATTTAAAGTCCATGAATTCTCTGATCCACACTTACAAGTTTTATTTTGACATCAAACATCAATTCTTTCATAGTTCCAACTAAATGCAACCTCGATATGAATTGACAAAAAATGAATTTCTTTTACTATATGACCCAACATAGGCCCCAATCAAATAAAAAATGAGTCCCCAAAAATTTGGGTGCACTCTAGCAATACATCAGAGTCCCCTTACAATAGGATGCACTCCAATAGTACATTGAAGTCCCCTTAGAGTAGGGTGCACTCCATTCAAGTGTTCATAAAATTGACACACCTTTTATATTAAAAAAAAAAGACTATATCAAATTATACAAATGTTGAAAGATACACACTAGAATAAAAAAAGCATCTTATAGCCATATTTATTCAATGCTTTCGTGTTGACAAGTACACACCAAGGACATAATTTGTCTCAGAATCACTATACTGATTTACAATTGTGTTATATGTATAGACTCTCTTATCTCTTGCATACAACCATCCTACCAACCATGGAATTATGGTTCTCTGCAAGAAGTTTTGAAGTTGCTCGGAAGTTTGCCTCCACATCTTTGGAAATATAAGATATGTCCCTGGCATGTTCCACATCACCCTATATGGAGTGTCATCAAAAATTAAGGTATTGTTTGCATCCAAATCCTCAAATATCTTCCAAATATCACTCAGATTTTTGTGATAAACCCTTGTAAATCCTAACATGATATTTGGATTTTGGCAATTTTTGTTACTCATAAACACCTTGAACTTGGTATACTGCTCAGGAAAACACTTTTTTGTGATGCGTTGCACCCTTGTTAAGTTATAGCAACTCCATATCCATAGCTCAAAGTATTCAGCACAAAAATCCAAAAAACTTTGTGCGTCTGGTCGCACCACATGATAAACTTCATCTTTGTCCTCCACAAGTCGCATGTGTTGAGCCCAAGATGGCATAGAATCTCCATGTTTCATTTCAACTGTCTTGAGAAGTAACCCCTCTAGATCCAAGATAAGTACTCTTTTGATGTCCTTGAAAGCAAGTGGTAGGTGATAAGGAGGTGATTCATTCCTTGGACAAGGTCTTGGAGGAGGTTGGATGGGTAATTCAATAGTTTTCTTCAATTTATGCCAGCATATAGCCAATCCATTTTTCTGTAATGGTTCTGAAATTAAAGAACAAGAACACTTAATGCAAACACAACAATAGACATGATTTTTACATTGTCTACCCTAAGGTTTTATTAGATACCAAAATCCATCTATGATCTACTCATTAATAGAAAGAAAGTCAAATTAAAATCCTGACTCTTTTTTATGCTACACTCTCTCTTAGTCTCAATACCATGGAGTTCAACTAGATTTAAGTCAACTAATAACTACTACTTGTTGTTAAAGGTATGCTTGAAGTGTATAAGGCTTAACCAATGCTCTAGTGTAGAATGGGTATTTAGGTCTCAAGGTCTACCACTTATCCAAGCAAAGATCCATTTAGATATGGAAACCAAATTTTTCTTAATATAATGATATAGAGTGGACAAGTGGTGAATCCTGAGACCAAGCCACTCATGCTACTAGGGATAATAGGTTGGACAAGTGGTGGACCTTGAATGTAAACCCCCCATGTACAAAGTATCAGGGGTTTTGGGTATTTCAATGGACTCTAGCATCTTGGAAACATGGTGGAGCTTACTTCTCTCCATGTTTCAATGGAGTCTATCTTGGATAAATGGTGGAGCATCATTCTCTCCATGTTTCAATGGAGCCTACCTTGGACAAGTGGTGCATGTTTGTTTCTCTCTATGTTTGAACAGATCTAGCTTGGACAAGTGGTGGACCTTGGAACAAAATCCCCATGTAAAACATATCATGGACATTACAAGTGGTGAGAAAAAATACCATTCAATATATAACCTTATAGGTTGGAAAAGTGGTGGACCTTAACACCCAATTATTATTAATATAATGACATAGAGTGGACAAGTGGTGAATCTTGCGACCAAACCTACTAGGAAAAGTACGTTGGACAAGTGGTGGACCTTGAATGCAAACCCCCCATGTACAAAATATTACTCATGCTACTAGGAATAATTTGGTATTAAGGTCCATGTTTCAATGGAGCCTAGCTTGGAAAAGTGGTGGACCTTTGTTTCTCTCTATGTTTCAATAGAATTTTCTTGGACAAGTGGTGATCCTTGGAACAAAACCCCCATGTAAAGCATGTCATGGGCATTACAAGTGGTGAGAAAAAATACCATTCAAGGTATAACCTTATAGGCTGGACAAGTGGTGGACCTTAGCACCCAATTCCTCTTATTATAATGACATATAGTGGAAAAGTGGTGAATTGTGAGACCAAACCTACTAGGGATAATAGGTTGGAGAAATGGTTGACCTTGAATGTAAATCACCCATGTACAAAATATCATGGGTTTTGCGTATTTCAATGGAGCCTAGCATCTTGGAGACATGGTGGAACTTACTTCTCTCCATGTTTTAATGGAGCCTATCTAGGAGAAATGGTGGAGGTTCCTTCTCTCCATGTTTCAATGGAGCCTAGCTTGGACAAGTCGTGGACCTTTGTTTCTCTCTATGTTTGAATATGGTTAGCTTGGACAAGTGGTGGATCTTGGAATGAAACTCCCATGTAAAACATATCATGGGCATTTCAAGTGGCGAGAAAGGATACCATTTAAGATATAACCTTATAGGTTGGACAAGTGGTGGACTTTAACACAATATAATGACATAGAGTGTACAAGTGGTGAATCTTGAAACCAAACCACTCATGCTACTAGGGATAATAGGTTAAACAAGTGGTGGGCCTTGAAATAAAACCCCCTAGAGTGTTTCAATGGATCCTAGCTTGGAAACATGGTAAAGCTTGCTTCTCTCCATGTTTCAATGCAGCCTATCTTGGATAAATGGTGCAGCATCATTCTCTCCATGTTTCAATGGAGCCTAGATTGGACAAGTGGTGGACCTTTGTTTCTCTCTATGTTTAAATAGAGTTATCTTGGAAAAGTGGTGGACCTTGGAACAAAAACCCCATGTAAAACATATCATGGGCATTACAAGTGGTGAGAAAAAATACCATTCAATATATAACCTTATAGGTTGGACAAGTGGTGGACCTTAACACCCAATTATTCTTAATATAATGACATAGAGTGGATAAGTGGTGAAATTGGGACCAAACCTACTAGGGAAATAGGTTGGACAAGTGGTGGACCTTGAATGTAAATGCCCCATGTACAAAATATCACTCATGCTACTAGAAATAATTTGGTATTAAGGTCCATGTTTCAATGCAGCCTAGCTTGGAAAAGTGGTGGACCTTTGTTTCTCTCTATGTTTCAATAGATTTATCTTGGATAAGTGGTGTACCTTGGAACAAAACCCCCATGTAAATCATGTCATGGGCATTACAAGTGGTGAGAAAAAATACCATTCAAGCTATAACATTATAGGTTGGACAAGTGGTGGACCTTAACACCTAATTCCTCTTAATATAATGACATAGAGTGGACAAGTGGTGAATCATGAGACCAAACCTACTAAGGATAATAGGTTGGACAAGTGGTGAACCTTGAATGTAAACCCCCCATGTACAAAAAATTATGGGTATTGGGTATTTCAATGGAGCCTAGCAACTTGGAGACATGGTGGAGCTTATTTCTCTCCATGTTTCAATGGAGCCTATCTAGGAGAAACAGTGGAGGTTCCTTCTCTCCATGTTTCAATGAGCCTAGCTTGGACAAGTGGTGGACCTTTCTTTCTCTATATGTTTTAATAGAGTTAGCTTGGACAAGTGGTGGACCTTGGAATGAAACCCCCATGTAAAACATATCATGGGCATTTCAAGTGGTGAGAAAGGATACTATTTAAAATATAACCTTATAGGCTGGACAAGTGGTGGACTTTAACACATATTTCTTCTTAATATAATGACATAGAGTGTACAAGTGGTGAATCTTGAGACCAAACCACTCTTGCTACTAGGGATTATAGGTTGGACAAGTGGTGGACCTTGAATGTAAACCCCTCATGTACAAAATTATGGGTTTAGGGTATTTCAATGGAGCCTAGCTTGGAGACATGGTGGAGATTGCTTCTCTCAATGTTTCAATGGAACCTATCTTGGAGAAATGGTGGATCATCCTTCTCTCCATGTTTCAATGGAGCCTATCTTGGACAAGTGGTGGATGGAGTTAGCTTGGACAAGTGGTGGGTCTTGGAACAAAACCCCTTTGTAAAACATAGCATGGACATTACAAGTGATGAGGAAAAATATCATTCAAGATATAACCTTATAGGTTGGAAAAGTGGTGATGGACCTTGATAAGTGGTGAAGGATACCATTTAAGATATACCCTTATAGGTTGGACTAGTGGTGGACCTTAACACCCAGTTATTCTTAATATAATGACATAGAGTGGATAAGTGGTGAATCTTAAGACCAAATCACTCATGCTACTAGGTATAATACGTTAGAGAAGTGGTAGACCTTGAATGCAAACACCCCATGTACAAAATATCATGGTTTTAGGGTGTTTCAATGGAGCCTAGAATCTCGGAGACATGGTAGATCTTGATTCTTTCCATGTTTGAATGGCACCTATCTTGGAAAAATGATGGAGGTTACTTCTCTCCATACTTCAACGGAGCCTAGCTTTGACAAGTGGTGAACCTTTGCTTCTCTCTATGTTTGAATAGAGTTAGCTTGGACAAGTGGTGGACCTTTGCTTCTCTCTATGTTTGAATAGAGTTAGCTTGGACAAGTGGTGGACCTTGGAATGAAACCCCCGTGTAAAACATATCATGGGCATTTCAAGTGGTGAGAAAGGATACCATTTAAGATATAACCTTATAGGTTGGACAAGTGGTGGACCTTAATACATAGTTCTTCTTAATATAATGACATAGAGTGTACAAGTGGTGTATCTTGAGACCAAAACACTCGTGCTACTAGGGATCCTAGCTTGGACAAGTGGTGGACCTTGGAAAAAAGTCCCCCTGTACAACATAGATGAGTTTTTTCATGTTTTAATGGAAGAGAGATTCGACAAATGGTGGAGCTTGCTTATCTCCATGTGGATTTTAGAACTAGCTTGGACAAGTGGTGGAGCTTTGCTTTTTTACTCTTCATAATACAATGATGTATAGGTTGGTTACATGGTGAATCTTAAGGCCAAACCTCCCATCTTACTAGAGATGATAGGTTGGACAAGTGGTCAACCTTTTATCATTTCTCCATGCCTATAATTAGACAATTAGTAGAACTAGCATCTTTCTATGTTGTCTAGAGCTGAGCTTGGACAAGTAGTGGACCTTGCTACTCTCTTCCCTTGGATTATTAGTTTGAAGACTCATTATATATACTTGCTTAGATCTATATAATTACTCATTAGTTAGGTTACAAGTGGGTATGTAATTTGTTAGCCTCAAGGGACTTTGAATATTGAATAGTAAGACCAAGTGCTGGTTTGAAGATCTTTTGCTTATCTAAACTAGACTCTAACTCAATAATAAGTTTCATAAGTTCCACGAATTGTCCTATCTAGGCTCCAAAAGAGTCTTAATTGGTTTGTGCTAGATTATAACTTCCTTGATGGGGTAGAATCCTAGAAAAATGAGGCACTATAAGTTTTACCTTAGCTCAAATGGATTTTTCACTTAAACTCGACTGCAATTTGGCTATCTAGTCTTTGTCTCGATGGATTTTAACACTAGATACATAGTAGTGATATTTAAGCTTCATGTCTCTTCACTTGATCGAGATATGAGACCATACTTTCAAGGTCACCACTTGTCTTACCTAAAGACCAATGTGAGACATGGGAGCAAGAAAGCCATCCGATATTGTTTTAAGGACTATTACATAGGCAATCAATAACTTAAGTAAAGAAAAAAAACTTGGATCTTTCACAATTAATAACTTAAGTAAAGCCAAAAAGACTTGGATCTTTGACAGTTTTTTTCAAACTAAAAAAGCACAATCTCATGCTAACAAAACTATAAATCACAATTGAAAGGTTTGAACAAGAAAAAGATCAACAATCTTAATAAGACGGATACTTTTCATTTCATTTGATGATTACAAACTAAAATAAAGTCTCTCAAGAAATTGATAAACAAAAAATGTAGGTGACTGCTTCATTATTTTGAGCAAAAATATCAAAATCTCTATTGATTGAGCTCCATCTAGTAGTATCCTTTGTAAGATCCTGCAAGAAGGAATAAAAAGAAAGATTTGTTAGATACCATGCACATGAGTGTTCAAGCATGTGTATCAAGAATATATGACATGTCACTAGTACCTTAGGGTTGCTTTCTATCCAGCCTTAGAAGATTGTTCTCAGCTTTCACCTTATTTATATAAGCCTTTGCTGTGGTTGCCTTCAAAACTCCTTTTGTGTTACAACCCAATTGCCTAGCTAAAGTGGTCAATTGTGACGCCTTCATGCTTTCAATGGGTGTACGCTCCTTTGCCAAGATCTCTTGTATTTGGGCTCTTCTCATTTCATTGCGGTGGCTTGTGTCACTTGCATCTTCAATGATAGTTTCATCTCTGTCACCTTTTGCAGGTGGTATTCTTCTTGTAAAGAACACCTTAGCTGACCAAACATCATTTTTCTGCTTCCAATACTCCATGATTTGTTTGTATTCACTATCATTTGTCACTATAGGTTGTCCATAACGATTAGAAGCAATTAAATCACGCACATCCCTTCTCTCATCAAGCTGAATCAAGTATGGCAGTAGCTCCTCCAAGAGCATATTGTCAACCATCTTCTCAGCATCAAATTGTGGTGGAAAAATGCAATTGTTTGCTGGTGAAATACATCCCTTGTAAGGAGAGTCATCAATAAGCACTGTTCTTTGTGGATCACATTCAAACCCCATGGCAATTTTGGCTAGAGGCTTGAACATTGCCTCAACGTTTGGATTGTCGGGTCTAAACAATTTTTGAGTTTGAGCGGTGTAGCAAACATCTTGCGACCAAATTGCAAAGAAAGGCAATGTATCCTCAGCTAAGTTGTTTAGTGCTGCAAGGATTTGATACACATTATTCCTAGTAGCTGTCGACCAAATTGCAACATTAAACCTTTGTAAAATAGTCTTCAAGAATTGGATGCAACCTGGCCTGAGTATAATATATCTTTTTGAATCCATTTGCACTGAGTTGTGGTGTGAGGATGGTTGAGGGGAACGTTTCAACAATAGACCATTTAAATCCAATATAATTGTAAGCATGGATTTCTCAACATCTACGCTACATGACGTAGTACCAATTGGCAATAGCTCGTGAGTGGACTTTTCAGTCTCTTTTGATGTATGTTGCATTTTTGAAGCATCGATTTCTTGGTTCTCATTATTGGAAGCTTGCTCAAGTTGCACAACACTAGACTCTAGTATAGAAATATCATCCATCTTGGGCACTTTAGAAACCATAGAATCTATGGATTCTATAGTTGTTGACTGAACCATAGGAGCGTTATCCATCCCAGTTTGTGAATCTAAGAAAACACACACACAAATGGTATCTCAAAACCACTAGAATTTTATTCACCATATTTATATGTAGAACTCCTAGTAAGAAATTTATTTAAGGTAAAGTCGTTGTTAGAATCCTTGCAACCATTTTCAGCATTCGTACACCAAACACCACTTGTCTAAAATACAATCTACTAACTCAACATTTTCCATCCTACACTTTATTAAAGATGAGTACTTAAAGTGAAAACTAAAAGCCACCCTTGTTGAGGAAACATGGATACAAGGTCCACCAAATGTCCAACCTAGACTACAAGAAAATAATTAGAGATTTGGCTTAGATTTGGATTCAAAGGCCACCACTTATTCAAGTAAGATAACTCCACTTGTTTAAGACAGTAATGTTTGAAGCCCCACCACTTGTCCAACCTAGACATTGATTAAATTTTGGTAAGATTTATCACAAATCTAGAGTAGAATCAAGATTCTATGGCCAAGGTAGTCAAATATGTTAGACAACACACAAAGCATAAGAGCACTCTAGATTCTCGTTGAGCATAAACTAAACAATAATCAAATGTTATATTCACTTGAGATTTCATCCATGAAAAATGAAAATGATGCATGTACTTGAGATTTCCATCCATGTACAATACTTTACAATGTCAAGTAAAGTTATAGTCAGCAAACAACTCTTCTCCTGCTTCAACTTGACAAATAGTCTCAATGCATACATGGCCATATTCTTCTGACTTGATGTGTGAAGAGGTGCATTTATGCCAAGGTGGCAAATTTGGATCAAATGTATAGCGTACGTTGGGACAGACATTTGTACTGTGAGAACTATTTATATAGCCCGACACGTTTCCTTCTTCTACACAACCAATAATGTATGATTGATCTTCCTCTTCTTCTATGTTTGGATCCTCTAGAAGAGAATATTTATAAGCTCTTGGAAATATTTTGCATATCTTTTTCCAGTCTTGAAATCTATACTTATGCCCTCCATAGTTTAGAATAGTCAAACCACTTTCCAGGGTAGTATGCACAAATAGCCCATAACCAGCTCCTTCAATACATGAAAGTCGCACTTCAAAATCCACACCGTTAATATGGAAAATTACATCTTTGGGAATAGGAAAAGTTGGTGTCCCAAAAGGATCTTCATGCCAATCATAGTGTGAAATACATCTAGATTTTATATCACTTAACTCCTTTGTGTCTGCAAAAAGAAGAAAATATTATGCATAAAATAATGACAATATCAAAGAAAGATATCATTATTTTATAGTCCAATAGGTCCATTGTATGGAAGACTTAGAGTGCCTCTTACATGGTGCCTCCAAGGTTTCCAAAAAATAAAATCATTGGAAAAAAAAGGCCACTGTGTCTCCAATCTATTGCCCATTTGAAGCATAGAGAGAACCAAGGTCCACCACTTGTCCAAGCTAGACATGGAGCATTGACACAAGATCCAACACTTATCCAAGAACCCTATAGTATATGTGGTAACATGGGATGCATTGATGCAACAAAAGTAGTCTAGCCTCCTCATCCATCTCTTTTTTCTTGTAGCCTAGAGGGATTAGTTTCAAGGTCTATCACTAGTCAAAAACTACACATAGAACATTGATACAAGGTTCCACCACATGTGAAACCTATCATCTCTAGTAGCATGGATGGTTTGATATCAAGGTTCATCGCGTGTCCTACCTATACTCTATTGTAGCATATAGATTCTGGTTTGGTGGTACTACACTTGTCCAAACTTGGCTTGTTGTTGATATCTGGAGGTAATCAAGGGTCCTCCACTTGTCCAAGTTAGGCATATAAAACAATTGCAAGGTCCACCATGTGTACAACATATGATTGATTATAGCATGCATGGTCTTATTTCATGGGCAACCATCTTCTCTCCAACATGTGTCCAACCTCGGCTCCATTGAAGCATGGAGAGAAGCAAGGTCCACCACTTATCAAAGCTATTATTTTCTCCCAGTGCTTTCAAAACCCATAATACGTTGTACATGGGGGGGGGGATTCTTGTTTCAAGGTCCACCCCTTGGCTAAGATTGGATCCATTGAAACATAAAGAGAAGCAAGCTCTACCATTTGTCCAAGCTAGGAGCCATTGAAACATGAAAACCCCATAATATGTTGTATACGAGGGGTGTTTTTCAAGGTCTACCACTTGTCTAAGCTATGGTCCATTGGAACATGGAGAGAAGCAAAGCTCCACCACTTTTCTAAGCTAGGATCCATTGAAACATGGAGAGAAGCAAGCTCCATTGTTTGTCTAAGCTAGGCTCCATTGGAACAAGGAGAAAACAAGCTCCACCACTTGCCTATTATTGCATAGAGATTCTGGTTTGAAGGTCCACCACTTGTCCAACCTTGCCTTCATGTATGGAGATAATCAAGAGTGCAATGCTTCTCTAAGCTAGGGACATAAAAGAGTTTCAAGGTCCACTACATATACGATCTATGATGGGTTGTAGCATGGGGAGGTTTCATTTTAAGGTTGACCACCACTTCTCCAGCTCCGCTTGTCCAACCTCAGATCCATTGAAGAATAGAATACAAGTGTACCAACTCTCCAAAATAGCAGACAATCTCTATAAAACCCATGAATTGTTAATATATGCTATGCTGTGGAGTTTGTTTGAAGTTCCACTCCTTATCCAAGCTACAATCCATTGAAGCATGGAACTAAGTAAGATATATCTCTAGTCCAAGATAGGATCCATTGAAACATAAGAGAGAAACAAGGTCCACCACTTGTCCAAGCTATGCATGGTTAATTGATATAAGGACCACTACGTTTTCACCTATACTATGCTCTATCATGGATGTTTCATATCCTACCAATTTTCAACCTATTTAGTAGGTTGTATTATGGGGTTTTGGTTCAAGGTACTTCACTTGTCTGAGGTGGGTTCCATTGAACCATGGAGAGAAACTATGTCTACCACTTGTCCGAAATATGCTCCTTTAAAAACATAAAAACAAGTCCACCACTTGTCCAAGCTAAAGTTTCTCTCCATTGAAGCATGGAGAGAAACAAGGTCTACCACCTGTCCAAAATATGCTCCATTGAAACATAAAAGCAAGGTCCACCACTTGTCCAAGCTAATATAACAAATGGGTGTTGGTTACAAGGTGTACCACACTTGTCTAAACTAGTCTTCCATGCAAGGTCTACCACATGTCCAAGCTATATGAGCTTGTTTTGAAGGTCTACCACACCTCTTGAAATTAGGATCCATGTAAGGTCCACCTTTTGTCAAGCTATGCATTTAATGAGTACTAAAACTAAGTAAATTGCATACTTAAATACCTTTCCAAGCTCATTAAGATTTTGTTCTCTAAGGCCGCCACCACCACATGTCTAATCTATGCTCTAATTGATTACATATGCTATTTCTCTCAAAGTCCAAACATAAGCTCCCTTCTAGCAAGGTTAGTTTAAATTTAGGCTCCAGCACCTGTCTAAGCTAGGTTCAATTTATGAAGCATCACCATTAACCATGCTACGATCTAATGTATCATATCAAGGGGTATTGATAAAAGGTCCAAAACTTATTGAGTTCAAGCTCTTAAGTAATTAAGTCTTTGTGAGTATTAAATGTTTTAGTTTTTAGTCTACAGATCCACCATCAAAAACTCAAGTAATTTACTATTTACATTCAAACCTTGAATGCTTGAGATAAAAAATACAAGCTCAATCAATACTATATAAAGCAAAATCTAACATTAAGAGTATCAAATCATAACAAGAAACACTAACATGCACAAGAAACTCAAAACATACGTGTCTCCATTTCCAAAAAGTCCTCCATTGACAGATGATGGTGTTGTTGTTGTCTTCTTCTCTTTGTGGAGAGCACTCCTCTGTAACAGGCACAATGTCGCCTGATTGCGAAGTGGATTGTTGAAGTCCAGCCCATTTTTCTATATCTTCATGAGACTTAACAAAGTCTAGCACATGGTCTCCATGCTTTTTGCCTCCTCCACACTATCAATTAAGCAGATGACTTCTTTTTTCTGTTGTATTCCTTCTTGTGCAACCAAGGAGCCATCACCAAAAACATCAACAAGCTTGCGGTCTTCAAAACAATATGTACGAATGTAGTGCTTGACCAAAGCTCTTTTTTTGGCCTCCAAATATTGCAAATCTGACATATCGTTATCTGCTACTTGAAGAAGAGAACAATCAATTGGCATGGGATGTTCCTCTGATCTTCTTCTCAGGTCTTCAAATGCATTGCCTTGTCCCAAGAAGGCAATAACTGTTAGGAATTGAATTGCTCCTTTGCAAGGAGCTGATGGAAAGTGATGCAATGCACCACAACAATGGTAGCTCAAATTTATCTCCCATGGCGTGAAAGGCACATTGCAATTTTGTGAAGTTAGTGAAATCCACAAATGCAAGAAAGACAAATCCAGGATCTGTTGACCCTCCAGCAATAGCCAAGATCCCATCCAAAGCATTGTTAAATGTCTCCTCACTCCACTTCAAATTGCCTCCAACGTTTTTTGTCATATCTAAAACACATAAGCCAATAGGCACTTTATTATTGAAGTGGCGCATCAAGTAGAGATTGCCTTCCATTTGTAGGCTCACCACATAGATTGACCATGGCAAATCTCTAGCTCAGTTTTCTCCTTTTGAAGGTGAATTGCCCATTGCATGTATTTTATTGCTCCATCTGGAAAAGCCATTTTCTTTGTTCCACGCGTCAAACTAGATCTAATCCATTCCTCGCATAGCATTAAAATTGTTTTATAAACAACATCATTGATGTTATACATTTTGACCACCTCCTCCCAGTCTTTACATGGTGAAGACTCATTCAAATTGTTGAAGCCTTCAAGAAGTGCATCTTGAATCAATTTGTCTTGCTTCAACTGCTTGATTCGATCATACATGTCAGTTGCATCACCATCCTTTGCACTCTTTGACAGTAAAATCTTCTCATCTCTAATCTCTTCTTGAATAGTCTTTACCTCTGATTCCTCAAGGCCACAAAGATATCTAAATACAGTTGTTGGGGGTTTCTTATTCTCCTCTTCTAGATTTTCAATGATTTCTATCCAGCAATCATAAACTAAATCAGAGTAGGTGACCATGTGTGCCTGTTTAGCAATCCAACTTGCTGCTGCACTCATTCTTGCCAATCGAAGAAAACCCTGAAAAGAAATAGAGAAATAATTAAACTATTGAGCAAGATTTGTTAATTAAACACTATCAAAAAGACAAAGAAAATAACTTACATCCCATCCGGCACGAGATGCATGTCCCTCTGCAATTCCACTTGCTGCCTTTGGTGGTCGTCCTGCGAAGATCCATTGACTCCGTAAATGTCTCAATATTTGGCTGTAAGGTTGCTTGACATACAATGCCTGAGCCTCCTCATTTGCAATGGCAGATATAGCAGTTGCAACAAATGGAGGAGCATTCACAACAATGCGAGCCTTTCTAAATTTATACACGCTAATCAGTCTTTCAAAGATCTCTTTGTTGTTTTGTTCATTGTGAAGCAAAACTTTTGCAGCATAGATTGAATGCTGCCCATCAAGAATCCAATAATGATAATCTTTAATTTTTTGCTCCTCTACCTCTTCTACTGCCAAAGGAGTCCCCTTCTTTGATTTTGCATTTCGAACAGGCATCAAATATGCACATGCTGCAGGCTTGGTCGTACTCCGTGAAAATCCAAATAACACACTTTCAGCGTGTTTTTTATCCATAATACGTGCATTATAGTGATCAGGAGCAAGCCAACAATTTTGAATAGGGATATCAAATTCCCTATATTGGAAAGGAAAATAATTTATGTACTTATTCATTCCACCTGTATCTTTTCTTGTCCTTTCATGGCCTCAGCTTCTAAAACATCTGGATCCACAATTCTCATCTTTGACATTGAACCCTCTGTTGATGAGGATGCCAAAGATGCCTTGTCTACATCCAAAATGGAGCTAGTTCGCTTAGCTTCTACTTTCTGCACTTTTGCTTGCTTCTTTGTGGATGGTGGTCGTGAAACTTTCACCTTTTTTCGTTGTAGTGTGGCAATGATGGAGCTTTGAAGTTGATCTGCTGTGATATTTGGATTTGATTCTGCAAACTTCCATCCTCGAGAAAACATTGTCTCTTCTTTGTTTCTAGACATGCGCTCCAATGCATATGCTCCTGGAGATAGTTGAAATTCTAGATTCATTGGAACTAGAATGTCAATGCATTCCACCTCTGGATGACTATCAACTACAGAGACAGATGCTTCCACAACTTGTCCAACATCTTCAAACAAGCTGTCATTATCCTTTTTGGCAATAAATAGATGCACCTTATGAAATTGTGCACCCTCTATACCATGTATGTCCAAATACCATTTCCTAAGATCATTGCAAGTATAGTCAACTGAGACAGCAACCCTTGCAACCTGTCTTTTTTGGAGCCATCTTTCCTGAAACAAAAAAAACCAAATGTTATTTTAACATATACTTTTTTGTAATGGATTAAGTTTGTGTGAATACAAGTTCCACCACTTGTTCAAGCTAGATCTAAGCAAGTATACATAGTGATCATTTAAGCTAGTAAACTAAGGGAAGGGAGAAGTAAGGTCCACCACTTGTCCAAGCTTAGCTCTAGACAACATGGAGAGATTGGAGGTCTACTAATTGTCTAATATAGGCTAACTATATTGAAACATAGAGAGAAGCAAAGGTCCACCACTTGTCCAATCTAGGGTCCATTGAAACATGGAGAGAAGGATGCTCCACCATTTGTCCAAAATAGGCTCCATTGAAACATGAAGAGAAACAAGATGCACCATGTCTTTGAGATGCTAGGCTCCATTGAAATACCTTAAACCCATGATATTTTGTATATGTGGGGTTTAAATTCAAGGTCCACCACTTGTCCAACCTATTATCCCTAGTAGCATGAGTGGTTTGGTCTCAAGATTCACCACTTTTCCACTCTATGTCATTATATTAAGAAGATCTGGGTGTTAAGGTCCACCACTTGTCCAACCTATAAGGCTATATCTTAAATGGTATTATTTACCACCACTTGGAATGCACATGATGGGTTTTACATAGGGGTACGGTTCCAAGGTCCACCACTTGTCCAAGCTAACTCTATTGAAACATAGAGAGAATCAAAGGTCCACCACTTGTCCAAGCTAGGCTCCATTGAAACATGGAGAGAAGGATGCTCCACCATTTGTCCAAGCCAGGTTTGATTGAAACATGAAGAGAAGCAAGCTGCACCATGTCTCCAAAATGCTAGGCTCCATTGAAATATCTTAAACCCATGATATTTCGTACATGGGGGTTTACATTCAAGGTCCACCACTTGTCCAACCTATTATCACTAGTAGCATGAGTGGTTTGATGTCAAGATTCACCACTTTTCTACTCTATGTCATTATATTAAGAAGATCTGGGTGTTAAGGTCCACCACTTGTCCAACCTATAAGGCTATATCTTAAAGGGTATTCTTTCTCACCACTTGGAATGACCATGATAGGTTTTACATGGGGGTTTGGTTCCAAGTTCCACCACTTGTCCAAGCTAACTCTATTGAAACATAGAGAGAAGCAAAGGTCCACCACTTGTCTAAGCTAGGGTCCATTGAAACATGGAGAGAAGGATGCTCCACCATTTGTCCAAGATAGGCTCCATTGAAACATGAAGAGAAGCAAGCTGCACCATGTCTCCAAGATGCTAAGATCCATTGAAATACCTTAAACCCATGATATTTTGTACATGGGGAGTTTACATTCAAGGTCCACCACTTTTCCAACCTATTATCTCTAGTAGCATGAGTGGTTTGGTCTGAAGATTCACCACTTTTCCACTCTATGTCATTACGTTAAGAATATCTGGGTGTTAAGGTCGACCACTTGTCCAACCTATAAGGGTATATCTTAAAGGGTATTCTTTCTCACCACTTGAAATGTCCATGATATGTTTTACATGGGGGTTTGGCTCCAAGGTCCACCACCTCTCCAAGCTAACTCTATTGAAACATAGAGAGAAACAAAGGTCCACCACTTGTCCAAGCTAGGCTCCATTGAAACATGGAGAGAAGGATCCTCTACCATTTGTCGAAGCTAACTCTATTGAAACATGGGGGGTTTACATTCAAGGTCCACCACTTGTCCAACCTATTAACGCTAGTAGCATGAGTGGTTTGGTCTCAAGATTCACCACTTTTTCACTCTATGTCATTATATTAAGAATATTTGGGTGTTAAGGTCCACCACTTGTCCAACCTATAAGGCTATATCTTAAGGGTTATTCTTTCTCACCACTTGGAGTGACCAGCATAGGTTTTACATGGGGGTTTTGTTTCAAGGTCCACCACTTGTCCAAGCTAACTCTATTGAAACATAGAGAGAATCAAAGGTCCACCACTTGTCCAAGCTAGGGTCCATTGAAACATGGAGAGAAGGATGCTCCACCATTTGTCCAAGATACACTCCATTGAAACATGAAGAGAAGCAAGCTACACCATGTCTCCAAGATGCTAGGCTCCATTGAAATACCTCAAACCCATGATATTTTGTACATGGGGGGTTTACATTCAAGGTCCACCACTTGTCCAACCTATTATCTCTAGTAGCATGAGTGGTTTGGTCTCAAGATTCACCATTTTTCCACTCTATGTCATTCTATTAAGAATATATGGGTGCTAAGGTCCACCACTTGTCCAACCTATAAGGCCATATCTTAAACTTTATTCTTTCTCACCACTTGGAGTTACCAAGATAGGTTTTACATGGGAGTTTGGTTCCAAGGCCCACCACTTGTCCAAGCTAACTCTATTGAAACATAGAGAGAAGCAAAGGTCCACCACTTGTCCAAGCTAGGGTCCATTGAAACATGGAGAGAAGGATGCTCCACCATTTGTCCAAGATAGGCTCCATTGAAACATGAAGGGAAGCAATCTGCACCATGTCTCCAAGATTCTAGGATCCATTGAAATACCTTAAACCCACGATATTGTTTACATGTGGGGTTTAACGTCAAGGTCATCACTTTTCCAAGCTATTATCCCTAGTAGCACTAGTGGTTGGGTCTCAAGATTTACCACTTTTTCACTCTATGTCGTTATATTATGAAGATCTAGGTTCTAAGGTCGACCACTTGTCCAACCTATAAGGCTAGATCTTAAAGGGTATTATTTCTCACCACTTGGAATGACCATGATATGTTTTACATGGGGGTTTGGTTTCAAGGTCCACCACTTGTCCAAGCTAACTCTATGGAAACATAGAGAGAAGCAAAGGTCCACCACTTGTCCAAGCTAGGCTCCACTGAGACATTTAGAGAAGGATGATCCCCCATTGGTGGAAGATAGGCTTCATTGAAACATGAAAAGAAGCAAGTTGCACCATGTCTCCAAGATTCTAGGATCCATTGAAATACCTTAAACCCACGATATTGTTTACATGTGGGGTTTAACGTCAAGGTCAGTCACTTTTCCAAGCTATTATCCCTAGTAGCATGAGTGTTTGGTCTCAAGATTCACCACTTTTCCACTCTATGTCATTATATAAAGAAGATCTAGGTGTTAAGGTCGACCACTTGTCCAACCTATAAGCGTATATCTTAAAGGGTATTCTTTCTCACCACTTGAAATGTCCATGATATGTTTTACATAGGGGTTTAGTTCCAAGGTCCACCACTTATCCAAGCTAACTTTATTCTTCTCATAGAGAGAAGCAAAAGGTCCACCACTTGTCCAAGCTAGGCTCCATTGAAACATGGAGAGAAGGATGCTCCACCATTTGTCGAAGCTAACTCTATTGAAACATGAAGGTTTACATTCAAGGTCCACCAGTTGTCCAACCTATTAACGCTAGTAGCATGAGGGGTTTGGTCTCAAGATTCACCACTTTTTCACTCTGGTTATTATATTAAGAATATTTGGGTATTAAGGTCCACCACTGTTGTAGTAGCCTGAGTGGTTTTGGTCTCAAGATTCACCACTTTTCCACTCTATGTCATTATATTAAGATATGCGGTGTTAAGGTCCACCACTTGTCCAACCTATAAGCTACATCTTAAAGGTTATTCTTTAATACCACTTGGAGTGACCATGATAGGTTTTACATGGGGGTTTGGTTCCAAGGTCCACCACTTGTCCAAGCTAACTCTATTGAAACATAGAGAGAAGCAAAGGTCCACCCCTTGTCTAAGCTAGGGTCCATTGAAACATGGAGGAGAACCATTTGTCCAGGTAGGCTCCATTGAAACATAGCAGGTGCACCATGACTCCAAGATGCTAGGCTCCATCGAAAAACATTAAACCCATGATATGTCGTAGATGAGGGGTTTACATTCAAGGTCCACACTTGTCCAAGCTATTATTGGTAGTAGCCTGAGTGGTTTGGTCTCAAGATTCCCCACTTTTCCACTCTATGTCATTATATTAAGAATATGCGCGTGTTAAGGTCCACCACTTGTCCAACCTATAAGGCTACATCTTAAAGGTTATTCTTTATTACCACTTGGAGTGACCATGATAGGTTTTACATGGGGGTTTGGTTCCAAGGTCCACCACTTGTCCAAGCTAACTCTATTGAAACATAGAGAGAAACAAAGGTCCACCACTTGTCCAAGCTAGGGTCCATTGAAACATGGAGAGAAGGATGCTCCACCATTTGTCCAAGATAGGCTCCATTGAAACATGACGAGAAGCAAGCTGCACCATGTCTCCAAGATGCTAGGCTCCATCGAAATTACATTAAACCCACGATATTTCGTAGATGAGGGGTTTACATTCAAGGTCCACCACTTGTCCAAGCTATTATTGCTAGTAGCGTGAGTGGTTTGGTCTCAAGATTCACCACTTTTATTAAGAATATGTGGGTGTTAAGGTCCACCACTTGTCCAACCTATAAGGCTACATCTTAAAGGTTATTCTTTCTTACTACTTGGAGTGACCATGATAGGTTTTACATGGGGGTTTGGTTCCAAGGTCCACCACTTGTCCAAGCTAACTCTATTGAAACATAGAGAGAAGCAAAGGTCCACCCCTTGTCTAAGCTAGGGTCCATTGAAACATGGAGAGAAGGATGCTCCACCATTTGTCCAAGGTAGGCTCCATTCAAACATGAGGAGAAGCAAGGTGCACCATGTCTCCAAGATGCTAGGCTCCATCGAAAAACATTAAACCCACGATATGTCGTAGATGAGGGGTTTACATTCAAGGTCCACACTTGTCCAAGCTATTATTGCTAGTAGCCTGAGTGGTTTGGTCTCAAGATTCACCACTTTTCCACTCTATGTCATTATATTAAGAATATGCGCGTGTTAAGGTCCACCACTTGTCCAACCTATAAGGCTACATCTTAAAGGTTATTCTCTATTACCACTTGGAGTGACCATGATAGGTTTTACATGGGGGTTTGGTTCCAAGGTCCACCACTTGTCCAAGCTAACTCTATTGAAACATAGAGAGAAACAAAGGTCCACCACTTGTCCAAGCTAGGGTCCATTGAAACATGGAGAGAAGGATGCTCCACCATTTGTCCAAGATAGGATCCATTGAAACATGACGAGAAGCAAGCTGCACCATGTCTCCAAGATGCTAGGCTCCATCGAAATACATTAAACCCACGATATTTCGTAGATGAGGGTTTACATTCAAGGTCCACCACTTGTCCAAGCTATTATTGCTAGTAGCGTGAGTGGTTTGGTCTCAAGATTCACCACTTTTCCACTCTATGTCATTAAATTAAGAATATGCGCGTGTTAAGGTCCACCACTTGTCCAACCTATAAGGCTACATCTTAAAGGTTATTCTTTATTACCACTTAGAGTGACCATGATAGGTTTTACATGGGGGTTTGGTTCCAAGGTCCACCACTTGTCCAAGCTAACTCTATTGAAACATAGAGAGAAACAAAGGTCCACCACTTGTCCAAGCTAGGGTCCATTGAAACATGGAGAGAAGGATGCTCCACAATTTGTCGAAGCTAACTCTATTGAAACATGGGGGTTTACATTCAAGGTCCACCACTTGTCCAGGCTATTTGCTAGTAGCACGAGTGGTTTTGTCTCAAGATTCACCACTTTTTCACTCTATGTCAATATATTAAGAATATTAGGGTGTTAAGGTCCACCACTTGTCCAACCTATAAGGCTATATCTTAAAGGTTATTCTTTCTCACCACTTGGAGTGACCATGATAGGTTTTAAATGGGGGTTTGGTTCCAAGGTCCACCACTTGTCCAAGCTAACTCTATTGAAAATAGAGAGAAGTAAAGGTCCACCACTTGTCCAAGCTAGGGTCCATTGAAACATGGAGAGAAGGATGCTCCACCATTTGTCCAAGATAGGCTCCATTGAAACATGAAGGGAAGCAATCTGCACCATGTCTCCAAGATTCTAGGATCCATTGAAATACCTTAAACCCACGATATTGTTTACATGTGGGGTTTAACGTCAAGGTCCAGTCACTTTCCAAGCTATTATCCCTAGTAGCACTAGTGGTTGGGTCTCAAGATTTACCACTTTTTCACTCTATGTCGTTATATTATGAAGATCTAAGTTCTAAGGTCGACCACTTGTCCAACCTATAAGGCTAGATCTTAAAGGGTATTATTTCTCACCACTTGGATGACCATGATATGTTTTACATGGGGGTTTGGTTTCAAGGTCCACCACTTGTCCAAGCTAACTCTATGGAAACATAGAGAGAAGCAAAGGTCCACCACTTGTCCAAGCTAGGCTCCACTGAGACATTAGAGAAGGATGATCCCCCATTGGTGGAAGATAGGCTCCATTGAAACATGAAAAGAAGCAAGTTGCACCATGTCTCCAAGATTCTAGGATCCATTGAAATACCTTAAACCCACGATATTGTTTACATGTGGGGTTTAACGTCAAGGTCAGTCACTTTTCCAAGCTATTATCCCTAGTAGCATGAGTGGTTTGGTCTCAAGATTCACCACTTTTCCACTCTATGTCATTATATAAAGAAGATCTAGGTGTTAAGGTCAACCACTTGTCCAACCTATAAGCGTATATCTTAAAGGGTATTCTTTCTCACCACTTGAAATGTCCATGATATGTTTTACATAGGGGTTTAGTTCCAAGGTCCACCACTTATCCAAGCTAACTTTATTCTTCTCATAGAGAGAAGCAAAAGGTCCACCACTTGTCCAAGCTAGGCTCCATTGAAACATGGAGAGAAGGATGCTCCACCATTTGTCGAAGCTAACTCTATTGAAACATGGAAGGTTTACATTCAAGGTCCACCAGTTGTCCAACCTATTAACGCTAGTAGCATGAGGGGTTTGGTCTCAAGATTCACCACTTTTTCACTCTGTGTTATTATATTAAGAATATTTGGGTATTAAGGTCCACCACTTGTTGGTAGTAGCCTGAGTGGTTTGGTCTCAAGATTCACCACTTTTCCACTCTATGTCATTATATTAAGAATATGCGCGTGTTAAGGTCCACCACTTGTCCAACCTATAAGGCTACATCTTAAAGGTTATTCTTTATTACCACTTGGAGTGACCATGATAGGTTTTACATGGGGGTTTGGTTCCAAGGTCCACCACTTGTCCAAGCTAACTCTATTGAAACATAGAGAGAAACAAAGGTCCACCACTTGTCCAAGCTAGGGTCCATTGAAACATGGAGAGAAGGATGCTCCACCATTTGTCCAAGATAGGCTCCATTGAAACATGACGAGAAGCAAGCTGCACCATGTCTCCAAGATGCTAGGCTCCATCGAAATACATTAAACCCACGATATTTCGTAGATGAGGGGTTTACATTCAAGGTCCACCACTTGTCCAAGCTATTATTGCTAGTAGCGTGACTGGTTTGGTCTCAAGATTCACCACTTTTATTAAGAATATGTGGGTGTTAAGGTCCACCACTTGTCCAACCTATAAGGCTACATCTTAAAGGTTATTCTTTCTTACTACTTGGAGTGACCATGATAGGTTTTACATGGGGGTTTGGTTCCAAGGTCCACCACTTGTCCAAGCTAACTCTATTGAAACATAGAGAGAAGCAAAGGTCCACCCCTTGTCTAAGCTAGGGTCCATTGAAACATGGAGAGAAGGATGCTCCACCATTTGTCCAAGGTAGGCTCCATTCAAACATGAGGAGAAGCAAGGTGCACCATGTCTCCAAGATGCTAGGCTCCATCGAAAAACATTAAACCCACGATATGTCGTAGATGAGGGGTTTACATTCAAGGTCCACACTTGTCCAAGCTATTATTGCTAGTAGCCTGAGTGGTTTGGTCTCAAGATTCACCACTTTTCCACTCTATGTCATTATATTAAGAATATGCGCGTGTTAAGGTCCACCACTTGTCCAACCTATAAGGCTACATCTTAAAGGTTATTCTCTATTACCGCTTGGAGTGACCATGATAGGTTTTACATGGGGGTTTGGTTCCAAGGTCCACCACTTGTCCAAGCTAACTCTATTGAAACATAGAGCGAAACAAAGGTCCACCACTTGTCCAAGCTAGGGTCCATTGAAACATGGAGAGAAGGATGCTCCACCATTTGTCCAAGATAGGATCCATTGAAACATGACGAGAAGCAAGCTGCACCATGTCTCCAAGATGCTAGGCTCCATCGAAATACATTAAACCCACGATATTTCGTAGATGAGGGGTTTACATTCAAGGTCCACCACTTGTCCAAGCTATTATTGCTAGTAGCCTGAGTGGTTTGGTCTCAAGATTCACCACTTTTCCACTCTATGTCATTAAATTAAGAATATGCGCGTGTTAAGGTCCACCACTTGTCCAACCTATAAGGCTACATCTTAAAGGTTATTCTTTATTACCACTTAGAGTGACCATGATAGGTTTTACATGGGGGTTTGGTTCCAAGGTCCACCACTTGTCCAAGCTAACTCTATTGAAACATAGAGAGAAACAAAGGTCCACCACTTGTCCAAGCTAGGGTCCATTGAAACATGGAGAGAAGGATGCTCCACAATTTGTCGAAGCTAACTCTATTGAAACATGGGGGGTTTACATTCAAGGTCCACCACTTGTCCAACCTATTATCTCTAGTAGCATGAGTGGTTTGGTCTCAAGATTCACCATTTTTCCACTCTATGTCATTCTATTAAGAATATATGGGTGCTAAGGTCCACCACTTGTCCAACCTATAAGGCCATATCTTAAACTTTATTCTTTCTCACCACTTGGAGTTACCAAGATAGGTTTTACATGGGAGTTTGGTTCCAAGGCCCACCACTTGTCCAAGCTAACTCTATTGAAACATAGAGAGAAGCAAAGGTCCACCACTTGTCCAAGCTAGGGTCCATTGAAACATGGAGAGAAGGATGCTCCACCATTTGTCCAAGATAGGCTCCATTGAAACATGAAGGGAAGCAATCTGCACCATGTCTCCAAGATTCTAGGATCCATTGAAATACCTTAAACCCACGATATTGTTTACATGTGGGGTTTAACGTCAAGGTCAGTCACTTTTCCAAGCTATTATCCCTAGTAGCACTAGTGGTTGGGTCTCAAGATTTACCACTTTTTCACTCTATGTCGTTATATTATGAAGATCTAGGTTCTAAGGTCGACCACTTGTCCAACCTATAAGGCTAGATCTTAAAGGGTATTATTTCTCACCACTTGGAATGACCATGATATGTTTTACATGGGGGTTTGGTTTCAAGGTCCACCACTTGTCCAAGCTAACTCTATGGAAACATAGAGAGAAGCAAAGGTCCACCACTTGTCCAAGCTAGGCTCCACTGAGGCATTTAGAGAAGGATGATCCCCCATTGGTGGAAGATAGGCTTCATTGAAACATGAAAAGAAGCAAGTTGCACCATGTCTCCAAGATTCTAGGATCCATTGAAATACCTTAAACCCACGATATTGTTTACATGTGGGGTTTAACGTCAAGGTCAGTCACTTTTCCAAGCTATTATCCCTAGTAGCATGAGTGGTTTGGTCTCAAGATTCACCACTTTTCCACTCTATGTCATTATATAAAGAAGATCTAGGTGTTAAGGTCAACCACTTGTCCAACCTATAAGCGTATATCTTAAAGGGTATTCTTTCTCACCACTTGAAATGTCCATGATATGTTTTACATAGGGGTTTAGTTCCAAGGTCCACCACTTATCCAAGCTAACTTTATTCTTCTCATAGAGAGAAGCAAAAGGTCCACCACTTGTCCAAGCTAGGCTCCATTGAAACATGGAGAGAAGGATGCTCCACCATTTGTCGAAGCTAACTCTATTGAAACATGGAAGGTTTACATTCAAGGTCCACCAGTTGTCCAACCTATTAACGCTAGTAGCATGAGGGGTTTGGTCTCAAGATTCACCACTTTTTCACTCTGTGTTATTATATTAAGAATATTTGGGTATTAAGGTCCACCACTTGTCCAACCTATAAGACTATATCTTAATGGTTATTCTTTCTGACCACTTGGAGTGACCATGAAAGGTTTTACATGGGGGGTTGGTTCCAAGGTCCACCACTTGTCCAAGCTAACTCTATTCAAACATAGAGAGAAGCAAAGGTCCACCACTTGTCTAAGCTAGGGTCTATTGAAACATGGAGAGAAGGATGCTCCACCATTTGTCCAAGATAGACTCCATTGAAACATGAAGAGAAGCAAGCTGCACCATATCTCCAAGATTCTAGACTCCATCGAAATACCTTAAACCCACGTTATTTTGTACATTGGGAGTTTACATTCAAGATCAACAATTTGTCCAACCTATTATCGCTAGTAGCATGAGTGGTTTGGTCTCAAGATTCACCACTTTTCCACTCTCTATCATTATATTAAGAATATTTGGGTGTTAAGGTCCACCACTTGTCCAACCTATAAGACTATATCTTAATGGTTATTCTTTCTCACCTCTTGAAAGACTATATCTTAATGGTTATCCCTAGCTATTATTGCTAGTAGCGTGAGTGGTTTGGTCTCAAGATTCACCACTTTTATTAAGAATATGTGGGTGTTAAGGTCCACCACTTGTCCAACCTATAAGGCTACATCTTAAAGGTTATTCTTTCTTACTACTTGGAGTGACCATGATAGGTTTTACATGGGGGTTTGGTTCCAAGGTCCACCACTTGTCCAAGCTAACTCTATTGAAACATAGAGAGAAGCAAAGGTCCACCCCTTGTCTAAGCTAGGGTCCATTGAAACATGGAGAGAAGGATGCTCCACCATTTGTCCAAGGTAGGCTCCATTGAAACATGAGGAGAATCAAGGTGCACCATGACTCCAAGATGCTAGGCTCCATCGAAAAACATTAAACCCATGATATGTCGTAGATGAGGGGTTTACATTCAAGGTCCAACACTTGTCCAAGCTATTATTGGTAGTAGCCTGAGTGGTTTGGTCTCAAGATTCACCACTTTTCCACTCTATGTCATTATATTAAGAATATGCGCGTGTTAAGGTCCACCACTTGTCCAACCTATAAGGCTACATCTTAAAGGTTATTCTTTATTACCACTTGGAGTGACCATGATAGGTTTTACATGGGGGTTTGGTTCCAAGGTCCACCACTTGTCCAAGCTAACTCTATTGAAACATAGAGAGAAACAAAGGTCCACCACTTGTCCAAGCTAGGGTCCATTGAAACATGGAGAGAAGGATGCTCCACCATTTGTCCAAGATAGGCTCCATTGAAACATGACGAGAAGCAAGCTGCACCATGTCTCCAAGATGCTAGGCTCCATCGAAATACATTAAACCCACGATATTTCGTAGATGAGGGGTTTACATTCAAGGTCCACCACTTGTCCAAGCTATTATTGCTAGTAGCGTGAGTGGTTTGGTCTCAAGATTCACCACTTTTATTAAGAATATGTGGGTGTTAAGGTCCACCACTTGTCCAACCTATAAGGCTACATCTTAAAGGTTATTCTTTCTTACTACTTGGAGTGACCATGATAGGTTTTACATGGGGGTTTGGTTCCAAGGTCCACCACTTGTCCAAGCTAACTCTATTGAAACATAGAGAGAAGCAAAGGTCCACCCCTTGTCTAAGCTAGGGTCCATTGAAACATGGAGAGAAGGATGCTCCACCATTTGTCCAAGGTAGGCTCCATTCAAACATGAGGAGAAGCAAGGTGCACCATGTCTCCAAGATGCTAGGCTCCATCGAAAAACATTAAACCCACGATATGTCGTAGATGAGGGGTTTACATTCAAGGTCCACACTTGTCCAAGCTATTATTGCTAGTAGCCTGAGTGGTTTGGTCTCAAGATTCACCACTTTTCCACTCTATGTCATTATATTTAGAATATGCGCGTGTTAAGGTCCACCACTTGTCCAACCTATATGGCTACATCTTAAAGGTTATTCTCTATTACCACTTGGAGTGACCATGATAGGTTTTACATGGGGGTTTGGTTCCAAGGTCCACCACTTGTCCAAGCTAACTCTATTGAAACATAGAGAGAAACAAAGGTCCACCACTTGTCCAAGCTAGGGTCCATTGAAACATGGAGAGAAGGATGCTCCACCATTTGTCCAAGATAGGATCCATTGAAACATGACGAGAAGCAAGCTGCACCATGTCTCCAAGATGCTAGGCTCCATCGAAATACATTAAACCCATGATATTTCGTAGATGAGGGGTTTACATTCAAGGTCCACCACTTGTCCAAGCTATTATTGCTAGTAGCGTGAGTGGTTTGGTCTCAAGATTCACCACTTTTCCACTCTATGTCATTAAATTAAGAATATGCGCGTGTTAAGGTCCACCACTTGTCCAACCTATAAGGCTACATCTTAAAGGTTATTCTTTATTACCACTTAGAGTGACCATGATAGGTTTTACATGGGGGTTTGGTTCCAAGGTCCACCACTTGTCCAAGCTAACTCTATTGAAACATAGAGAGAAACAAAGGTCCACCACTTGTCCAAGCTAGGGTCCATTGAAACATGGAGAGAAGGATGCTCCACAATTTGTCGAAGCTAACTCTATTGAAACATGGGGGGTTTACATTCAAGGTCCACCACTTGTCCAAGCTATTAGTGCTAGTAGCACGAGTGGTTTTGTCTCAAGATTCACCACTTTTTCACTCTATGTCATTATATTAAGAATATTAGGGTGTTAAGGTCCACCACTTGTCCAACCTATAAGGCTATATCTTAAAGGTTATTCTTTCTCACCACTTGGAGTGACCATGATAGGTTTTAAATGGGGGTTTGGTTCCAAGGTCCACCACTTGTCCAAGCTAACTCTATTGAATAATAGAGAGAAGTAAAGGTCCACCACTTGTCCAAGCTAGGGTCCATTGAAACATGGAGAGAAGGATGCTCCACCATTTGTCCAAGATAGGCTCCATTGAAACATGAAGAGAAGCAATCTGCACCATGTCTCCAAGATTCTAGGATCCATTGAAATACCTTAAACCCACGATATTGTTTACATGTGGGGTTTAACGTCAAGGTCAGTCACTTTTCCAAGCTATTATCCCTAGTAGCACTAGTGGTTGGGTCTCAAGATTTACCACTTTTTCACTCTATGTCGTTATATTATGAAGATCTAGGTTCTAAGGTCGACCACTTGTCCAACCTATAAGGCTAGATCTTAAAGGGTATTATTTCTCACCACTTGGAATGACCATGATATGTTTTACATGGGGGTTTGGTTTCAAGGTCCACCACTTGTCCAAGCTAACTCTATGGAAACATAGAGAGAAGCAAAGGTCCACCACTTGTCCAAGCTAGGCTCCACTGAAACATTTAGAGAAGGATGATCCCCCATTGGTGGAAGATAGGCTTCATTGAAACATGAAAAGAAGCAAGTTGCACCATGTCTCCAAGATTCTAGGATCCATTGAAATACCTTAAACCCACGATATTGTTTACATGTGGGGTTTAACGTCAAGGTCAGTCACTTTTCCAAGCTATTATCCCTAGTAGCATGAGTGGTTTGGTCTCAAGATTCACCACTTTTCCACTCTATGTCATTATATAAAGAAGATCTAGGTGTTAAGGTCAACCACTTGTCCAACCTATAAGCGTATATCTTAAAGGGTATTCTTTCTCACCACTTGAAATGTCCATGATATGTTTTACATAGGGGTTTAGTTCCAAGGTCCACCACTTATCCAAGCTAACTTTATTCTTCTCATAGAGAGAAGCAAAAGGTCCACCACTTGTCCAAGCTAGGCTCCATTGAAACATGGAGAGAAGGATGCTCCACCATTTGTCGAAGCTAACTCTATTGAAACATGGAAGGTTTACATTCAAGGTCCACCAGTTGTCCAACCTATTAACGCTAGTAGCATGAGGGGTTTGGTCTCAAGATTCACCACTTTTTCACTCTGTGTTATTATATTAAGAATATTTGGGTATTAAGGTCCACCACTTGTTGGTAGTAGCCTGAGTGGTTTGGTCTCAAGATTCACCACTTTTCCACTCTATGTCATTATATTAAGAATATGCGCGTGTTAAGGTCCACCACTTGTCCAACCTATAAGGCTACATCTTAAAGGTTATTCTTTATTACCACTTGGAGTGACCATGATAGGTTTTACATGGGGGTTTGGTTCCAAGGTCCACCACTTGTCCAAGCTAACTCTATTGAAACATAGAGAGAAACAAAGGTCCACCACTTGTCCAAGCTAGGGTCCATTGAAACATGGAGAGAAGGATGCTCCACCATTTGTCCAAGATAGGCTCCATTGAAACATGACGAGAAGCAAGCTGCACCATGTCTCCAAGATGCTAGGCTCCATCGAAATACATTAAACCCACGATATTTCGTAGATGAGGGGTTTACATTCAAGGTCCACCACTTGTCCAAGCTATTATTGCTAGTAGCATGACTGGTTTGGTTTCAAGATTCACCACTTTTATTAAGAATATGTGGGTGTTAAGGTCCACCACTTGTCCAACCTATAAGGCTACATCTTAAAGGTTATTCTTTCTTACTACTTGGAGTGACCATGATAGGTTTTACATGGGGGTTTGGTTCCAAGGTCCACCACTTGTCCAAGCTAACTCTATTGAAACATAGAGAGAAGCAAAGGTCCACCCCTTGTCTAAGCTAGGGTCCATTGAAACATGGAGAGAAGGATGCTCCACCATTTGTCCAAGGTAGGCTCCATTCAAACATGAGGAGAAGCAAGGTGCACCATGTCTCCAAGATGCTAGGCTCCATCGAAAAACATTAAACCCACGATATGTCGTAGATGAGGGGTTTACATTCAAGGTCCACACTTGTCCAAGCTATTATTGCTAGTAGCCTGAGTGGTTTGGTCTCAAGATTCACCACTTTTCCACTCTATGTCATTATATTAAGAATATGCGCGTGTTAAGGTCCACCACTTGTCCAACCTATAAGGCTACATCTTAAAGGTTATTCTCTATTACCACTTGGAGTGACCATGATAGGTTTTACATGGGGGTTTGGTTCCAAGGTCCACCACTTGTCCAAGCTAACTCTATTGAAACATAGAGAGAAACAAAGGTCCACCACTTGTCCAAGCTAGGGTCCATTGAAACATGGAGAGAAGGATGCTCCACCATTTGTCCAAGATAGGATCCATTGAAACATGACGAGAAGCAAGCTGCACCATGTCTCCAAGATGCTAGGCTCCATCGAAATACATTAAACCCACGATATTTCGTAGATGAGGGGTTTACATTCAAGGTCCACCACTTGTCCAAGCTATTATTGCTAGTAGCCTGAGTGGTTTGGTCTCAAGATTCACCACTTTTCCACTCTATGTCATTAAATTAAGAATATGCGCGTGTTAAGGTCCACCACTTGTCCAACCTATAAGGCTACATCTTAAAGGTTATTCTTTATTACCACTTAGAGTGACCATGATAGGTTTTACATGGGGGTTTGGTTCCAAGGTCCACCACTTGTCCAAGCTAACTCTATTGAAACATAGAGAGAAACAAAGGTCCACCACTTGTCCAAGCTAGGGTCCATTGAAACATGGAGAGAAGGATGCTCCACAATTTGTCGAAGCTAACTCTATTGAAACATGGGGGTTTACATTCAAGGTCCACCACTTGTCCAACCTATTATCTCTAGTAGCATGAGTGGTTTGGTCTCAAGATTCACCATTTTTCCACTCTATGTCATTCTATTAAGAATATATGGGTGCTAAGGTCCACCACTTGTCCAACCTATAAGGCATATCTTAAACTTTATTCTTTCTCACCACTTGGAGTTACCATGATAGGTTTTACATGGGAGTTTGGTTCCAAGGCCCACCACTTGTCCAAGCTAACTCTATTGAAACATAGAGAGAAGCAAAGGTCCACCACTTGTCCAAGCTAGGGTCCATTGAAACATGGAGAGAAGGATGCTCCACCATTTGTCCAAGATAGGCTCCATTGAAACATGAAGGGAAGCAATCTGCACCATGTCTCCAAGATTCTAGGATCCATTGAAATACCTTAAACCCACGATATTGTTTACATGTGGGGTTTAACGTCAAGGTCAGTCACTTTTCCAAGCTATTATCCCTAGTAGCACTAGTGGTTGGGTCTCAAGATTTACCACTTTTTCACTCTATGTCGTTATATTATGAAGATCTAGGTTCTAAGGTCGACCACTTGTCCAACCTATAAGGCTAGATCTTAAAGGGTATTATTTCTCACCACTTGGAATGACCATGATATGTTTTACATGGGGGTTTGGTTTCAAGGTCCACCACTTGTCCAAGCTAACTCTATGGAAACATAGAGAGAAGCAAAGGTCCACCACTTGTCCAAGCTAGGCTCCACTGAGACATTTAGAGAAGGATGATCCCCCATTGGTGGAAGATAGGCTTCATTGAAACATGAAAAGAAGCAAGTTGCACCATGTCTCCAAGATTCTAGGATCCATTGAAATACCTTAAACCCACGATATTGTTTACATGTGGGGTTTAACGTCAAGGTCAGTCACTTTTCCAAGCTATTATCCCTAGTAGCATGAGTGGTTTGGTCTCAAGATTCACCACTTTTCCACTCTATGTCATTATATAAAGAAGATCTAGGTGTTAAGGTCAACCACTTGTCCAACCTATAAGCGTATATCTTAAAGGGTATTCTTTCTCACCACTTGAAATGTCCATGATATGTTTTACATAGGGGTTTAGTTCCAAGGTCCACCACTTATCCAAGCTAACTTTATTCTTCTCATAGAGAGAAGCAAAAGGTCCACCACTTGTCCAAGCTAGGCTCCATTGAAACATGGAGAGAAGGATGCTCCACCATTTGTCGAAGCTAACTCTATTGAAACATGGAAGGTTTACATTCAAGGTCCACCAGTTGTCCAACCTATTAACGCTAGTAGCATGAGGGGTTTGGTCTCAAGATTCATCACTTTTTCACTCTGTGTTATTATATTAAGAATATTTGGGTATTAAGGTCCACCACTTGTCCAACCTATAAGACTATATCTTAATGGTTATTCTTTCTGACCACTTGGAGTGACCATGAAAGGTTTTACATGGGGGGTTGGTTCCAAGGTCCACCACTTGTCCAAGCTAACTCTATTCAAACATAGAGAGAAGCAAAGGTCCACCACTTGTCTAAGCTAGGGTCTATTGAAACATGGAGAGAAGGATGCTCCACCATTTGTCCAAGATAGACTCCATTGAAACATGAAGAGAAGCAAGCTGCACCATATCTCCAAGATTCTAGACTCCATCGAAATACCTTAAACCCACGTTATTTTGTACATTGGGAGTTTACATTCAAGATCAACAATTTGTCCAACCTATTATCGCTAGTAGCATGAGTGGTTTGGTCTCAAGATTCACCACTTTTCCACTCTCTATCATTATATTAAGAATATTTGGGTGTTAAGGTCCACCACTTGTCCAACCTATAAGACTATATCTTAATGGTTATTCTTTCTCACCTCTTGAAAGACTATATCTTAATGGTTATCCCTAGCTATTATTGCTAGTAGCGTGAGTGGTTTGGTCTCAAGATTCACCACTTTTATTAAGAATATGTGGGTGTTAAGGTCCACCACTTGTCCAACCTATAAGGCTACATCTTAAAGGTTATTCTTTCTTACTACTTGGAGTGACCATGATAGGTTTTACATGGGGGTTTGGTTCCAAGGTCCACCACTTGTCCAAGCTAACTCTATTGAAACATAGAGAGAAGCAAAGGTCCACCCCTTGTCTAAGCTAGGGTCCATTGAAACATGGAGAGAAGGATGCTCCACCATTTGTCCAAGGTAGGCTCCATTGAAACATGAGGAGAATCAAGGTGCACCATGACTCCAAGATGCTAGGCTCCATCGAAAAACATTAAACCCATGATATGTCGTAGATGAGGGGTTTACATTCAAGGTCCAACACTTGTCCAAGCTATTATTGGTAGTAGCCTGAGTGGTTTGGTCTCAAGATTCACCACTTTTCCACTCTATGTCATTATATTAAGAATATGCGCGTGTTAAGGTCCACCACTTGTCCAACCTATAAGGCTACATCTTAAAGGTTATTCTTTATTACCACTTGGAGTGACCATGATAGGTTTTACATGGGGGTTTGGTTCCAAGGTCCACCACTTGTCCAAGCTAACTCTATTGAAACATAGAGAGAAACAAAGGTCCACCACTTGTCCAAGCTAGGGTCCATTGAAACATGGAGAGAAGGATGCTCCACCATTTGTCCAAGATAGGCTCCATTGAAACATGACGAGAAGCAAGCTGCACCATGTCTCCAAGATGCTAGGCTCCATCGAAATACATTAAACCCACGATATTTCGTAGATGAGGGGTTTACATTCAAGGTCCACCACTTGTCCAAGCTATTATTGCTAGTAGCGTGAGTGGTTTGGTCTCAAGATTCACCACTTTTATTAAGAATATGTGGGTGTTAAGGTCCACCACTTGTCCAACCTATAAGGCTACATCTTAAAGGTTATTCTTTCTTACTACTTGGAGTGACCATGATAGGTTTTACATGGGGGTTTGGTTCCAAGGTCCACCACTTGTCCAAGCTAACTCTATTGAAACATAGAGAGAAGCAAAGGTCCACCCCTTGTCTAAGCTAGGGTCCATTGAAACATGGAGAGAAGGATGCTCCACCATTTGTCCAAGGTAGGCTCCATTCAAACATGAGGAGAAGCAAGGTGCACCATGTCTCCAAGATGCTAGGCTCCATCGAAAAACATTAAACCCACGATATGTCGTAGATGAGGGGTTTACATTCAAGGTCCACACTTGTCCAAGCTATTATTGCTAGTAGCCTGAGTGGTTTGGTCTCAAGATTCACCACTTTTCCACTCTATGTCATTATATTAAGAATATGCGCGTGTTAAGGTCCACCACTTGTCCAACCTATAAGGCTACATCTTAAAGGTTATTCTCTATTACCACTTGGAGTGACCATGATAGGTTTTACATGGGGGTTTGGTTCCAAGGTCCACCACTTGTCCAAGCTAACTCTATTGAAACATAGAGAGAAACAAAGGTCCACCACTTGTCCAAGCTAGGGTCCATTGAAACATGGAGAGAAGGATGCTCCACCATTTGTCCAAGATAGGATCCATTGAAACATGACGAGAAGCAAGCTGCACCATGTCTCCAAGATGCTAGGCTCCATCGAAATACATTAAACCCACGATATTTCGTAGATGAGGGGTTTACATTCAAGGTCCACCACTTGTCCAAGCTATTATTTCTAGTAGCCTGAGTGGTTTGGTCTCAAGATTCACCACTTTTCCACTCTATGTCATTAAATTAAGAATATGCGCGTGTTAAGGTCCACCACTTGTCCAACCTATAAGGCTACATCTTAAAGGTTATTCTTTATTACCACTTAGAGTGACCATGATAGGTTTTACATGGGGGTTTGGTTCCAAGGTCCACCACTTGTCCAAGCTAACTCTATTGAAACATAGAGAGAAACAAAGGTCCACCACTTGTCCAAGCTAGGGTCCATTGAAACATGGAGAGAAGGATGCTCCACCATTTGTCGAAGCTAACTCTATTGAAACATGGGGGGTTTACATTCAAGGTCCACCACTTGTCCAAGCTATTAGTGCTAGTAGCACGAGTGGTTTTGTCTCAAGATTCACCACTTTTTCACTCTATGTCATTATATTAAGAATATTAGGGTGTTAAGGTCCACCACTTGTCCAACCTATAAGGCTATATCTTAAAGGTTATTCTTTCTCACCACTTGGAGTGACCATGATAGGTTTTAAATGGGGTTTGGTTCCAAGGTCCACCACTTGTCCAAGCTAACTCTATTGAATAATAGAGAGAAGTAAAGGTCCACCACTTGTCCAAGCTAGGGTCCATTGAAACATGGAGAGAAGGATGCTCCACCATTTGTCCAAGATAGGCTCCATTGAAACATGAAGAGAAGCAAGATGCACGATGTCTCCAAGATGCTAGGCTCCATCGAAATACCTTAAACCCACGATATTTCGTAGATGGGGGGTTTACTTTCAAGGTCCACCACTTGTCCAAGCTATTATCGCTAGTAGCATGGTTTGGTCTCAAGATTCACCAGTTTTCCACGCTATGTCATTATATGAAGAATATCTGGGTGTTAAGGTCCACCACTTGTCCAACCTATAAGGCTATATTCTAAATGATATTTTTTTTGACCACTTGGAATGTGCATGATATGTTTTACATGGGGTTTTATTCCAAGGTCCACCACTTGTCCAAGCTAGATCTATTACATATATATTATACATACAATATTCAACTAGATTCCCTACCTATCATGTCCAGTAGCATGGATGCTCTAGCTTGAAGGTCCACCACTTGTCCAACCTATACTCTCTTATGTAAGGGAGATCTCGCTATAAATTCAAAACCTTCCCGCCTAAATTTAAAATATCCCTCCCAAATCTTAAATATCCCGCCTAAATTTTAAACTATCCCGCCCAAATTTTAAAATTCAAACTTTTTTATAAAAATTTAAATTTTACTACTTAAATTTAAAATATTCCACGCAAAATTGATTTTAAATTCAAGTTTACCACAAAAAGATATCATTATACCACCTAAATTCAAATATGCAAACCTCAAATCATTATATTGTACATAAATTCAAACAAATTCAAATTAACAAGCCTAAACTGATATTAGTTTGCATAGATATGAATTTATCACACCTAAATTATGTCACCATGTTAGAGAGAGTGGTTAGAGAATTTGAACAAGGTCCACCACTTGTCCAACCTAGATACCAAGAAGGATTGAGTGTACAAGGTATTGTTTGGAGGTCCTTATAGTCCATTGGTCTTAAGGTCCACCACTTGTGGTAAGGGTCACCAAAAAGTGTATATATTCATCCAAAGAAATACACGTATTTTTGGTCTACATGTCCTAGTTTAAACCATTTATGTCCATTAGGTGTATCACTAAACAACACTACTATTTTTGAGAAACAGAAGTTACAATCATATCTACAAATGGATTAGAGGAAAATCAGCTCAGCATACATCCAGAACTCGCTACAAGAATCGACTTTAACAGATCACGCAAGTAAGTCTTCCATTCAATTTTACTAGTATTACAATGTGTTAGTTATTTGTGATATTTATGTATGTATATATACTATGTGTGCATATCGTAATTAAGTGTAATTGTGTATCTGCATTATGTATGAGTATTACAATGAAATAACACAAATATACATACATACACATAGATAACACAGACGCACACATACATGAGCATGTATTTTCAAGAGAGAGATAGCAAATACAGAGATAGATAGATAGAGAGAGAGAGAGATAAATAACTGTTTTTTAGAGAGAGGAGAGAGAAAGATAACAGATTTCACTGTGTTTATGTATGTGGAAGAGAGGAAGACGATGTATGGGAATATGTGCACGTATTTTCAAGAGAGAGACAACAAGATAACAGATTTCATTGTGGTTATGTATGTGGAAGTGAGGAAGACGATGTGTGGGAATATGTGCATGTATTTTCAAGAGAGAGACAGCAAGATAACAGATTTCACTGTGGTTATGTATGTGGAAGAGAGGAAGACGATGTGTGGGAATATGTGTATGTGTGCGGGGATACGTTTAAACTATGTATCTCTGTCTTTTGACGAGAGAGTGTGTGTGCAAGAAGAGTTACAGAGAACCATCTTCTCTATATGGAGAAAGACAGAGAGTGAGAGAGAGAGAAATACTTGTTTTTTCTCTATTCGTGAGGTGTGCAATGTCTCCTGAGAAGACTGCCCGATCCTGCCCTTCTGGAAAGCGTTGTGTACGCTGCTGTTTCTTTGTCTTGTGCGCGAACTTTCAATCCTGTGCACTCCACCTGTGTGTTGTGTACGATGCCGAGCTTGCTCCTCTACGCGCGCGTATACTCCAACTGTGTGCAATCCGTGTGCGCTTTCTGTGTTTTTGCTGCTCGCCTGCTTTCTCTGTGTGCGTTTCTCGTGCGCTCTCTGTGTGCCTAATCTTGATAGGGTTTATTAGAATGCCACGTATGCTACAAGTCCATGTTTTATCATAGGATTAAAAAAAACAAAAGCAATATAAAAAATTAACCAATTCACACGGCCAAAATTAAAGAAATCATGGTTGAAAATATGAAAAACATGCATAACTCTATACTAGGACCCCGCCCGGGGCGCTGCCCTAGGACCCCGCCCAGAACAATATCCCAAAATCAACCTCCCAAGCCCCGCCATCGAGAGCGCTATATTCCACATCCCCATCAAGAGCGCTATCCCCAAACCTCACGTGGAAGCGCTGCCTTGTCACCCCATTGTGGCATTGCCCTAAGACCCCGCATCTGGAGTGCTAAATGGGAACATTCTTCATTAGTGAAATTTTGAACATAAATTATATTAGCACATACTTAAATATAATACAAATATTAACATATTAGCTATACTACTAATTTACTATAGCAGTTCTAGATTATGTCCCATACTATATTTAAGGTGCCAAAGGTTTGGCCTTATGGTCCTAGATTTAGCCAAGTGGTCAACACATATAGGACCAAGTGCACACTGTGCCACAAAACTTGGCCACCACTTCACTTGCCAAAGTTTAGGCCACATGGTCAATCCTAACTTTCCAATGTTCTTATTATGTCACCTTTTGCCTCGTGGAAAACCTAGGCTTGTTTTCACATACTCAGGCACTTCAAGCCACAATAAATTGTCATTACTCTTCGACAACCCTTTTGTTCAAGTCTTTGAAAAAACATTGTTTAAGGCCACCCTAAACCATTTTCATTTAGGGGTGTCTAAAACTAGCTTTTTGGCAATTCGAGAAGAAAATGGTCAAAGTTTTATACTTAGTTTTAACCACTTGACCAATTCAAATATTGGAAAGCAAGGTCTTGTAATACTTTTCTTTGGACATCACACATTAAAACTAGGTCCCTCACTTGTCCAAGCTATGCTCTAATACAATAAAGGGCTTTTGGTTTCAAGATGCACCACTTTCCCAACCTTGATTCCATTAAAGAAGCTAGCTCTACTTAGACATTTAATAGCAAGGTCTTGCAGCAGTTCAGATTGAACATTTTCCATGGCAGCTAGGTCCACCACTTATCTAAGCTATGCTCTAATAGAGTAAGGGGGTTTTGGTTTCAAGATCCACCACTTGTCCAAACTTGATTTGGGAAGCAAGGTCCTATAATAGTTTGCTTTGGACATTCACCATTACAACTAAGTCCACCACTTCTCCAAGCTATGTTCTAATACACTAAGGAGGTTTTGGTTTCAAGGAGAACCACTTGTACGACTCTGTTTTTGGAAGTAAGGTCTTTACATAGTTCACCTTGGACCTTGGACATTGGATACTACAACTAAGCCCACCACTTGTCCAAGATATCCTCTATATATAGCCAAAGGGTTTGGATTTCAAGATTCACCACTTTTCCAACCTTTCTTCCATTAAAGAAAGGAGTGGCTTTATAACTAGGTCCACCACTTGTCCAAGCTATGCTCTGATATGGAAAGGGGATTTTGGTTTCAAGGTCCACAACGTGTTCAACCTTGCAAGACTCAAGGGATACTTGGACATTGGAAAGCATAGTCCTATAGTAGTTGATAGGTGGCAGTGGGTATTACAACTAGGTCCAACCTATGCTCTCATATCGCAAAGAGGCTTTGCTTTCAAGGTCCACCACTTGTCCAACCTTGCTTCCATTAAAGAAATGAGGGGCTACGTAAACATTGGCAAGCAAGGTAGCAAGGTTCTAAGGTGTTTCACCTTGGATATTGGGCATTATAACTAGGTCCACCACTTGTCCAAGCTATGCTCTGATAAAGAAAGGGGATTTTCGTTTAAAGGTCCACCATGTGTTCAACCTTTCTAATATAGAAAGGGGATTTTTGTTTCAAGGTCCACCACGTGTTCAACCTTGAAAGACTCAAGGGATACTTGGACATTGGAAAGCATAGTCTTATAGTAGTTGATAGGTGGCAGTGGGTATTAAAACTAGGTCCAACCTATGCTCTTATATAGCAAAGAGGCTTTGGTTTCAAGGTCCACCACTTGTCCAACCTTACTTCCATTAAAGAAATGAGGGGCTACGTAAACATTGGCAAGCAAGGTAGCAAAGTCCTAAGGTATTTCACCTTGGATATTGGGCATTATAACTAGGTCCACCACTTGTCCAAGCTATGCTCTGATAAAGAAAGGGGATTTTCGTTTCAAGGTCCACCATGTGTTCAACCTTTCTAATATAGAAAGGGGATTTTTGTTTCAAGGTCCACCACGTGTTCAACCTTGAAAGACTCAAGGGATACTTGGACATTGGAAAGCATAGTCTTATAGTAGTTGATAGGTGGCAGTGGGTATTAAAACTAGGTCCAACCTATGCTCTTATATAGCAAAGAGGCTTTGGTTTCAAGGTCCACCACTTGTCCAACCTTACTTCCATTAAAGAAATGAGGGGCTACGTAAACATTGGCAAGCAAGGTAGCAAAGTCCTAAGGTATTTCACCTTGGATATTGGGCATTATAACTAGGTCCACCACTTGTCCAAGCTATGCTCTGATAAAGAAAGGGGATTTTCGTTTCAAGGTCCACCATGTGTTCAACCTTTCTAATATAGAAAGGGGATTTTTGTTTCAAGGTCCACCACGTGTTCAACCTTGAAAGACTCAAGGGATACTTGGACATTGGAAAGCATAGTCTTATAGTAGTTGATAGGTGGCAGTGGGTATTAAAACTAGGTCCAACCTATGCTCTTATATAGCAAAGAGGCTTTGGTTTCAAGGTCCACCACTTGTCCAACCTTACTTCCATTAAAGAAATGAGGGGCTACGTAAACATTGGCAAGCAAGGTAGCAAAGTCCTAAGGTATTTCACCTTGGATATTGGGCATTATAACTAGGTCCACCACTTGTCCAAGCTATGCTCTGATATAGAAAGGGGATTTTTGTTTCAAGGTCCACCACGTGTTCAACCTTGAAAGACTCAAGGGATACTTGGACATTGGAAAGCATAGTCCTATAGTAGTTGATAGGTGGCAGTGGGTATTACAACTAGGTCCACCACTTGTCCAACCTATGCTCTCATATAGCAAAGAGGCTTTGGTTTCAAGGTCCACCACTTGTCCAACCTTGCTTCCATTAATATAGCAAGGAGGATTTGGTCTCAAGGTTCACCACTTGTCCAACCTATGCAAACCTTTTTCATGTTGTAGAATGATTTTTGGTTTGAAGAGTATTTTTCTATAACTATGGATTTAACAATGTAATCTTTTTACTTACAGGATGGACTTCGAATCTGGGGAGAAAGTACATATGATACTTGACAATGAAATCGTTGGTATTGGTTGTGTGTGTAGAACAGATCCATATTCCACTTGTGGTGGTACAAAGATAGGGCTGGGAAATGTCTCCATACTAGTGGAGGAATGCTTGAAGGATGTGGTCCTACCTTTTCCTACAATGGATACTTCATCTCTCCAAGGCTCATTATGGAGTGCTGTTCGATGGTCAAAGCTTCTTTTGCAATCTTTTGTATTAAATGGGAACTTAATTGATCCACACGAAAGCTACAATGGTGATGAAGAACATGATCATTCTGATCCTCTAGTTACAGATGCAATACCTATGACAAGCCCAGAATTTGAAGCAATGATTCGAGAGTCTTGGAGAAATCAGAGGGTCCTTTTAAAAGATGACACAATGATGCAAACCATGAATGAAGGGACCATCTTATATGTATTTCCACATGATTATGTCAACTTTCAGGAACTTGGTCCTGATTGTGTGGGTGTGGGTATTGAAAGAGAAAATGCAAGCATTCATGATGTGGTTGAAGTGGGTAGCATCACTTTGCTAAAGTGGCCCATCAAGCAGACAACAATGTTGAATGGGAGCCCATTACAACGCTTTGTTCCTGTTGATGGCATGCATGCTACATATGAGGATGTATCCAACGATGGCAATGCTGGAAAAAAACTTGATGGGAGTAATGTTGTCCAGTTGTCAAGGAAGAGACGATACACTTTCATGAACAGGACTCAAAAATCAAAAGCAGCACCAGCTTCGACTTTTTACCTTTCAAACAAATCAATTCAAAGGGTATCATGCATTGATTGTTGTGCACAAAAATGCTGCCAATTTGCAGATCGTGATATGGTGACAAGGTTACGACAACAATTTTGGGGAGAGTCTCAAAAATCACGCACTAATTATGTTTATGATGTTCTTTCTATATGTTATCAGAAAGATGAGAAGTCACGATACCAATTCAGGCTAAATGGCTCTATTGTTTGTTGTAGAGCATGGTATGAGCTACATGGAATACCAAAGACATCATTTTATCGATACAAGGAGAACTTTGAAAATGGTGTGCGCCAATATGTACATGGGAACACATGTACATTGAGAAGGGGACTTCAACATACTAGTTTAGCAAGAGCACTACTAAACGAGTTTGTGGAAAATAACTCTGAGAAAATGCCACATAGAAGTAGAACACTGCTAGATGGCTCAAGAGAGACTCAATTGGTGATTCCATCAACATACAAACAAGTGGATATTTTATGTGAAATCAACACGACACTTGACCAAATGGGCTATGAGAAGAAGCTATCCCAATCTTCTTTTGGTAGAATTTGGAACAAAGAGTACCCACATGTCACTTTAACAAAGACGAGTGAGTTCTCTAAGTGCAATATTTGTAGTTCAATCAAGGCAAGGTTAGAAGCTAAACCTTCTCTTGAAGAGAGAGCTCTTCTCTTGAGGGAGAGAGAAGTTCACATGGCACAACAAAAGAGTTGCAGAAGCCTATATTATGCATGGCGCACGTATTCAGAAACTCAACCACAAAAATATGTATGCATAATCCATGATAAGATGGATCAAAAGAAGACTGCCATTCCTAGATTACGCATTGTTCCCAAGGGTGTGGATTCAGGATATAATCTGCAGGTGGCATTGATTGGCATGATCACTCATGGACATGGAGAAGGTCATTACGGACACTTTGTCTTGAATGGTTTGTGGCCAGCTGATCCAAATCTTACAATTGGCTCAATTGCTAATTGTTTACATAACCTCGAGAGGATAGATAAGCATCCTCTTGGTGATCTAGTAACAAATGGACTTCCAAGGAGCAATATTTCACTACTACATGCTTTGAACTCAAGGGATGCTTTGGACTACCATAACTTGAGTGATGGAAAAGAGCCCATTGTGCAGTCGTCAGAAATTGCAGAAGAGGAATTGGGGTCAACATTTCGCAGATTGCCAGAGAACTTGTTGCTACAATTGGATAATTGTGCAGGGGAAAACAAAAATCGATACTTATTTGCCTATTTGTCAATGCTTGTTGCAAGGGGTGTTTTCAAAACCATCCAGCTGGGATTTTTAATGGTTGGGCATACACATGAGGACATAGACGCCATGTTTAGTAGGTTTTCAGAGAAGTTGAGAGTTACACAAACCTATACTTTGCCACATTTGATGGATACATTACGAAACAGCTCATCTTCATCTCCAGCTCCATTTTTTCTCACAAAGATCCCTGATTTCAAGCAATATTGTGATGGCTATCTTTGTGATGGACAAGACATACTTGTTGGACATTCCAAACCGCTTCAGTTCAGGTTCTTTATGCAGGATGAGACACCAATGATGCAATATAAGGCACATGTAGGTGTATCAAGTTGGAGTGGAAGTATTCGCCTTTGGAAAACAGACACAGAAGGCAAGCCAATGTTACCACATGGAGATCCACCTCTAGTACAAATGGCGGAGTATGTCAAGGCCCACGAAGAAGTCATTTTGGGGCTAAAGAACTATATAAAATTTTGGAAAAATTTAGGGAATGGTTCAAGTATTCCGCGATATTATAGACCCGTGATAGATTATTGGAGTAAGGTAATTGAAGAGATTGGAAAAGCAATCATATCAGAGGGAGTCTTGTATGAAATATTTTGGCCAAAAACTCAAGAATATTCTCATCTACAAAGCACTACAATGAATTTGCAACAAGGAGCAGAAAGATTCCTAGGCCTTGAAGAGTTGAACGATCATTTTTGTGGGCCTCAACGAGATAGGCCAAGGGAAGAGTTTGACCCTATGTCTGATGTGCACCAAGGTGACTTTCTTATGCTTGTTCCGAGTGACACAGAAATCTATCCAGTGTGGCTTGCAATGGCTTTATCTGACATTGATAATGAGCCTACATCACCAAACTACAGAAAACTCTTGATTCAATATTGGGCACCTTGCGCGAGAAAAAGTGGGATGACAGATACTCAAGCTTACAGTAATTGTTGGAAGGGTTATTGGGCTGTCAACTATAAGGACCCACAAGTGTGGGAAACTATAGATGCAATTGTTTGGTCCTGGAGACCCAACAAAGAAGGACCATTTTCTAGAATAAAGATTCCAGAAAGACATGCTCTAAAAGCCAAAGAAGGCCTCACTCGTGCACATCAGCCACACTTGGATCAAAGTTCAGATATGGTATCAAATGTGGAGTAGAATTATGTGGAGCTTCTATTGTGACTATACTAGTCAATTTGTAAACAAAATCTTTTTTGTATCTTCCTTTGTTTTATGTAATTTATAGTTATTATTCAAATCCATGTGTTGTACATCCTCTTGACTTTTGGTGTTTATCAACACCACAATCCTATGAGATTTTCACTTTATTTACTAGCCACACACCTCAATTTTTCCCACTTTAAGTGGAAAATTCCCAAATTACATGAATTCGGTCGATTTGGAGATTCCCATAATGTGAGATTTTTACCAAAATACCTAATATGGTCTTGTGATCCTTGCCAATACCTATGGCAAATGTGCTGCGCCTAGCACACATTAAAAAGGAATGTTAATAGTTATGGAAAAAAACTAAATACTTTCAGTAGCAATCTTTTGCAAGCCTTGCTGAAACGTCTCAATCACAATAGAAGGTGAAACATTGATCACTTCTAGGTACAGACAATGAAACTTTTTCATTAACAACTTATAGCCTTGCTATATGTATAAACAACCATCTGTAATGTTGTTTAGCAATACTTGTAGCTGAATAAGTCATTCTAAGTATCCGGCAATTTTTGGCCCACTCAAATTGCTCATGATACGTCATGCTGAAAATGGTCTAGAAAACAGATTTGACGAGCACCTAGGGACTTTGTCGTGACACATATTTGAAATAGGGGGCGCCAGTGTCACTCCCAGAGACTCATATTCGCCACATGTGGAATATGTCTCAACAAGGATGTCTAAAACCTTCAAGTAAAAGATGTACTTGTGTGTGGAGGTAACTCTAAACACTCTGCGACAAGAGTGAGAGGGACCCTCATTCATTGCTCCACACTGGCTAAACCGAACTCCTTGAGTTCCTAGACCATGTTGTATCCCATGTGACAACATGTGCCTAATCGAATCCTACAAGTGGATTCATAATAGCATAATGTACTTTGGGCACTACGACCCAAAATACTTGTTTCGACATGCCCTTGGCATGATGGCCCTGGGAATTGAACTGAAAGTTCAGTTATCTGTATTCAAATGCACATGAGTACATCTCCTTCTTGTGAAAAAACCAAGCAACATTGCACTAGAAACCTTGGGTGTTGCCTTTGCAATCCAAACCCATTGGGTAGAATCTACGTAGTCAAACCCCTTGGTAAGACCCTTTGTAGAAACTGCTCAACTAGCAGGTAACGATAACCAACCTAGTTAATCGTGTACATAATTATCATAATCAACTTGAAAAGTTGAATTTTTTTGCTATCTATCGCGTGGTAGATTACAGAATTATTTTCTTGAAAGTATAACGGGAATAGAGAAAACTGTGATGCCATAGACACTCGTAGTGCTATAGAGAGAGCAAGAAATCCACACAAGTGAGATGCCTAGCTCGTATCAATAGCCATGTTGTCTCAACTATTTGCTCCGTCTAGACTCCATGGTATAGAATAGCTGATGTAAGTGTAAGAGTATCAAAAACTCAACTTGAGCGTCACATTAGAAACATATAGTGCAAAAATGACACCCTAATCCTCCGATATGACAAGACTCTTGCTCGTCCATTAACGTCGATGTATTCAATGTGTACTCCACTGGGCAGATTTGTTCGATCATAAGAACAATCACCCAAGGAATGCCAATAGTTGGGTCCTACCCAAAATCTGACAATGGCTTTTAGCTAGCCTATGTGTGGATCCTAGCTCTTACGGCAATTAGTGTTCAATCAAGAAACTGGTGAAAACTAATGTGAATGGCATCTTCGCCAATTTCTAGCTGTGAGTTAGAGCACCTTGGCTCATGTTGACTCTCAAACAAAACATGTATCAAAAGCTTCTTAGAAGATTTTCATTATTCCCTTAAAGAGAGAGAGAGAGAAAGAGAACAAGAGCATGCTGGGCTGAGGAACTTTCCTTAAGGTTTTAGAGTGTGTACCCAAGCTATGTGCTCTTACGCATCTTATGCCTAAATTGCAGCTTATCGTATAAGCATTCCACAGTTTCTCGGTATGACTAGGTTTCTGTTTCAGTGTACCAGATGTGAATGTGTAGGTTTGGGTCAATGTTTTGACTTTTGTTGTGCATACTCGTTTGCTAATTACTCTTGCTCTTTATTTCTTTTCTTTTTTCTGAGTATAAGGCTTTATATATACATTCCCTAAGATTGGGAGATTGAGAGGTCAGGGAGGAAGGTTGAGAGGGGAGTGAGTGAATGATGACTGTTAGCAAACACTCCCCCCTTCCTTGGGTAGATCATACCGTTTGAAATGTGCTTTCCACCCTTTGAAACCAATTGTTCCAGTTGGTAATAGGTGAGGATTTTTGCCAGTAGTTTTCTATTACCTTAGGTGCCTCGTCAAGTTGCAAGAGTGGTAAGGTACTCTCCCAGGATCGAACTTGAAGTCGTTCATTAGGTGATTCTTGAACACTGGAAGGTGTGGACTCCTTTGTAGCTTTATGGAGGTCCATTATTGTAGGTGGAGGCTGTGAAGAAGCTTTTACCTCTATGGATGCATTACATGAGGAGCTAGAAGCTTCATGGGACTCCCCCCTTCCTGAGCTAGGTGGAACAAATCGCTCTTTCTTCGGTACCCAAACTAGCTCTGGAGCGGGTGTGTAGCATTCTGTGATTTTTTTCTTTCCACGATGGTCAATTTGTTTTAAAGCTACAAGATTGGGCTCACATGGGTCAGGTGACATGTAAGGTGACAGGTAAGAACACAATCTACGTTTTGGCATCCAGATTTGATCATTTCCTTGATAGTAGCCTTGGGCTTCCAATAGTCGTTTAGGAATCCATTGCAACAATTTCCTACTTTTCTTGGAGCAAGTGGGACGTTTTTGACAAGGCTTCTGTTTTTTAGCATCATCCATGGTCAAAGAAGCTTTAGGGACCCACTTGTATGTTTTCTTAGTTATATTAGGATGAGTCTGGTCAGAAGATATATGCATTGCTTCTAGCATATTTAAGGGTACGAGTGGTGGCATTTCATCCCCCTCAGGTGTTACCCAAGTCGTTCCCCTATTTCCCCAAGTGTCTATGGTTGCTGCTAGGTGGACCCAATCTACATTGTCCGACTCAGTCATCCCAGGTAGTACATCCATATAAGGAGAATCTTCCCCAACATCAGTGTCCGCTTTACACGTGTAACAATACTGCAATGGGGCTGAGTGAACTGTGGTGTCAGATCTATGATCAATTATAAACCTGTTTCCTAGAGGATGTGCTCGACCAGTCACAAGATCCACTCGAATGACAGAATCTTGGAGCTGCAAGTAGACATTGTTTTTAGACCACTCATGCACCATTTTTGCTTCCCTCATGAAAGGACGTCCTAAGATCATCTCCGATGCCATAGTGTGCTTGGAGAAATCCATAACAATGAAGGTAATCCTTATTTTATGTCCAAAGACCTTGATCTTGAGATCTTCTAGCATCCCAATAGGTTTAACGATAGACCCATTGGCCATCTTCACTGCAATGGTTGTGGTCGCAAGGTGAGGTCTTCCCATAGTTTCCTAACAAGTTTTAGTCACAATGCTAACCCCAGTGCCACCATCAAGAATTCGCTTCACAATTAATCCCTTAATAGTGATTGGTCTGGTCGCATTGGTTCATCACCCTCAAAGTATTGTCCCATGTTAATAGGTATTTCTATAACAAGGTTCTCATCTAAGTTCGGTTGTGGATCTAAGTGTTCCTCCTCTATTGGCATCTCCCCAGATCCATCCATCTGTGCAAATTGTGGTACCCAAACTTTAGTTCTCCATTGAGGAAGGCTCGAAGAGCTGAGACTAGCTCAGGGTCTTTATATAGTTTGGACATGATGGTGGTTCTAACTTCTGAAGACATGAAATCCATCAATTTGGCAATGTTTAACGGCACCTTTTGGCCTTGAGTCCCTTGACGTGGGGAAGATGGGATCTCCATTTCTTTGATAGGATCAATTAGTCCCTCTGTAAACATTCTTTCCATCAACAAGTGAGTACGCCCACTTTCCCATGACTTTAAGTCACTTTCTTCTTGGATGACACTAGGTATGGCTAAGGGTCTATGGACTTGGTAAGCATGTTGTTGCGTAGGGAACACTGTGTCTATAATCTGGATCTGCCTAGGTGCTGGTTCTAGATCCCTTTGGGTATCTTCTACCAAACTCCTTAATTGCTTGACTTGCTCAATCTCCTCTATAGGGTTTGGATAAGTTCATATCTTCTTCTTGTATCCTGGCATTGTGGCTCATGAAGATCTTCCTTCTTGGTTTCTATCTTAGTTTCGTTTTGGTCTCCATGGTTTCACCTGAATCCGAATCCTCTTCAGCGTCGTTCATATATACGGGGTCGTCACCAGTCCCTAAGTTGGTCTTTGAACTGGGGTCTGACTTCGCTGCTTTTTGCGATCTCTTCCTTCGTGTTTTCTTCTTTTTCTAAGATTGGACAATTGATGCCTTGTCTCTTTCCTCAAGAATATAATTTTTCTTTTGGAGCATCGATCGTGTGAGTACATTTACTGGTAGCACAGGTGTACTTTGTGATGTCTCCTTGATAACTTCAATTAAGTTTAATGGTGTGATCTTCGGTGCATCTGGATTATTTGGACATTGGGAAATCAAATGATCTATGCCACATCGATTACACATGGGTATCGGCATTGTAGACGTGCTCGCTTGATTGGTTTGTATTAGTATGGCATTCTTTTGTAGCCTAATAGGACACTCTGCTACACGATGTGGACCTCCACACTCATAGCATTGAAGAGGTGGTCTCTTAGCAGTGTAATTGATATTTTGGCCTCTTGGCGCAAGAGCAGCTACTTGATAGACAGGTTTGACTTGTCCCCAATAGTCCTCCATGTTGTATTGTGGACTTTCTTCAAGCACATCCATCCCATAGGCAATATTAGGATCTATATCTTCCTCACAGCCTTCCAAACAAGCAATAGATGATTCACAACCCACTTGATTCACTAAAGTGATTCTCGGATGTGGTGGTTGCGGTCCTAGCACTGGAGGTGGTAAGGGTGTTGTTTGAACAACATTTTGGTCCCTAGGGACCATGTGTTGTGTTGTTTGTTCAAGAGGTGGGGCTAGCATCAATGCAAGTACTTGAGGTGTGTCTGTTCATGCTAAGGTTGGTCTATTGGCCATCGCGCGCTTAAATACTATGAAATCCTTAGCTTGATGACCATACCTTCCACAGGCATTGCAGTTCCCATTGAATTTTACTCTAAAAGTAGGGCATTCACTGGTACTATGCGGTCCATAGCATACTGAGCACCATTGTTTCTCCCTTCTTGGATGCATATGATTGTTTTGCAAAGCACGATTGTCTCTAAGACTCTCTTGAATAGCATTGGTGAGATCTACTAAAGTCATCTCAGATATATTTGGCTCCTTAGCAATAGGCTTTAGGGTCATTGGCTGATGCCCTGATGCTTGCGAGCTAATAGATTTAGGCTCAACAGACACTCTTTCTCCTTGAATCATTAAATTATCCTCCAATTGGACCGCATTGGTGGTGACTGCTACCCAAGTGGTGATACCTCTAATGACTAAGCCATTGTAGATATCCTCATGTCATAATCCCCTAATGAATCTATCAAGCAATTGTTTATTGTTGAAGCGTTCATTTGGATTGCAACGAGAATTCAAATGCTTTAAGCGACTAATAAAGTCTCTCACTGACTCTCCTTCCTCTCGTTGGGCTTTCTAGAGCTGAGAGGCTACACCCCAAAGCACTCCCTCTCGTATGTATTCTTTCAAGAACAATTTCCTAAGAGTAGGGTAAATCGTTTTTTCTTCCACCCGTAGGGTTCTATACCAATCCCCTGCCTTCCCACTTAAGGTTAGGCTTAAAGCATGACTCTTATGCAGGGCATTGTGTTCTCCTAGAGAATCGCATATTTGTTCAAACACTTCGATATGCTTTCTCACATCCCCGCCTCCACTAAATTTTTGTGTGAGCTTGGCTATTTGTACTGCCTTACTTCTAGGCACTCTATCAGGCGTGTTATGCATATTCTCAGCAATAGATCGATCGATAGCTTGAGCAAATGTTGCCAAGTCACCTAAGTGAGTAGGCACCGTGGGTGAGGGCGCTCAAGAGACTACATGTGGAGTAGGTATTGGCATTGGTCTTGGCGCATAGGAAGCCCTTGGGTTCCACGTTTGGTATGGTGTTGTGCCATGTGGTGGTCCAAAGTTCATATGTGTGGCCCTAGGCATAGCAGACATTGGATGTGACATGCTAATGCTAGCCGGTATGGTCTCGTGGAAATAAGAACTTGGGTGTTGTGGTTGTGCAGCATAGGTAGTTGAAACAATGGGAGGGGTAGGAACTACATGAGTACGATGACCCATAGCTGAAGGAGTATGAGCAGAAGTGCGACGCAAGAGAGAGTGCGAGAAGAAGAGCAGGACGATATGGTAAACTCGCTCTACTGTAATGTGTGAGCATAGTAAGTTCTTATTAGGTTTTTACAAAAGAATATGTGTACATACCTGGCGGCCCGCCCACTTACCTGGGCGACCACATTGCGCTTTATACCCCAACAACCTCCCACTTAAAGTCCAATGTGGTACTTTAAGTGTGAGAGAAACTACTATACAAGCTAATATAGAGAAGTGATGTACTACCCTACACCTAACTGCTTGCAAAAATACGCAAAGCTCTCTGAGGGAAGTCCTTTTGTAAGTAGATCAGCAGGATTTTCTGAGGTGTGAACTTTGACAAGCTGAAGTTGCTTATCCTCGAGCATTTCCCTGATGAAATGATACTTCACATCCACATGCTTTGTCTTTGAGAGATAAACTGGATTGCGAGCCAATTGTATAGCACTCTGACTATCACAATATAACACACGCATCTCTTCCCTGATTCCCAAATCTGTTACTAGTCGATTAAGCCAAAATGATTCTTTGCATGCCTCTGATGCTGCAACATATTCAGCCTCTGTAGTAGACTGAGTAACACCATCTTGTAATCTAGAACGCCATGATACTGCTCCACCAGCCAATGTTAAGACATACCCTGACGTAGACCTTCGGTTGTCTAAGTCACCTGCATAATTTGAGTCTGTAAAACCCTTTACACTTAGCTCCTGACACCCATAGCATATACGCATACTCTTTGTAGCTTTCAGGTATCTCAATATTCCTTTCACTGCCTCCCAATGTTTCTTGCCTGGGTTTGACATGTATCGACTTACTACTCCCACTGCAAATGCAATGTCTGGGCGAGTAGCAATCATTGCATACATCAAACTACCCAATGCAGACGCATATGGAATCTTATCCATTTCAGCCTGTTCTTCCTCAGACACCGGACAATCTTGTTTGCTAAGTTTCACATATGGTGGCAATGGAACACTCAATGCCTTTCCCTTCTCCATATTGAAACGCTGCAAAACCTTGTCAATATACTCTGTTTGAGATAACCAAATCAACTTCTTTGATCTATCTCTCTCAATGCACATACCAAGTATATGACTTGCCTCACCCATGTCTTTCATGTCAAATGATTTTGCCATCTTTGACTTCAAAGCTGAAATTTCTTCCAAGTGCTTGCCAGCAATCAACATGTCATCCACATACAAAATAAGGATCAGCCAACTGCCATCCTTAGCCTTCTTTGTATATAGACAGTGATCGAACTCACTACGTTTGTAGCCTTGAGAAAGCATAAACTTGTGGAAATTATGGTACCATGCCCTCGGTGATTTTTTTAAGCCATAAAGACTCTTTAACAACTGGTATACCAAATCTTCCTTGCCTTTCTCAACAAACCCTTCTAGCTGCTGCATGTAAATTTCCACATCTAAATCACCATGCAAGAACATTGTCTTGACATCCATTTGGTGCAACACCAAATCTAATATGGCAACCAATGCAAGAAAGCATCTCAATGTAGTCATCTTGACCACCGGAGAGAAGACTTCATCAAAGTCAATGCCTTGTTCTTGCTTAAAGCCCTTGGCAACAAGCCTTGCTTTGTACTTTGGCTGACTATCATGAGCAGTGATCTTATACCTATAAACCCATTTAGATCCTTTTTGCCCTGTGGTAATTTAACTAGCTTCCATGTCTGGCTTTTATGTAGAGCTGTCATCTCTGACTGCATGGCCAATTGCCAATTCCCGGAGTCCTTCATTTGCACTGCTTCCTTGTAACATGAAGGCTCATTGCAATCAGTCAACATGACATAGTTCATACATGGAACAAACCTATTAGGAGGTCGCGTGATACGTCCAGATCTACGCAAAATAGGTGGCTCAGGCTCAGCCACAACCCGTGGTTCCACTCTATCCTGTCCTTGCTCCTCTTGAGCCCTGACATTTTGTCTTGCACATGCAGGTCCATCTTCTTGGAAGACAACTCTTCTAATCTACTCAACCCTCTCTGGTTTAGAATGATATTTGGCTTCATTAAAGTGAACATCATTGCTGTGGATAACCTTTCTGGATTCAGGATCCCAAATTCTGTACCCCATCTCACCAGAATTACCATAGCCTAGAAAGATGCACTTTCTACTCTTTGGCTCAAGTTTGTTCCTAAATTCCTTTGCAACGTGAGTATATGCCTCAGAGCCAAAGACTCTGAGATGCTTGTATGAGGGCACCTTGCCTGACCATACCATCTCTGCCACTAAATCCTTCTGCAAAATCTTGCTAGGAGATCTATTTATAAGATGAACAGTTGTTGATACAGCTTCAGCCCAAAACCCATTTGGCAGTTGTGCATTAGACAACATACTTCTGACCTTCTCTTGTATGGTCCTATTCATCCTCTCAGCAACACCATTTTGAGGAGGATTGCAAGGAGCAGTAAGTTCACATTTTATACCTTTTGACTCACAAAAGTCCTGAAAGGCCTTTGAAACATACTCTCCACCATTGTCAGTGTGTAAGCATTTAAGCTTCTTGCCACTCTGATTCTCCACAAGTGTCACAAACGTTTTGAAAACACTAAACGCTTCATCCTTGTGCTTGAGAAAGTAAACCCATACTTTCCTCGAGTAATCATCTATAAATGTCATCAAGTAAGAAGCTCCCCCTAGAGATAGGTTAGGCATAGGTCCACAAATCACTATGAACAAGTGCCAACTGTGTATCTCTTCTACTGCTTCTATGCTTATGTGGCTGTTGTGTTTGCTTACCATACAAACAATGTTCACAGAATTCAAAATCATTAAATGACAAGCCAGGAAAATAACCAAAACGAGACAAGATTTCCATTATCTCTTCTACTGCTTCTATGCTTATGTGGCTGTTGTGTTTGCTTACCATACAGACAATGTTCACAGAATTCAAAATCATTAAATGACAAGCCAGGCAAATAACCAGAACGAGACAAGATTTCCATTCCCTTCTTGGACATATGTCCTAACCGGCTATGCCACAAAGAAACGTTCGGCTACTCGGTTACATTGATTACATTTTTAGAGACATTTGATACATAACTCATGTAAAGTCCGCCAGACATTACTCCATGTGCTACTGTCATAGAACCCTTGGATATCTTCCACATGTTTTGTCCAAAAGTGGTGACGTAGCCAGCATCATCAAGTAAACCTGTGCTGATCAAGCTCTTTGTAATTGCGGGAACATGTCTCACATTCTTCAGCGTGAAAGAAGAGCCATTCTGAAACATCAATTGAACATCTCCAACACCTAAGATCTCACATGTCTGCCCATTGCCTAGCCGAACATGATCTTTAGTGGTCACATAAGAGGTAAACCACTCCTTGTTTGGAGACACATGAAGTGATGCCCCTAAGTCTATAATCCAGTCACTCAGTGCATTTCCATCAGATGTTGTAAGAAGAGCTGAGTCCATTGTATTCTTCAAGAAGTAGATGTCTCCTGACACTAGGCTTTCCATTCTCTGCAGTCTCTTTTCATGTGACCCTTCTTGCCACAATGGTAGCATTCTATGTCACTCTTGCCTTTAGCACTGCGGGACATGCTACGAGACTGATTCCTCTTTCCACCTTTGTACTTTTCTTTTGTTCTTCCCCTGACAACTAAGGCTGTTCGTTTGCCTTTGTCCATTGTCTTTCTATTGGTTTCTTCCGTAAGCAGACTGCCTTCTACACCTGCTATGGTCAAACCATCTGGAGGTGCAGAATTACTCAAAGCTGTGCAAAAAGTGTCCCAACTTTCCGGCAATGTGATCAACAGGAACATAGCTCTAACAGGTTCATCAAACTTGACACCTTGAGCTGACAACTGACTGTAGATGGTGTTGAATTCATTTAGATGATTGGACATAGGGGTCCCTTCTTTCATCTTCAAGTCAACAAGCTTATTAAGCCAGTATACCTGTGAAGATGCACTCTGCTTCTCATAAAGATCACTCAGCTTTGTCCATGCTTGATAAGCCGACATCTCGTCTGCTACATTGAAGTAAACGCTTTCTGCCAAAGTCAGCATAATGGTAGAAAGTGCCAATTCATCCATTTCGCTCCATTCATCTTCGTCCATATCTTGTGGTTTTATCCCCTTGAGCTTTATAGGTTTTATCTGCTTCTTTTGTACCAACACGTGCCAAATCTGCTTCTTCCACAATGGGAAATTGGTTCCATCCAGCTTCTTGATATTGTAAAGAGCAGTGTCCTGTGATCCAGCCATAGCTACACTTCACATTAGTTTACTTTCCTTGGAAAAATTCGACAGAGTTTCTCCTGTAAACTGACCTCTGAACCAATATCAACCTGTCAAATGAACCAATAAAGCTTCAGATTCTGCAGAAATTTCGGCAGACTCTCCTTTGTAAAATGGCTCTGGTGTACTAAAAACAGACCAAAAACAGCTCAAAAAACCATTGTCTCTCTAACACTGTAAGATGTGGGTAAACCTGTCCGGCACCTGTACTGTCTCTCATTGTCCTATCACTGTCCTGTAAGCATAGACTGCGACAATGCCTCAACGGCAGTAAAGCAAAGATGCAATCCCAACTCTCTAACTCACAATCAATACATCCTAGCTGCCTATCTAAGGGTGCTCGAGTGATCGTTCCAAGACCTGTATCACCGAAAGGATCTCAACATTCGAGAATCCCCCATCTCAATAAACCTCACTCGACCCTCAACAAAGGCTACAGTAAATCTGACAGTACATAGAATTCCCACAAAGTCATACATCCACAAATTTCACACTGTATGCTGTTACCGCTGTGGCGGTTGTTTGCTGCGTGACTCACAGCCAGCAAACCTTCAACAGACATACATCATCTCTGATAATACATCCCATGTGGCAGTACCTGCAATGTCAGGATGAAATCTGGAATATCAAGCAGCAAACACAAGCTACCTGATGACCTAGTGGATGTCGCCTACAGTCTGTGTGTAGGTGCGCCCGTGTCGTATGTGACACGCCTCCAAGAACTGTGAGCCGTCCTTCGATGTGTAGACAACCACAAATCAGCACTCTGGGAGTGCCGATATCCTCAACACCTGCAGTCATAGGCCGAAATCCCAAATTTGCAGAGTCGGATCTGCACCCGTTGAGACCACGTAATCGAAAATGGCATGCGCAGAACTTTGTCGAAGCCGAACGGTGGCCGAGATGACCTCAGAATGAAATTCTGAGAACACCAAGGCCTTCGGGATGTCCCACAGGATTTGGGGCCGTGTCTTCGCCTGTCGAATCTCACTCAAATCTGAGCAGGTGACTCTGGCTACCTGCAATGCTGCCCCGAGCCTCGATCTGAGCTCTGATACCAGTTGAAGGAGTACGAGCGGAAGTGCGACGCGAGACAGAGTGCGAGAAGAAGAGCACGACGATATGGTGAACTCGCTCTACTGTAATGTGTAGAGCATAGTGAGTTCTTATTAGGTTTTTACAAAAGAATATGTGTACATACGTGGCGGCCCGCCCACTTACCTGGGCGACCACATTGGGCTTTATACCCCAACAATAGGTGCATACGATTGGTACACACTTGTAGGTACTGTTGTAGGCATTGAGCTACCATGTAGTGGTGCTTTACTAACAAATGAGGTCCATGGTGTGTTTCTCGGCATGCCCATCATTGGGGTAGGCATGGTAGCCATGGTGTTCAAGGGAAAGATGAGCTAGACTTGGAAAGGTAAAGCTATCACTTGTGGGCTCAGATTGCACCGAGACCCTGGCGAAACAACATATGGGGGATCCATCGCACTTATCGAGGGAGTCTCCATTTGCAATAAGGTCGGTTGTTTAGCCTTTCCTGTATCCAAGAATCTCATGAGACCCGTTGAAAGCATGTTGATCCCCTTGTTCTGTCTCTCTAACTCAATGACCCTATGGATGACCTCACAAACTCTTTGTTGTTGATCCTCCACACTAGTAGCACCCATTGTGGATTGTAGGACATCTAACCAACCCACATGATAGGTGTCACCTGTGTATAGGTCGGTTAGAGTTTCCGTCTATAGTTCGAACTCCCAGTTCTCATTTAAGAACGCTCCATCTAGGATTGAGGTGCTAGGGGTGTCCTTTGAGCTAGATGCAATGTTGCTTTCTAGGGGTTGGTCCCTAGTGGTTTTGCTAAGTCTGGAGCACTCGATATCTCTCTTAGCAAGGATATTGACATAGGGGCTTTTGCTTTTAACTCTCTTCGTTGCTCGGCCTTGCGTAAGCTCTTGACTTCCTTTTCCCTTGCTGTTGCAAGGATATACCGCTCAACCTCTTGCACTTCGACAAGGCTTCTACCATCAGGTAATATAAATTCGGAGGGAAATAGCTCTGAAGAGTCAGGAGGTGCAGTGAATGAAGTATTCACATGCACATTCTCTAAGGGCATAGGGTCTACGTTGGTCATGAATGGAGAATTTACTTCCCCACCCCCCTCATTTACATCATTAGCTCCATGTTCGGAGCGAGTGGCTCTACTAAAGGTTTCCTTCAAGCGGCTAAGCACGCTCGTCCCGGACCGCGGGCCCATGGCATGCATGTCTTGGCTTGAGCTATTGGGGTTAGGCATTGGGAGTCAGAGGAAGAGTCACTAGCCGCTATGTTCGGGTCTTGGTTTGTACTACCTTGGGTCCTCGCCAAGGGCCCAGAACATAAGGTAGGTGGATATTGACAACTCGCATAAGTCGAAATTCACTCTAGTTGCTCCGTCTCTAGCACACGATCAAAGTGCAGATGCATGTGCCTTTGGCACCCTACAAGCAGCGGCCAATAACCTCGAAGGTTAACCGCTTACTTTTTTAAGCGTCCGTTTTTACTCGTTTTTTTATATTTTTTAATATTTTTTAATGATTGATTTTTTTATTAAGTGTGTGATAGCTCAAAACAAACGTATCACTCAGAGGGTCGCGATGTGCTTTACAACACAACATTCGGTCACCTGAAGCTCCATTGGTCCTCAAAAAAGTCGATTTTTAGCTACGTGTGAAGCTAAAATACGTAATTTTAAAGGGCGAATGAGGCCTCAACCTGAGCGTGAGCTTGGGCTTGGGTCTGGGAGATATTTCCAATCTTGGTCCTACCTTTAATTTTTTTATATATATAAAAAGGATAAGGTCGTCGTGGCCTGCGCGTGAGCACACACACACACTACCTACCTTCTTACAACTAATACACCTATTGTTACACACTAACATACTTCATTAGTTCTCACATATCTACTTCCTACTTACTGTACTTTACATTACACAGAACTAACAACCTTAATACTAATACCTTAGCATAGAGAAAACATAGTAACCTTTCAAAACTTCATTAACAAAGAAATACACAGTAGCAACACAAAATCCTTCTTCTCAACACACACACCTTCCTTCCCTACCCTTCCTACAATTGAAATTGCACCACAAAAGAAGCGCAGAGTGCCATTCAAGCTTAGTGTATAGCATTCCCCGGTAGCGGCGCCAAAAATGTGCGCGTCTGTCGCACGTGTCAATGCAAGGAACTTGCCGATACATTGTGTGCGAGCCACAAATGGCTCCAAGCACACAACAAGCCTAAACTAGTAAGCTCAAAGATGGCGATGGTATGTCACTCACCGCTCTACGCACTGTGTGCGAGCCACAAATGGCTCCAAGCACACAACAAGCCTAAACTAGTAAGCTCAAAGATGGCGATGGTGTGTCACTCACCGCTCTACGCTTACTATCGTGAAGAAGAGGGAGATGCAGCTACATGCGCTCAATCGCCTCGCCGCCGTCGTGCCACCACAATGCTCGATCGCATACACTCTCTCTCTCTCTCTCTCTCTCTCTCTCTCTCTCACACACACACACACACACACACACACACACACACACACACACACATACACACACACACACACAAGGAGATGAAGAAGAAGAAGATGGAGATGGAGCAAGAGCACTCTTCAATTGCACAAATGAGAGAATGAGTGATTTTTAGGTTTAGTTGACTTTTATATGAGCTCGCCCCATTCACACTTGGGCGCCCATTCTTAGCCAATTAATCCCTTGAATGTTCCAGTTAGAGTGCACCTCTCATCGACAATCACTCTTACCCTTTTCCTATTGGACCGACAGGCCCGGTACCTGACTCTACCAAATAAATAATACAATGTCCGTCGTAGGTGGTAGGAATGTGCGTGAGGGTTAACACTTTGCTTTGCACAATGACAGTAATTGCCAAGTAAGGTGCAAACACGGAAAAACAAGAAAAACTTAAACTTGGCTAACCTGGTAGTTGTTGCTGCAACCAGTTGTCATGAAATTTGGAAGGAAAAAATCATTCCGAAATGGCTCATAGCCATATCTGCACAGACTCCTTTGTATATCCTATACACCCGTCTGGTACATAAGGAAATAACCTGCAATAGGAAATCACCTGCAAACACATTGCCTATTCCTTCCCAATTTTGTATACTCATAGCATATGCCAAACGGGAAAATCTCAATGCAAGATGCTGAATTGGAAGCCTTGCTTCCCTTAACAACTTATGGAGTTCCTGAGAGCTCATAGTCAAAGGATATGTATGCTCGTACTTGCGTGGCTTGATTTGTTATCCTCTGGATTTGTAGCTGGAGCCTTGCTCCTGTGATGTCGGTCACCACGTTGTCATACGCGAGATAGGTAAAGGAAAAGTAACCCCAAGTTGCACATTGCCACGTGGCATGCAATCATTTCCAATTACGTTAGAAGGCACGTTGGAGCACATTCGCAGGCCTTGCCTGCACCAACATGTCACATGCCTTGCCTGAACCTTTGGATCTAACATTGCCACGGAACCATGTCCGAGCAAAAATTTGGACCCAAAACTGAAATGTTTACCATAACAATGCTGACAAGCCCTCTTTGAGCAGGGAAACCATGTTGTCTTTTTTTGGATGTCCTGCTTGGCTTGATTACGGAGCTAGAGCCTTGCTCCAATGATGTCTAGAAAACAAACCCTAACAATTTGCTTGACAACTTCTTGTAATGGTCGTTAATGGGTGGTCCTGTCGAGAACGTGTTGCCTCCTTCATCAAAATTAGTAACAGACCGTGCCGATCTCCATGAGATCCTCCAACACTACCATGCCCTATCCTTTGCGAGGCATGGGAAGAAACATTGCTAGTAAATGAGAACATTTCTCACTCAAGCCGTGCTTGACTGTGAGTGGTTGTTGCTCATTGTATATTCAGAAAAACAAAAACATTATGCTGTTGGTAATGCTCACAAGCCTTGCTTGTGCCGTAAGTATTGAAATTGCACAAGCATGGAAAAGAAAATTTCACGGCAATATACATACCTGGTAAAGTACTCGCATCGATTTTCCTAATAATGTTTGCCTTACATGCCGCAGGCCTTGCTTGTACTGTTATGCAACATGCCTTGCCTGAACACCATGATAATTATCCGTGATAAGTCTCCCTTGGAGCCAGCTCTCGGCCATTGAAGACATCATTACTGGTCGTCAATTTGTGTCATTGCTTGAGGTGTCTCCCTCCATGAGATCTCGACCACGTATGGCCACGCCTTTGTAACACGGCTGCAAGTCGTTGTCAAAGCCGAGACCAAGGCCATGCCATCTTATGGTCTGAAAGTTATGTCGAAGCTTTGCAAATTCAGAGATTGAAGACTTTATTTAATAAAAATTTCTGCACAATACCGCTTATTGTATTCTGCACACTCCCGCTTTGCATGATGTTTTTCCCATGCTTCATAGCCGAGGGTAGGAAAACCCGTGGGCACCGTCCCTAACCTTTTAAACCTTTTGAGTTTTTAGGTCTTGGGCGCCTGAGATGGGAAACAAAGCATGAAGTCTGCAGCCTGCATGGCGGACAGCGCCGAGGGGAAGAACCCGGAGATGAAGCGCCTGTAGCATGATTTGGGGCATCCGCCTATGACGAAAAACACGCAGCTTCACATGGCGACCTCAACGAGCCAGCTCTGGCACGATTTTGTGCAAATCGACAGCATGGCTCTACCCTTCGTAAGCGGGCTTGCACACTACCTTCCCCTCCGCGGTTGCTCCTCCCTCCAAGGGAACTTGCCCACGACCCATATCCATGGAACTGAGAGAGAGAGAGAGAGAGAGAGAGAGAGAGAGAGAGAGAGACAGAGAGAGAGAGAGAGAGAGAGAGAGAGAGAGAGAGAGAGAGATGCAATCACCTGCAAACAACAAGCCGACCCTTCTCCTCCCCTCCTCCATGGCTTTCCTCTCCCCTATCTCTGATACCAGTGAAAGGGCAAGGGGACTGGAACATGCTCATCACCACCCAGCCATGCCCTATATAGGCCCTTGGCCTTCTAAATATAGGGACCCCCTTGACCTCATGTCCTTCCTGGCCCTTGGCCGTGACTGGTCCTACCATTGTCCTGACATCATGCGAGCCTACTTAAGCTTTGCAAAGGAGAGACTCCAAATGAACCAATTATTGAAGACCCTCCAGAAATCAAAGACCAAGAAGAGGTGCTACAACCCAAAGCTATCCTTCGGCATGAAGACAAGGTACTACGACATGGTAAGATTATCCGTTGGTATCTTATTATGTTCAAAAGTTATCCTTTTGAAGATGCTAGATGGATGCAAGGAATCCACCTTAAGGATAGTATGAACCTTGTCAACGCTTACAATGCTACATTAGAGTAAGCAAAGCTACAAATGTACATGTTTCTTTTAAATGATCAATTTTTTTGTCTTATAAGACCAATTCTCTCTTTTTTGTGCACAAATTTAATTAGTATGCATACTAAGAATCATGTTTGGGATGACGACGTCTCTAAAACACCATGTAGATTTTGTCACTCTACTTGGGAGGATGAAATGGACTAAAGAGCAGACATGCTTGCGGGAGCTATGTCTCCCAAGCACCAAATGGATTAGTCATCCATCTTGGAATGATGTCGTAGGGTAAAAAGGGATCCTCTACCCGCTAAGACGAATTGACTATGGATTTATCTCTTTTACCTCATAGTCGAGGACGACTATGATTTCAAGAGAGAGGTAATGTCATTAAATCTAATATCTAACCAACCTAAATAATTTTCTCATATTAAACTGATCATTTAATGTGGGATAATAAACGGGAACAAAAGTTAGAATATAGACATGTGCTTACGGATCTATCTCAACACGAGGCCAATGGTAAAGGGGCCCAAATGAGAGATCGTCTGTCAAAGAGCAAGATTAACTAATGGAGCTTAAAAGACCTTAGGGTTAGCTTCATTAAAGACCTCCAATGGTTAGTGTTAAAAGTCCTTTGACCCTAGGCAAGCTAGGGCTGAGCTTGAGGTAGGAACCCGACCTAAACTTACCTTTGACATTAGTGAAGCTAGGAGCTTGAGGTGGGAATCCGACCTAAACTTGCCTTTGACCTTAGGCAAGCTAGGGTGGAGCTTGAGGTGAGAAGTCCACCTAAGGTGCTTGTCATGCTTGATGACTAAGGTACTTGAGGTACTTGTCATACTTAATGAGGAAGTTGCTTGAGAAGCTTCCTATGCATGGGAGGTAAGGTGCTTGAGTCAAAAAGAGACCCTACAAACTTAATGAGGAAGTTGCTTGAGAAGCTTCCTATGTATGGGGGGTAAGGTGCTTGAGTAAAAAAGAAACCCTACAAACTTAATGAGGAAGTTGCTTGAGAATCTTCCTATGCATGAAAGTCCCAAAGTTAGGAGAATCTTTGACCTAACCTTCCACTCACCCAAAGGGCACCCCTTTTCTAAAAGGGCACATGGGACACATATCAGACTCTCACTAAGCTTAACCACATGGTGTGCTTGAATGCTATTGGTTGGGCTAAAGAGGGATCCAATGAGCTTCTAGTTTCATCCAACAAATATCTAGATATTTTCAAGCTCTCTCTCTCTCTCTCTCTCTCTCTCTCTCTCTCTCTCTCTCTCTCTCTCTAAGGGGTAAGGAGGACACTTATCAAAAGACTACCCGTGTACTTGATTGCATGTTGCATGTGATTGGCTAGGGGGAGACGGGTCCAATGAGCTTGCGGCATGTGGAAAAGTTGCAACTTGCGGCATGTGATTGGCTAGGGGGAGAGGGGTCCAATGAGCTTGCGGCATGTGGAAAAGTTGCAACTCGCCCCAAGCAAGCAAGGGGGGTGCTAGGGGGATATACACCACACACACACTCATTTTGTGAGGCCATTCTCACTTGGTGAAAGTTAAGGAACTCCACCTCCTTCTCCAAGCTTGTGAGAAGTGAGAGCCTACACCAACACTCTTGGCTATGGAATGCAAATCCAACCAAGAGCCATGCTTCAATGCTTAAGCTTGCCATCTTCTCCATCTTCATTACTATGCTATTATGTATGCTAAAAAGAAGAGTGATGATAAGTGAGGAGTTATTTCTTTCTCCTATGAAATGTTACTTTTTCCTCTTCCCTATCCTCATTCCCCGCTAGCTCTCTCCACCTTCGAAGGTGTTTGAGGCCTTGGGACTGCGGCTTGGGATAGTTAATGATTTCTACAAATTTTATGTTATGCTTGTGATGCATGAAGCTTTCCATCTTCATTGCATCACCTAGGTCACAAGGAACGCAACATTGAGTTGTAATGAATTAAAAACATAAAAATACGAAATCCCTATGCTCGAAAGAGCCATTGGGTGCAAAAAGTATAACAAATTTTTTTATTTGCAAAAATAATAACAACTTAGCATCACATGCTTAAATTTTGATTTGACGGTCCAAATACCTCCAAATCCAAAGTTTAAAGAACCTAATTAAAAATTTAGAGAATCTACAAAGTGTACAAAAGTTTAGCACAAAATTCTTCAAATATAGTAAATTCACCTCTAATTTTTTTTGGGAAAAAGCATAGTATAGCCGAATGCTAAAAAAAATCTTAGTTTAATATAATCCCATCTATAGATTTTTTAATTTATCTTTAAATTCTAGTTTCGAAGGTGAGTAAACCTACAAAATATAGAGAAATTGAGTGTAAAAGCTACCTCAACTCGATTTAGTCTAACCCCCCTTACAAAATTTTGAAATTTGCCTCAAAAATTTTAGTTTTTTTCTAAAGTTGCCCCTAAAATTTCTCATACAACTTAAGTTCGGAAAGTTTTTGGAAGAAAGCACTATGCCTCAACTCAATTTAGTGTAACCCCCCTTACAAAATTTTTAAAATTGGCTCAAAAAGTTTAGTTTTTCTTTAAGCGCTCAAGAAAACCTAGGTTTTGTGCAATCTTACCTACTAATTTCAAGTCAACCCATAGGCAAGGAAACCTACAAAGCTCAAAGAAACCTAGCATAAAAACCTTCAAAAATAGCTGAGAGTTGCCAAAGTTGCCTCCTCGTCGTTCAACCTTGTTGTTTGTTGAGGCCCGCTCCTGCTTTGGGCTTGTACGCCTTCTACCTTGGATTTGTTAGTTGGAACTATCCCAATTACGTCAATGCTTGATTTTTTCAATTCACAATTCTGTAGATATCAATGTTGATTGTCTATTTTTTATTCTCGATTACGAATTTTGTTTATTGTTGCTTTAATCAATTGTTGATTGTAAGACCAATTCTTATTCTCCCTCTTGTGTCTCTCGTGTTGGTGTGAGCCTCTCTCTCTCTCTCTCTCTCTCTCTCTCTCTCACACACACACACACACACACACACACACACATATGCACACACGCGCACACGTGCACGCACACACACACACACTTGGTCATAGCATCTGCCCATGACAGCTACTTCTAACTCAACCTAGTGGTAATGCTACACAAACTATGTATATAGCTCTTGCTTTACCCAACACACTTCTGGCGGTTGACTAATACTATTGTTGCATAAATACAAGTAGCCTACTCTTAGCATAAGGTTCTACACCTTAAGTTTGAAATTACTAGATTGAGATCCTTGTTGTTGGCTCACTATTCTGTCTTGGTGAGCATGGTTGGATGAGCCTCTTATAAGCTCCTCCTGGCATAAAGCAGTGGAAGGTTTTTTATTCAATATCTATTGCCACACTTATGATTACCTCATAGGGTGATTTTAGTTAGGTCCTTGATATCGATTATTACTTATACTGCTATCTTGGTTAGCATGGTTTAATATGGACCAAAAAAAAAATTATGGGCTCAGTGGGAGCAATCCCTTTAAAAATCTTTCAACCCATAAAGGAAATAAAAGTTTAGGTTTCCCTCCCTTATGGGCATAAAGGTATTACACTCTGGTTAAAAAAACTATGTCGCGACGGGACTCTCCACTTGAACTCATGATGCTTCACGATCTCGCTTAATAGTGGGTGGCTTGGCATGGATTTTTTGCCTTCATCTCTTGATATGATTCTTAGCAAAAAAAATTGGCTTCAAGTTCGAGGCTAGGTTGCTGCGGCACATCCATAGAGAAGGTCCTATGCTAGGAGCTTGCATGGTGTGGCCTTACCTCGCATACTCTTTTGGGTGTTGACCACTGACATGTTGACACATACCCATCCTATATCCCTATATTAAGGTGAGGGGCTCTTCTCCCTTCACTTAGGCTTGGGTTTCTTTCTGTAGTTTGCCTTTTACCATACAGGATAAGCTGATATGCTTTAGGTTTTGGGCTTTGAGTTTTTTACACTGTTCCTTGCAACATTATGAACCACTTGCTACTGTCGACTTGGTTGTACTAAGTTTGAAAAAGGGGGAAAGAGAGAGTAAGATGACAATGGTATTGTACTTGGCTTTTTCCTGGCACTTTGGAGATTATTATGGGAATACTTTTGCTCACAGGTTCTATATTTTACTCAAAATCTCAGTTTTTTGATAATCTATTGCTTTGTTGGGTGATTATGACAAGTTTTTCTTGCCTTAGATTATTAAAAGAGATATTTTCTATCCATTGATGAATACAAAGAAAAAATACAAGTTCTAATCTGAGTTTGGAAATCACAGGTTCTGATCGGGTTATGTAACATACATTTTGTAGATAATACCTTTGTTATCTGGCTTAAGCTCTCTACTGAGGTTGGGGTGCTTGTTTGCTTTGATTTACCTACAGCTTGTCTGTTGATTAATGATTGGCTTTTTTTGGTCTTGGATATCTGGCTTAGACTTGAAATTTTTTTCTACTACAACTAGCTCACACTGGTTTGTATTCTAGTCACGAAAATCCTCAGGTCAAATCTGACCTACAGCCTGTTGCTTGGATAGCTGGCTTAGATCTGGTTCTTATTAACCATATTCATACATATTTCACTACAGCTAGTTCTTGGTGGTGATGTTGCCATAAAATATATGTACAAATTTTACCGATTTGGTTTTGATACTGATCTCATTTTGATAGTGATCTCGTTTTGATACTTAAACACATAAGTACTGATCTGGTTTTTTTGGTGCTTTACTACCTGGTTTTAGTGCACTGAGGAGTTGAAGTTTTACTTGAAATTTTTGAGAAAATCTCTTTTATGATCTAGGTAGATCTACTCACTTGTTCTTTATGGTTTAGCAGAAATAAAATATTAAATAGCTAAAATTTTGCTTCAGCACAAAACAGGTTGGAATTTTTTTGGCTAAATATGGCATAATTCCGAATAATTATACTTCTAGCCTGCTCATTGAGCTTCAGAATGTACTATCTAAGAACTTTGGTTGTTATCTCAATAATGCCTTATTGATGGATCATTTTGGCACTGAGTAAGGGGTGACTTGAGTATATCTTTTACCATAAAAAACTAGCTCCATTTTTTGTGGCTCTCGCTGATACTTCCCTAGGAAGATAATCCAGCTGCTATTTTGATACCAAAGAAAATCTCTTTATGGTACTGAATGTGCGCTAATAGGTGAATAGGCCTGTTTCAAATTAGAAGATTACTTTAAACTCAGGTTCTTGATGGCTGACCTAAACCTGGGGTTTTTTCCATACAATGTTTAGCTAAGGAAATACATAGAATGATATGGAGTAGTCAACTTTTTCACAGTAAATGGTTATTATAAAGAAGAAGTTCTTTTAAAACATATAGAGAAATTCTGATAGGATTACTTTGTATGTAGAAAAACCTTGAGATATTATCTACTTTAATGTATAGGACAGTAGCTAGTCTAATAATTTTTAAGTTTGACATGGATAACAACTGATAGGCTCTTTGAAGCCTGCCATATGTAGCCAAGTTTAACATATATGTTGTCTTGACTATATGGATGCAGGCGAGCATTCTATCTTGGCTTAAAAAGGTTTAGCATGCTGCAATCCGACCTTGATAACACTTGATGATTCAACTGGGATAGTTATGATACCTTTGTATAAACTCATTTGGAATGATACCTCATTTTTATTATGTTGTACAATTATGAATCTAAGACTGAGTTGTTTTTGTACGAATCATTGCTTGGACATCTTTAGCCAGTCGTCTTTTGAACATTTTGTTCCTTGGTGTGTATTTATTAAATTTAAAACAACTACACACACACACATACACACAAACACACACACACACACACAACACACTCACTCACATAAATTGTAGCGAATGGTGCTCTCTCTTACTCACACATGCGTTCTCTCTCTCCCTCCCTCTCTCTCTCCCTCTCACACACACACTCACACACACACACAGACGATGAATTGAATGGACCATTCTCTATTTTTCACAACTCTCACTCACACACAAAAGCTTGCAATCAACAAAGCCGCGTCCTTTGTGTGTGTGTGTGTGTGTGTGTGTGTGTGTGTGTGTGTGTGTGTGTGTGTGTGTGTGTGTGTGTGTGTGATATACATATATACAATGCATGTAAGACATCCACAACAAATTGCTAGACTTCCATTGCTGAATTATCAAGCTCGCTTTATTTCATTAATGCAATGAAAATGTGGAAGGCCTTTGTGCAACGCTTCAACACCTCAACGAATATATATATATATATATCACACACACTCACGTACACACAAAACAAGAGCACACACATATAATTTTTGAGCTTCAAACATCGAGATCGAAGTTGACTTACGAAATGGAAGGCCGTGAAAACCTATAAAGGGAGTTTTATTGGTTGACACATAGAGGAAAGTTCTTTAAAACGTTCAGAATACAAAGTAAAGCCATCCTTCAAATGTCTTTCAAATACAAAAGTAGTGAGTGGTCTCTGTTGAGATTTGAGGGCTGAAGTGAAACTCCAAGTCTCCATGGCTTTTTCAAGGACTACAAATATTATAAATATACATAGAGTACTAAACTTTTTGACTTTATATTGCTAGGAAGGTTAGAAATCTTTTCATACTCTACCATCTCAGTACTTACCTTTGAGTTTTGCACTTCAAATTAAATGTTTATTAAAGGTTCCCTTTGAAACTAAGGAGAGTGTGACACATGGAGGGATATATATAGTATAGATGTTGCATCTACAAGTATGTGATAGATGGATGGGATGATTTATTTCCTTATGCTTGGCGATATCAAAACAATCCACTTATAGAGGTTTTCCATCACTTGGTGGATATTATTGAAACTATTTGAATATATGTTTAAGAGAAAGTGTGTCTCGCCTCAACTCTGAGCCAACTTCAAAACTAAAACCAACTAGTTTAATAGGTAACAAGAAGAAAAAAAGGGAGCCTAAGATTACAAACATATGATAAAGTTAGTATTATATATTAGATACATTGAAGAGTTTCCTTTTACCTTAGCTAACAAGAAGGAATTCATTCTTGAAAATTGTCCACCAATACCTCCTTTTTATTCTGAAAAGTAAGAGAGGAGTGAATTAAAAATGACTATAGGAACCTACAACTTTCTCATCACATCAGATATAAAATTAATTAAGATAAGAAGACTAGTGGAAATAGGGATAGGTTTCTCACAAATGGTGTTGCAAGCTAACTTTGATCTCTATGTATTATCATTATTTAAAGATAGCAAGCATAAAGTGCTTTTGGTTGTTGCAATAGAAAATCACTAACACAAGCAGTCCTAGTTGATTTGTATAATTTCTATTGTATAGCCTCCTTCTTTTTTTTAGCAAAACTCACAATTGTGAGTGAATTATATTGAGCAGTCGAAAAAATTACAAGGTTTTGTCATGCTCATGTTTAGCCTTCTTCTTACTTCAGTGGAAGGGTAGAGAGAGAGAGAGAGAGAGAGAGAGAGAGAGAGAGAGAGAGAGAGAGAGAGAGAGAGAGAGAGAGAGAGAGAGAGAGAGACACACACACACACACACACACACAAAGAGAGAGAGAGAGAGAGGTTGATAAAGTCTACCAAAATGAGCAATGAAGGCACCATTTCTACAAGAAGAGAAACCGTGGCTTACACTACCAAAAGTATGGCCACGCCACCGTGGGAAACATGCCTTAAAAAAATGATTAAAAATGCAAGTTTAAGGGTTGAAGTACAAGAGTCTTAAGATTTTTCTCTCAAAGCCGACCCTCAAAGTAAGGGATTTTTTGTCCTCACCAGCCCCTAGCATAGAGAATTTTGAAACGCAAGTTGGGAAGGGCTGGTGAAGATGAACGATCTTTTTTCTTCACTAGACAATGGCACATAGTGTTTCAAAACGCAAGCTAGGAAGGGATGGTGAAAGGAGTACTCACACCACAAAGTTCGACCTGACTAGTCTTTGATTACAGGGTGGCAAAGAGGAAGATAGAGAAGAAACAATAGAGAAGCGAAGGGACAAAGAATAAGAGAATATAATGAGGGTGTGCGAAGAGTCGTGTTCATGGATGGACCTAATTGCAAGGCACCTCTCAGACAGCCATGTTTGCAAGGTACCTTTGGTATGCGAGTCTCACTCGATTTAACAACATTCGCATCCACTACAACTCTAAGGAGGTTCTAGCAGGGCTGCACACTCAACGACCATGGACTGTTGAATATAGTTGTAATGAGTCTAGGTGTGCACCACTGTAAAATGCATTCACATCCACTGATTCCACTCCAACTCTAAGGGGGTCCTAACAAGGCCATGCATTCAAGGACCATGGGCGGCTGATAATGAGTGCAGGTGTTCACGATTGCAATATGCCACCACCAAATGTAAATCAATCATGAAATTAATGTCAAGGAGACAGATTGATAAACTTGTAGCAAGCAAATCCCCATAGACATTATCCTCATCAATTGTCGCTTGAACAAGTTTTAATGGCGACTAGTTGTAGGGTTAAACATAGGATTGACGCATGGACATGCAATTGTGCAAGTTCACGACTGCAATATGACACCACCAAATGTTAATCAATCATGAAATTAATGTCTAGGAGACACATTGTTAAACTTGTAGCAAGCAACTCCCCGTAGAAATTATCCTCATCAATTGTCGGTTAAACAGGTTTTGATGGTGACTAGCTGTACGGTCAAATGTAGGGCTGATACATGGACAAGCGATTGGTAGGCTTTGGCTTGATTCTGACCACCCCGAGCAGTCGCTATCACAGTGGCAATCAATCACAACACATGAAATCTTACATTGTAGCATTGCTATATTCTGCTATTGGTTGACCTACCCTTGATCACAACAATAGACCACAGCCTTGGACATAGTTGAAGGCGTGGGATGGGTCCCGGCTGACGGCTGATGGTCGCCCTTGTGGTGGGCAACTTCTCTCTGAGCTTCGCCATCGTTCATGCTGGCAATTCTTGATGCTTTGAAAGTTTGTGTGATGGGTAGTAATAAGGGCATTTGACTAGCTCATTTTGGTTAATTGCAACCTTTTACTAATTGTGCAATGACTACAAAAAAAAAAAAATCACTTTACTTTATGTCTATCCCTTGCTCATGTTTAGCCGCCCATTCTCTACTCATTAAATGATAAGACCCGATGCTTACGACCAAATGATGATTGATTCTTGATAGCCATTGTATAATTGTTGTACTATAAAGCCCATTTTGTAACCTTTTAGATTGATTGATGATTTATAAATCTCTTGTGCATCTTTACCCTGTAGTTTCAATCAATATTTTTATAGGTGATATCTTTGTGATGAATGGTTTAAAAATCTCTTGTGCATCTTTAGTTGTAGTGTCAATCAATATTTGTATAAGTGATATCTTTGTGATGAATGGTTTAAGTTGTTTAAGTACTAAATGTTTCATAACTTGCATTGAAGGTGTTTTGAACTCATTGAATCAAGACCTAATGTTTTTAATGCCTTGTATCAATAATAAATTTCCACCAATGCAATTGTAGATATAGAGGGTGGCCTTGAATACAAAGAATTGTAGTGCATTCTAGCAAAGGAGAGCCCACGATTTAGAAAGCAAGACCTGTCAACCTTTTCTAGATAGGCCTTGGAGCTTGAGGGGTTGAGGGAGAGCCTGTTAACCTAAAGGAGGTTAGAATATTTTGTCCTACATGGTTTGTAATTCCATTCTCTTCGATATGTTCGAATGTGCAAAGCCTACATTGTTAGGATTTGTGCGTAAGCCCACACCATGGAGCTCTCCCTTTACTCTATTTTGTCTAGATTCTATGTATCTGACTGCTAGACTTGCCTACCACTTTTAGTTGATGTTTGCATTGACTCCACATGGTACATACCCCCCCCCCCCCCCCCCCCCCCCAAACACACACACACACAGAGACTCATAGAGAGGTATGTATTACCTAGAAGAGATTTGGGCTAATCTTGATGCCTACCATCACGTATGATGCGATCCAAAGCTTTCCTCAAAAGCCTATATAATGATTCACTATATATTTGCACTATAGTTTAATAATCAATCCACATTGGGCCTACTTTTTTTGTGCATTGAGTCTCCTAATTGTGCTTAGTGTGGTTGCACATGATGCTTTCACCATCGTCATGAATGCAAGCAATCCACCTTAATTTACTTACTGAACATACATCCCCATTGAACCTTTTTGGTTTGTAACGCAAAGGCTTGGCAAGGTGGTTGTTGCTACACTTTATCCAAAAAAGTACATTAAGTGAGAGATACCCCTCCCCGGGGATCTATGCACAAAATACACAATTTACAACTTTATACAATTTTTCAATTTACAATTTCATTATACATCAAAGTGCACCATCATTATTCAAGCTTTCCTTACCTTTGGTAACTGGATCCCTTCAGTGATATGCAATTCCAATGGGATGCAAAGATTGCTTGTCAATCTTGCTTACTTACTCTACTCCTAAAAAATAAGAAACAACTCAAAAATGAATTCCAAGTACTTAATCCACATTTCCTAATTGATCTCTATATTTTTTCTCATTTTCTTACGTCTTTTTTTCCTAGTGCAAGCTTCACTGTTGATAAAGCATTGCACTAAGCTCCAACCATATCTAAAATAATGATTCTAACTTGTCTAATACTTTTTGTAGCAAGAAAATCACCACAATCACCTTAAAAAAAAAACCAAGGAAACCCTCGTCTTACTTTTCTAATCTATTTGACCTAAGAGTTTTGCCTAAGGCCGCTTTGTCGGACTCGGTTGTGTTCACTCTAGTCTAGGTACTCGTTCCCTAGCAGCAGTGCCAATGTCTGGGGGTCCATTTAGGTCATCACATATCACCTCTGAAAGAGAAGACAAAATGTCAATCCTGGGAAGCAAATGACTTGACTAGGGCATGGAGGCATGTCAAGAGGTTGTGAGGCTCTTGTTTAAGTACAACACATTCCACTATGACACTCGATGTGTACTCAAGACACTAAAATCTCTAATCCTCTTTACAGGATCTCTCACCAAACTACATACAAATTCTTAAACAAATCATCTCCAAATGACTCCAAACTTCCTAGGCAATATGCGGGGACTATGTTGAACAGAATTAGGTCATCAAACCTGCAAAAGAACTCATGCAAAAATCACAATTTTCTTCTATCAAGCTGATGCAAACCATCTTTTCAAAATTTGGATATGCCTATTGGGTTCTCCTAAATGCCAGGGATCACATGCAACAACCAAAATCTCAATATGACACTCGGATACAGAGAAATGTCACCTAGAAAGTCATAGGTGAAGTTTCTTAATTCCTACGTGACTCTTGCAATGTAGCTATCCACATGTTGAGCGTTCCTTGACAAACACAATGGTGCCCTTAGATATCCAATGTGACAACCGTACGGTGCGGTGTGAGCAATTCAAAAACACAGTGAAAGAGAGAAGACACGACCTGTAGAGAGAGACCTTATCTTTTGTTCTTTATAATAATCATCGTCCCAAAAAACATTACAAGATTGCCTTTTATACCCTGACTTAGGTTTTTATGGTACAAAAGCAAGAATTACCATTCTTCTGATCAATTATTACATCCTTGGCTTCTCATTACAATTGGTTTTAGATTTAGATTATTGTGGAGAAGTCTACATCATTGAGAATTACACTTACAATTACCTGGGAGATAGAGTAAACTAGAGAATCTTTGTTAGAATCTTCCAACAAGCACATAGGCCATCTTGCAAGGTTTCCATAAATACCTTGGTAAGTTGGTTGAGTTAAATAGACTCCAGAATCACACTTAAAGACCTTGTGGAAGTTAGGGCTTGACTTTTTGAAATTTGACCTAAATTTCACTTTTTTTTTGCAATTTTTGTAAATTTCAGTGAATATTTTGAAGGAAGTTTTGGACAAGCACTCAAAAGGCCAAGAGGAAAAGTGTTTTATTTTGTGTATACAGGCATCCAAGTTATCCAAAAAGCAAGGCAACAACCAGGGAAGATTCCAAAAGACTTGTAAGCTATAAGGTTTGGATTGATTGTTGAAAAAGTGATAAATTGATGTATTTAAGATTAGACAAGTATCTTTAAAGAGATTATAGAGCAAGTGTAGACCAAGCCAGTCTAGTGTCAATATAAGAAAGTTTGAATCAAGCAGGTTTGGATCCCCTAGCTCCAATCATAGAAGAGGGTAGTGAGATTGACATCTCTTCACACCAATCTCTTTACTTTATGGTGGACTAAAACATTGTAGCTCATCATTCAACCCATGTTGAAGAAGGCAGCACTTCCAAGAGTATGGATCAAGAACCAAGGTATACGACCAAGGAGCCTTGATATACTCTGATGCAAGAGGACGTAAAAGTGTATGTATTGAAGAAAAGATGGACATAGGAGTGGAAATAATACAAGTATATGATGAAGAAAATAGGTTTCGAGATGAAGAGGGAGTTCATTACCTCATTGTCAGAGATCCGGAAAACTATAACAAATATGAAGATAATGTTGCAAAAGAGAAGATGATTTCGGAGATGGCAAACATGCTGCCTTGAGTAGATCTCTCTAATGCCATCAAGGTGTTGGCCAAGAAGGTAGTGAAAGTTTCAACAAGCTAAGAAGACATAGGAGTCCATGAGTATACGAATGGTAGGGCCAAATCATATTTCAGATGCCTGACACCCTATGCACTAGATCCAAGCACAAAAAATATTCTATACTTGTATGCTTACGACTCAAGCAGAGGGAGTAACATAATGCATGTTGACAAATATGGATGCAAATAGGAGCCAAACCTTCTTGGGGATGTAGAAAGAGTGATAACTCTAGAAGTGTTGAAAAATGCTTTTGAAGAGAGACTAAGGACCCTAAAAACCCCTAGCAAGTCTACAAATCCCTTTGCGGATATGATTACGACATCACATCGCATACAAATAGACAACCATTGCCCAACCCTCAAGTCTAGCAAGCAACACCACCGTCATTGCACGCACAGATTCAACAATATGCAACATCAAAATAGAAGGCAAACAAAGATGGTTATCAAGCCATGTCAAGGCTAGGAGCACCACCACCACCACGCCATCAGTAGCACCAAGATGAGAGTGGGACAAGAATGAAAAATCTGGCAAAGACAGGGGGTTCACACCAAAGATGAGAGCAAAGAGAAAGGGTTCAAAGAGAAGAATAGTCACCCGTGAGACCTGCCATGGATTATGGATTAGGAGCACCTCCAGGGAGGAACCCTTGCAATACTTTAGACCAAAAAGAGCTTATAGAGGAGGATTGGAGACCATATGCTTAGGTTTTTAGATCAATGTAGGATCATGCCATCCGAGGTCCAAAAATGGGTGAATAAGAAGTATTCTAGGACCAAATATCCTGGGGATCTCATGGCAACCTTTGTGCATGTAATAAGAGCTGAGGAAGTCCTAGATTTTCCAATTCAATTTGCATGATTTGGACTAAATCTTGAAGAGGACGCTGCAATCTGGTTTGATTCCATGCAACGTAGGGATTTTGAGTCAATCGAGGAGGTGTTTGATCGAGGAGGATTTTGAGTTGATCAAGGAGGTGTTTGATGAGTTTTGAATTCTCTCAAAGAGGGATAGCTAATAACACATTCTCCCAAATCCATAGACTCAAGAAAAAATAAGGCGAATCTATACAAAAAGCAGCCTTAAGGTTGAAAAGATATGTGAAGTTTTGTCCAGTTTGAAGAACTAGTTGCCAACCGAGTCAAGGTTAATGCTCATTTTTATCCAAGGACTGAGGATATGTGAAGTTCTATCCAATAGAAGAACCGCCAACCCAGTCAAGGTTAATACTCATTTTTATCCAAGGGCTGAGGAACGCAAATATCTAGAAAGATCTACACATGAAAAAGAGCACTACATTGAACGATCTAACGAAAGAAGCTCTATGTTTGGTAGATAGTTGTGCTATCTACAAGGAAGGGGATTACAAGGATTTAGATGATAATTCCATTGAACCCAAAATTCACTTTGAAAAAATTAGTCAACCCATGTAAAGTCTATGAAAGTGGAGGACCCAGCCTCACACCTCACACTCAAAGAGGAAGCAAAAACGTGATCAAAGACTTGATGGCAATTGGATATAGTCTAGAAGAGGCCCAAGCTGTGGTCGGATTACCAATGACATTTATAAAGGAGCCCATCCAGGAACCAGAAAAACAAAGGGAGTCAACAGACCAAGATAATCAGTCAGAGGGATTGCTAAAAATACAAGAAAACCCTATGATGATTGATCAAGAACAAAAATCTAGAAAAGAATAGGTACAGAGGGAAACAGAGCAGCGTGAAGGCTTGTTAAAAATACAAGAAAACCTTGAGATGGCTAGTGTACCTATCTCATTGGAGGCACAATATAAAAAACTAGCTTTAATGGGAGTATCAAAGATACAGTAGATGTGGAGAAAACATCAGAGGGTAGGGCTAAAACCCTCCCCAAACATTCACATAAAGACACTTTGCATAAGGAAGAAATAGAAAAGGCAACCTAGTTACCTTTTGAGCCTGCGAGCGGTCACACTAACAAGGAAAGAGGATATCAAGGAAACTGGGGAATCAACTCAAGCAACAATAGTAGGGACTATAATGGAAACTGCTCAAGGATCTGCCCTTCAAGAACCAATGTCAAATATGGCCAGGGCAACTATGATCTCAAAGTTAGTAGATGAAATGAAGAGAGAAATTATGCAAATAACACTCAAATATGAACAAGAACAAAAAAACAACTCTGACCCAAGTTTATTAGTAGTGAGTATCAGACATGAGCTGGACAAAACAGAGGCTGTGAACAAAGAGTTGGTCGAGACCACCACCAGCCTGGTGGAGGGTTTGCAAAGAAGAGATGCCCAAATTGAGCACATCAGTGATGAGCTTACAAAGTACAAACAACTTTATGAAAAAGAAGTGATGGCCAGGCAAGTGCAAGAAGTTATATCACAAAGCAACAAGATGGCCATGAAATAGAAAGAGAAACAATATCAGCAAGCTCATCAAAGTGCCAAGGAGTCAGCAGCTCTGGCCCAGAAGCAGAGGGTGTCTATTGAAGTACTTAAAGGTCGAATAGCTTATCAAAATCAATAGCTAGAGGCATTCATTGAAGACCCATTGCTTATCTCTTCAAGCAACATTGAACATCCAGATGCTTACAAGAAGCAAATTGTAGATTTGCAACAAGCTCTTGAAGTCTCACAAACAATAAGAATAACATTGGAAGAAGCATTTCATAGCAAGAGCAAAGCAATGATAGAAGAAGGGAAAACTAAAGATGAAACCATCAAGACGCTCAAAAATGAGGTGGAGGAGTTGAGGGATCATCTTTCAAAGATTGAACAATTCAAAATCTCGCTCCTAGAGAGCAAAGCAATGATAGAAGAAGGGAAAACTAAAGATGAAACCATCCAGACGCTCATTAATGAGGTGGAGGAGTTGAGGGATCATCTTTCAAAGATTGAAAAATTCAAAATCTCCCTCCTATAGAGCAAGGGCCCTTGGAGATAGGGATGTAATTTGAAAATATAGAAGAAGATCTAGAGAAGGATCTTAAACAGTCTGAGGACCCAGTAGATGTGGGTACTTCAAGTGAACCATAGAAAAATACTCACATCTACCGGAGGAGCATTGGAAGGTGATAAGAGAGGTTGTGGCCAGGAACCTCCTCTAAGAACACCATTGTTGAAACTAGATCTGTTAAAATATATCACTCTAGAGTTACAAAAGGAGGTTCCTCAACCAGAACTTCCCTATCCACTACTTGGTTGACCACAGAGAAAAAGAAGGATCTATTGCCAATAATTTTACAAGATGCCGAGGATAGCTACAAGAATGCGAATCTATCAGAATGGACCACTGAGCATATCAAAGGGGCAAGGCTTGAATGGAAAATCAAGTTTATTAGGGAGAACAAGAAGGCAATAATGGTAAATTCCTTTTCTCCAACCCACCTTTAGATTAACCCCACATATTTTCCAATCATTAGAAGAAGAAGGTGGGATGACTTCGAGTAGCTGTGCTTGTCTCTGTAACATTTAATGGCCTAAAATCTTTTGTGTAGCGGAATTTAGCATGAACATAGTGGGCATTTCATTAGAGTTGATTCCTAATGAGAATTACAAGAGTGCTTGGGTGGAGAGAGCAACAAAAAGCATAACACCTAGTTAGATAGCATCGACAATACTTTCAAAAGAGAGAGTAATTAAGCTATTGACAACAGTTGAGGACCGGATTTGCATGGAGCCGGTCCCCCCTCCAAAAGGCTTTGTATTATGGTTTCTCCCATCAAGAGAGACATTGTACAATACAATTCTTTGTGTTCCTTCAAGACTAGCTAGTGCAATGAAGATGGAAGCTTCATACACCAAGCAAAACACTTAATCAAACACAACTTGAATTATCCCCGTTCTCAGACCCAAGACCTCACACACCTTCGAAGATGGTGAGAGCTAGCAGGGTATGAGAGTAGATTGAGAGGAAAAAGAAGTATCTTACGAGAAAGAAGTACATCTCCTCACATAATCACTCATATTAGCATAGCTTAGCTTAGTAATTAGCTTGGTAGAGAAGATGAGCATGCATTGAAGCTTGGCTCTTGGTTGGATTTGCATCCACATGCCAAGAGAGTGTTGATGTAGGCTTCTATCCCACAAGCTTGGAGTAGGTGATGAGCTCTCCATTAAAGCTTGGGAGGAGATAGAGTGTTTTTCCTTCACACATGGTCAAGTGTGAGAGTGTGTGTGTCCATGCCAAGCAAAAATCAGCCCCCTCTCTCTCTTGGGCGAGCCCTAGCTGCTAAGTTAGGCTGGCTTTTGCCTCATTGGACCTCCCCAGATCCAGCCAATAGGGATTAAGCAGCATAAGTGATAGCCTTCTGACATGTGTCCCCCTTTCCCCTTTTGGGAGAGCTTTAGATAATTAAATAATTAAACTAAACTCTCATTGGACCCCTTTGCCTCCTGGCCAATAGGAATCAGGCAAGCCATGGGGCTCCTGAATGCTCATTGGTCCCCTTGGGAGACTGCCCAATAGTCTTCTAGGACACTTAATTCTTATTGGTTTCTTTTATTAAATGTTTTTAAATTAATTAAACTAGATTTACTCTAGCTTAATTCTCATTGGTCCACTTCAAGGGTCTTCCAATAGGAATTGGGCACACCTTGTGGGCATCTGGCCTAGGGAGCTGACATGTGTCCCTCATTCCCTTTGTGTAAAGGGAGCCTGTGTGTGTGTGTGTGTAGCTTTCTCTCTCATCCCCTAGCTTTGGGGCTCGCCCCCTCCCATGTAGGGATGCAGAAAGACTTTTTGGGCACACACACTAAGCATCCAATTTTTCCTAAGGTTGACCTTTGGACACAACCTTTGAATTTTGGAACCTTAGCATTTTGGAAGTCTTAATGGGCTGAACCTTAGGGTCTTTTTAGCCCGTTGTTTCACATGGCTCTTTTGCAGATGGCCCCCCCTTTGGATCCCTATTTTCCCTCCTTTGGATCCCTACTGTGGCCGGTCTGCTAACTTAACCAATATTCTAGCTTTTTCTCCCTTGGCACTTCCCCACATTAAATGATCAGTTTAATATGAGAAAATCATTTAGGAGAATTAGATATTGATTATTATGACATTACCTCTCTCTTGAAATCATAGTCGTCCTCGACTATGGTGTAGAGAAGATAAAGCATATGCATGAGTCCTTTTCTTAGCGGGTAGAGGATCCCTATGTTACCCTGCGACATCATTCCATAATGGATGACTAGTCCATTTGGCGCTTGAGAGCCTGAGGCTGCCGCAAGCATGTCTGCACATTAGTCCTATCAGTCTTCCATAGTAGAGTGACAAGCTCTACTTTGGTGTTTGGGAGACGTCGTCCCCGCAAACTTGATCTAAGCATGCATACTACTTCATTTTTGTGCACAAATCAAGAAAAAGAGAGTCTTATAAGACAGAAATTTTTGTTCATTTTTAACATTTTGTACATTTGCTTACTCTTGGGAAGCATTGTAAGCATTGACAAGGTTTAGGTTATCCTTTAATTGTATGCCTTGCATCCATCTAGCATCTTCAAAAGGATAATTCTTAAACTTAATAAGATATCGTCTGATAGTCTTACCGCCTCTTAATACCTTGTCTTCATGTCGGAGAATGGACTCGGGCTGCAGCACCTCCTCGTGGTCCTCGATCTCCGGTGGGTCTTCAATAGTTGGTTCTTGAGGTGGCTCTCCTTTGTAAGGCTTTAAGAGGCTCACATGAAAAGCATTGTGTATGAGCCAATGATTGGGCAACTTAAGTTGATAGGCCATCTCATTGATGGCCTAAGAATCTGGAAGGGACCATAGTACCTTTTTGCTAGTTTAGCATAGTACTTTTGGTGACCCGTAGGATTCTTGCCCGTCGTGTGCCTTAAGCGAGCCTTGGGAAACTTTAACAAGACCCAATCGTTTTCTTTAAAGGCTTGGGCTCTTCTGTGCTTGTCAGCAGCAGCCTTTTGCCTTTGCTGTGAGATAGAGATAGCATCCTTAATCTTTTGGAAAGATTCTTGTAGGTCTCGGCTATACTCATCTGCAGCGAAGATCTTCCCATGTACCTTAAGTAGCAAGGGACTTTTTGATCTTCCCTCAATTACCTCGAAAGGTGCTTTTCCTGTAGAAGTATGTATAGTGTTATTGTAAGCATACTCTACTAAGGGTAAGTACTTCTCCCATTGGGATCTTTGATCTACTTCCGTTACATAGGCTTTTAGTAGATCGAGAATAGTTAGGTTAGCTATTTCACTTTGGCCATCAGTTTGTGGATGATAGGCCGAAGAGAAGTTTAGCCTTGTTCCTAAATTCTCAAAGAGACCCTTCCAGAAATTACTGGTCATTCTAGGATCTCTATCCGACACTATGGACATTGGCAAGCCATGGTACTTGAAAATTTGTGAAATGAAGAGGGTTGCCATTTGATGGGCTTTGATAGTCTTTTTGACAGGTATAAAATGAGCTTGTTTACTGAACCTGTCTACTATCGTCCATATTCCCGTATTCCCATGGATAGACTTAGGCAATCCAAAGATAAAATCCATGGATATGCTCTCCCACGGTGAATTAGGGATTGGCAAGGGTTGAAGCAATCCAAGTTGCTTCCCTCTATCAAATTTTGTCTTTTGACATACCACACATTTGGAAACATACTCATGTATGTTCACTTTCATGGTAGGCCAATAGAAATATGTTTCAATTCCCTTTAGGGTAGACTGAATCCCTCTATGCCCTGCATATGGGGGAGCATGAGATTCATACATTACTTTCTCACGTAGTGAGTTAGTAACGCATAGTCTATTGCCATAGAGAAGATAACCATCTTGTAAATAAATGGTTCTTCTTTCTTCCCTAATGCAAGGGCTGAAATCACATCTCTAAAATCGGGATCAATAGCATACTCATCTATCATTGAAGATAGATCATTGTGAGTTGCTATGGAAACCGCATTCACTCTCGGTCGTCTTGAGAGTGCATCGGCTACTTGATTATGCTTGCCAGCAATGTGAGCAATATGAAAATGAAATTGCGAAAGGAAATTTGCCCACCTCATTTGTTTGTCGGAGAGCTTGGTCTGCGTCATGAAGTACTTAAGACTTTGGTGATCCGTTCGCAGAATGAAAGGAGTCCCCAATAAATAGTGCTTCCATGAGTCTAAGGCATGTAGAACTGCAAGGAGCTCTTTTTCGTATATGCCTAGAGCTTGCTCAACAGGGTCGAGCCTTCGACTCTCATAGCCTATGGCGTGCCCTTCTTGGAGCAAAACAGCCCCAAGGCAATCACCACAAGCATCACATTGGACCTCAAATGGTTTTGAGAGATCCGGTAGTGTAAGCACAGGTTGAGAGATAAGCTTTTCTTTAAGCTTTTCGAAAGCATTGTTCTCCTTAGCAGACCACGTATACCTAACATTTTTCTTTGTTAGGTCATGTAATGGTCCCGCAATTTGTGAGAACTTTTCTATGAAGCGTCTATAGTATGCACACATACCTATAAAGCTTCTTAGTTCATGAAGATTCCTTGGTTTAGGCCATCCTTTTATTACCTCTAACTTGGATGGATCCATTTGGATTCCATCTTGAGAGATAATGTGACCTAAATATTGAATCTCTTGCAAGAAAAATTCACTTTTCTTTCGATTAACATAAAGTTTATTCTCTCTTAAAACTTGAAATATTACCTGGAGGTGTTGCTTGTGTTCCTCCAATGAATTAGAGTAGATGATAATATCATCAAAGAACACTCCAGTGAAGGTTCGATGAGGCCTGAACAGCTTCTCCATCAAGCGGTTAAATGTGGCTGGTGCATTAGTCAAGCCAAAAGGCATGACAATGTATTCGTAAAGACCAAATGTAGTACGAAATGCGGTCTTTACAATGTCTTGATCAACTATCCTTATTTGATGATAGCCACTTTTTAGGTCAATCCTACTGAAGTAGGTCGATCCTTGTAGCTTATCAAATAGGTCTTCTACCCGTGGAACGGGAAACCTATTCTTGATAGTGATCCTATTTAGTGCTCTATAGTCGACACACATACGATATGTGCCGTCTTTCTTTTGCACTAATAGCACAGGTGAGCAAAATGGAGATGAGCTAGGCCTAACCATGCCCTTCTCAATTAACTCATGCACTTGCCGCATAATCTCCTCTTGTTGAGCTTGAGAAACTCTATAAGGAGGTTTGTTAGGCGGTGAACTTCCTGGAAGAAGTTCAATTGCATGGTCGTCATTACCTCGTTTAGGAGGTAGCTCACAAGGGATGTCGTCAATAAAGACATCTTGAAACCCCTTGAGAAAATTGGATAACTCTAATTCCTTTTGGTTGCTTTTATTTTCTTTTGCTAAAGCATTAGGTTCATTTTGAGAATCTTTAACAAAAATCATGTACACGGAAATAGAGCTCTTTATTGACTTGTTGAAAGCTGGTGTATGTACAATGGGGATGGTGTTACCCATTTCCCTAGCATCTATATACATGTCCTTTTCCCTGAACTTAAAGGAGATTCTCCTTTCAGGAAATTTAACATGGGCAGCCAGACGGTCAAACCATGGTGCCCCTAGGATTACATCCTCATGCTTGAGAGGAGAGATAAAGAAATCCTCTTTGTCCACATAGCCTTGGACATGAAGCCTCAATTTCCCGATTAAGGGAGTAACTGAAGCTTCTTGCCCCTTGAAGGCACTGTCTGCGGGTAGGATATCTCCCATCTCGTAGGATTGTATGCCTAGCTTGGTGGCTAACTCCATAGATATGAAATTGTGAGTAGAACCAGGGTCAAAGAGAATAAAAGCATCATGTTCTCTTACCTTTCCCCAAGCATGGCATAGAGGAGATCCTTTGTGGTGAGTTTGGTGAATCTCCTCCTCTTGGATTTCAACCAAAGAAGCTCTAGGAGGATCTTGGCGGTTGTTCTTTTGGGGACAAGCGCGGTACGCATGCCCTTGTTCGCCGCACTTGAAACACCGGTTATCTTTACGATAACGCTCAAGCTCTTCAGGAGAGAGTTTATTCTTTCCTTTGTAAACTCCCTTCTCTTTAGCTTTGTTGGAATTGCCCTTAGGAGACTTTTGGACATTGTCCTTCCCCTTAGGCTCATTGGTACCTTTGTTTTCCGGGGGCTTATTATTTCTTTTACCCCCCGTTTGGAAATTGATTCGCGAGGCCACCATAGTATGGTGTATTACCGCCGATATGGTACGTGGCCTTTGGGAGTTGACATACTCCGCCATTTCTTCGGTTAAGCCCGCACAAAATTGTTGCTTTTGCTCTCCAAAATCCAACTTTTTGAAGACAGTGGCTTTGAGTTGTAGGTCCCAAAACTTGTCTACATATTTGTGGATGGATTCGTTGGGAGAGAGCTTTAAGCTTCGCCATTCGGTGAGTACTTTGTCTTTGGCATCGGTGGCCAAAAACTGCTTCATAATGGAAGCTCTTAAAGCCTTCCATGTTCGTGGAGCTTCACCGTTGGCTCGTAGCTAGACCACCATTGTCTGGCGGACTTTTGAAAGTGCATAGCTACATGGCGTAGCTTAGAGGACTCCGTGAAGCCCTCATCTCCAAACGCCGCATCGAATTGCTGGATAAAGGCCAAAACTTTGTCTGTAGCACCGAAGGTGCCATCATAGGTAAGGAAAGAGATGCTCTTCCCTCCCTCTTTGAATTTCTTCAGCTTGGACGACCTCTTCCATGCGGCATAGGATTTCCTATGGCCTCTTCTTTTTGATGGTTCAAAAGTTGCATCATCACTTTCTTCAGAAGATGAAGAATTTGAAGAAGGTGGAGAAGAGGGTGACCTCTTTCTCGCCTTTTTCTTGTCTTGATCTTTGTCGTCTTCACCATAGCTTTCATAAGAGGAAGAGGATGAAGAAGATGGAGAAGAGGGTGTCCTCTTTCTCGCCTTTTTCTTCTCTTGCTTTTTATCATCCCTCTTTGAATTATGACGTGGAGAAGAGTGTGATGGTCTTCTCCGCTTTGGTGGTGATGGAGAGCGTTTAGCCCGCCGTCTTCGTGGAGCCATCTCCGCCGAGGTGGCGGGAGACGCGCTTCTTTCTCGTTCCTTCGGTGGAGGCTCTTGAGTTCTCCTTTGGGAAGGAGATGCATCATCAAGAAGTAAGTTCTTGAGCCCTTCATATGGATTCTCTTCTTCTTCCCGAATCGGAGAGAGACCTCTTTTGGTAGTCTCACAAGGAGGCTTCCTAGGTGTTCTCTCGTCATGGTGATGAGCTTGGAGAATCCCGTGAGCACGGAGCTGCCGTTGCACTTCACTTTGGAGAGATGGATTGCCCATGGCTTGTTGAAGCCTAGAAACAAGATAATTAACAAGCATTGAAGCATCATTAGTAGCTTGCTCATGAGCAAAATCAAAGTTATCAACATTAATTTCACTCTCTTTAATATTGTCAGCCATTCTAACAACTTTTAGGTGTAAACTTTTTAGGTGTACTTTGGCACTTCAAGCCCTAGTTGCTACCCTCTTTACCCCTTTAGAAAAAGCACTCAAGCTACTGTACCCGCGGCTCGAATACCATTAATTGCAAGGAATAGAAGAGAGGGTCTTTCGACACCAAAACAGCACCGGCTCCTGTCAAGCTTCTAATAGCTCAATAGTGGTTAAGCCGTAGGCAAGTCCCGTAGGACTCCACTATTAAGACCATAGCTCTCGACGGTGATGCCCCGTTAACTGCACAAAGGCAGGCGCACTGCAAGGCTGAAAAATCCCTATTCTACTTACTCACAGGCAATTAATAATACCAACCATTTGTAGCTAGCTTGAGGACCTCCCTTCTTGAGCAAGAAAAGAGAAACCTTGAGCTCTGATACCAATGTAACATTTAATGGCCTAAAATCTTTTGTGTAGCGGAATTTAGCATGAACATAGTGGGCATTTCATTAGAGTTGATTCCTAATGAGAATTACAAGAGTGCTTGGGTGGAGAGAGCAACAAAAAGCATAACACCTAGTTAGATAGCATCGACAATACTTTCAAAAGAGAGAGTAATTAAGCTATTGACAACAGTTGAGGACCGGATTTGCATGGAGCCGGTCCCCCCTCCAAAAGGCTTTGTATTATGGTTTCTCCCATCAAGAGAGACATTGTACAATACAATTCTTTGTGTTCCTTCAAGACTAGCTAGTGCAATGAAGATGGAAGCTTCATACACCAAGCAAAACACTTAATCAAACACAACTTGAATTATCCCCGTTCTCAGACCCAAGACCTCACACACCTTCGAAGATGGTGAGAGCTAGCAGGGTATGAGAGTAGATTGAGAGGAAAAAGAAGTATCTTACGAGAAAGAAGTACATCTCCTCACATAATCACTCATATTAGCATAGCTTAGCTTAGTAATTAGCTTGGTAGAGAAGATGAGCATGCATTGAAGCTTGGCTCTTGGTTGGATTTGCATCCACATGCCAAGAGAGTGTTGATGTAGGCTTCTATCCCACAAGCTTGGAGTAGGTGATGAGCTCTCCATTAAAGCTTGGGAGGAGATAGAGTGTTTTTCCTTCACACATGGTCAAGTGTGAGAGTGTGTGTGTCCATGCCAAGCAAAAATCAGCCCCCTCTCTCTCTTGGGCGAGCCCTAGCTGCTAAGTTAGGCTGGCTTTTGCCTCATTGGACCTCCCCAGATCCAGCCAATAGGGATTAAGCAGCATAAGTGATAGCCTTCTGACATGTGTCCCCCTTTCCCCTTTTGGGAGAGCTTTAGATAATTAAATAATTAAACTAAACTCTCATTGGACCCCTTTGCCTCCTGGCCAATAGGAATCAGGCAAGCCATGGGGCTCCTGAATGCTCATTGGTCCCCTTGGGAGACTGCCCAATAGTCTTCTAGGACACTTAATTCTTATTGGTTTCTTTTATTAAATGTTTTTAAATTAATTAAACTAGATTTACTCTAGCTTAATTCTCATTGGTCCACTTCAAGGGTCTTCCAATAGGAATTGGGCACACCTTGTGGGCATCTGGCCTAGGGAGCTGACATGTGTCCCTCATTCCCTTTGTGTAAAGGGAGCCTGTGTGTGTGTGTGTGTGTAGCTTTCTCTCTCATCCCCTAGCTTTGGGGCTCGCCCCCTCCCATGTAGGGATGCAGAAAGACTTTTTGGGCACACACACTAAGCATCCAATTTTTCCTAAGGTTGACCTTTGGACACAACCTTTGAATTTTGGAACCTTAGCATTTTGGAAGTCTTAATGGGCTGAACCTTAGGGTCTTTTTAGCCCGTTGTTTCACATGGCTCTTTTGCAGATGGCCCCCCCTTTGGATCCCTATTTTCCCTCCTTTGGATCCCTACTGTGGCCGGTCTGCTAACTTAACCAATATTCTAGCTTTTTCTCCCTTGGCACTTCCCCACATTAAATGATCAGTTTAATATGAGAAAATCATTTAGGAGAATTAGATATTGATTATTATGACATCTCTCACCCTACATGGCTCAATTACCTGGTCTTCCCCAAACCCAAATAGGCACCTTCACTCATATATATGAAGAAGGCAATCAAACAAATGATCAGTCTGGTTCAAGGTAAACCGGACATTGCTTGCAAGATGATGTTGAAGATATTCTATATGCTCTTAGCATGTATGAATACTTTCAGGAATACAAAGGCCAAAAAAGTCAAATGGACTTCAAACTTGGAGGGGTACAAAAGTATTATTTTCAATCTTAATAATACCCCCAAGATGAAGGTCATCCTACGGACTCTTCTCAAGAATCATGTTCCTGTCGAGCCATTATATGCAAATTCAAGGAAGCCTTCTTCACAAACTATTTTGAAATTGACTCAACTATCTTCATGGCAATTAGCAAAGATCTATGACTCAGATTTGCATCCTATACCCTCCATGAACAAGAAAATCTACCTACAAGAATCTACAAGCCACAGGAGGAGGATCAGGTGCATCAAATGATGCTAGCCTCCCAACAGTTTGTGGACAAACAAAAACAAAGAAAGCCGCTGCTTAAAAAGTAAAGTCTTGTCAAGGACAACAAGAAGTCAGGAGAGGGGAGTGTTGAAGCAAGAGGACCTGCTCATGCCAAATCTGATTGGTCATAAAAGACATTTACCTATTTATCCATTTTTTCTTGAAGCCAGTATTGTAATTCATAAACTTGGGTAAAATCTAATCTTATCAAAAAAACTTTTTACCTAGTGACTCGTGAGAGGCTACATAGCCTAGTTCACCACATTTTTTGTAATAATTATCTCTTTCAAGCCAATACCCAATTTTAACCCTGGGTATATAAGCCAAAAGTCTGTAATTATTAGGCATCGGATAGCTATTGAGCTTACGAAGTGAAGAGTATGCCTACACTGGTGCGTTCACTACTCTTTGTACGGGTGAGTATTGCTAATGGCATCTTGTACATGTCTTATGTGTTGTGTTTGAGTGTGTGTGTGGGTGCGATGCAATGAGCAGTTTTATCTCTAGGTCACCTTGTGTGTTTTTTTGTTCATTGTGAGTTGTTAATGGTGTTTTAAGTGAAACTAAGCATGGACAAAGGTAAGTAGGCCTTAGGAGAAGCCAAACAACCCCTCATTTGTCATTTTTATTGAAGGTAAGAGATGGCAACGGTCCCAACCTCCATAAGGATGCTTCATGCCAGCAGTGAAGCATCCACGCTAAGTACTGACCTTCTTTACCTTCCCATGGGGAAGAGGGCGTGAAGGTCTCCCTCGATAAATTTTTTTGCTAAATCCACACTCCCAAGCTCCGACAAAGAAGGAAGAGATAGTCGGTTGCCCCCCTCCTGGAGCAAGCCCTATCCCCAAAGCCCCAACGGCAACCCCTCCTCACCAGATGCATTATCCATGCCCCGCTGCACCTCATACATGCATGATTTGATTCTCCAGATGGTCCTCCAATAGGGGCCCCCACCCTTCAAGAAGCTATTGCAGCTACCCAGCCCCAAGCACACACTAGGGTTTGGGAGCTCTCGATACAGGCAAAGTGTTGAGATGTAGCTTCTTAAGAGTGTTTAATAATTCTAAAAGACAACTAAAATATTTACAAATATTAGGGAAGGTCGCTACTCAAACCCAACACTATCATAGAGTTACTAGATCATCAATATCCTTGAAGTCAAAGTTCTTTGATGCCACCTCCCAATCCATCTCATCATCACTCCCTTGTTCTGTAAGCAAGGCTTTCATAGGTCTAAAATTAGTGGAAGTAGTCATGCATTGCCTTTGTTTTGCAATGTTTGATGGTGCACACTTCAAATACATCTTACAAAAGACACGTAAGGTCTATGGCACGCTCCAGATCTAAGAGATTCTTACACCTGGAGCAAATGAAATCATTGGGAGATTGTCATAATAACTAATATCTAATTCTCCTAAATGATTTTCTCATGTTAAACTGATCATTTAATATGGGGAAGTACCAGGGGAGAAAACGCTAGAATATTGGTAAGGCTCGCAGACCGGTCTCAGTAGGGATCCAAAGGAGGGAAAATAAGGATCCAAAGAGGGACCACCTACAAAAGAGCAATGTGCATGAATGGTACTTCAAAGACCTTAGGGTTTAGCCCAATAAGACTTCCAAAAAGCTTAGGTTCCAAAATTAAATGAGATGCTCAATGGTCAAGCCTTAGGGAAATTTGGATGCTTGTGGGAAGACTCAAAAGTCTTCCCACATACCTATCAAGGAGGGGGCGAGCCATTTTTGTAAGGGATGAGAGAGAGAGAGAGAGAGAGAGAGAGAGATAGAGAGAGAGAGAGAGAGAGAGAGAGAGAGAGAGAGAGAGAGAGAGAAGGCTTCCCTTTACACAAAGGGCATAGTGGACACATGTCAGGTTCCTAGCCCAGTTACCCCCAAGGTGCATTCAAATCCTATTGGATGGACATAGAGGTGGACCAATGAGAATTAGGCTAGAGTAAATTTAGTTTAATTCATTTAAAAACACTTGATAAAAGAACCAATAGAAATTAAGCTCTCTAGAAGACTATTGGATAGTCTACCAAGGGGTCCAATGAGCATTCAGCAGCCCAATGGCTTGCCTGATTCCTGTTGGCAAGAAGACTAAGAGATCCAATGAGAGTTTAATTGAATTATTTAAATACCTAAAGCTCTCACAAAAGGAGAAAGGGGGACACATGTCACAAGGCTAGCAATTATGCTTCTAATTTTCTATTGGCTAAGCTTGGCATGAGCCAATGAGGGGCCAACAAGAAGAAATAGCAAGAGGGGCCAACCAAGAGAGAGAGGGGGCTGATTTTTGCAAGGCATTATCACACTCACACAAACTCATGTGTGAAGTAAATAAGACTATCTCCTTCTCAAGCTTTAATGGAAATCTCATCATCTGTTTCATAGAAAAATTCCTCAAATAGAAGCACCATTATACATGACTTAACAAAGAAGAACGTTAAGTACTTATGGACTGCTAAGGAGAAAAATTCTTTTGACAAACCCAAAGAGAAGCTTACCTCCCAACCAGTCATTATGCTTCCGGATCTCTCAAAGCCATTTGAGGTCCAATGTGATGCTTGTGGTGATTTCCTTGGAGCAGTCTTGCTTCAAGAAGGTCATGCCATAGCATATGAGATCCAAAGACTCAATGCCGATGAACGAGTCTTGGGCATATACAAGAAAGAGCTTTTAGTTGTTCTACATGCCCTAGACACATGGAAGCACTATCTAGTGGTGGGGACTCCATTTATTTTACAAACAGACCACCAAAGTCTCAAGTACTTCATGACGCAAACCAAGTTTTTCGACAAACAAATGAGGTGGGCAAATTTTCTTTTGCAATTTTATTTTTATATTTCTCACATTGCTGGTAAGCACAATCAAGTGGCCGATGCACTTTCACGATGACCAAGAGTTAATGGGTGTCTATAGCAATTCACAATGATCTATCTTCTATGATAGATCAGTATGCTATTTTGACTTTAAAGACATAATGTCAGCCTTTGCTTTGGGGAAGAAAGAAGAACCATTCACCTTGCACGATGATTATCTTCTCCATGGCAATAGGCTATGTGTTACCCACTCTCTTTGTGAGAAAGTCATGTATGAATTTTATGCTCCTCCCTATGCGGGGCATAGAGGCATTCAACCTACTCTTTGAGGAGTAGAGATGTACTTCTATTGGCCTACCATGAAAGTGGACATACAAGAGTATGTTTCAAAATGTGTGGTATGCCAAAAGACTAAGTATGATAAAGGGAAGCAACCTCGATTACTCCAGCCATTGCCAATTCCTAATTCACCATGGGAGGGTATATCTGTGGATTTTATCTTTGGATTACCCAAGTCTATCCATGGGAATACGAGAATATGGACAATAGTCGACAGGTTTAGCAAGCAAGCACACTTTATTCCTATCAAAAAGACTATTAAGGCACACCAAATGGTAGCTCTCTTCATATCCCAGATTTTCAAACACCATGGATTGCCAGCATCGATCGTGTCAGATAGAGATCCTAGAATGACCAATAATTTTTGGAAATATCTCTTTGAAAATCTAGGTACAAGATTGAATTTCTCTCGGCCTATCACCGCCTATCACCCACAAAATGGATGGCCAAAGTGAGATAGCCAATCTTACGATACTTGATCTACTAAAGACATATGTTACAGAAGTAGATCAACACTCATAATGGGATAAGTACCTATCTGTTGTGTAGAGTATGTGTACAATAATATTTTCCATACTTGTACGAGAAAGCACCTTTTGAAATCATAGAGGGAAGACGTAAAAGTCCCTTGCTACTTAAATTACATGGGAAGATCTTCGTTGCCGATGAGTATAGCCGTGACCTACAAGAATCTTTCCAAAAGATTAAGGAGGCTATATCCATCTCTCAATAGAGGCAAAAAGCTGATGCTAACAAGTATAGAAGGACCTTAATGTTTAAAGAAAATAATTGGGTCTTACTTAAGTTTTCCAAGGCTCGATTGAGGAAAACGACGGGCAAAAATCATACGGGCCATCAAAAGTATTATGCTAAACTAGCAAAAAGATACTATTATCCTTGTCAAATCTTGAAGCCAATCAATGAGATGGCTTATCAACTCAAGCTTCCCAATCATTGGCTCATACACAATGCTTTTCATGTGAGCCTATCTAAGCGCTACAAAGGAGAGCCACCAAGTGAACCAATTATTGAAGACCCTCCCAAAATCAAAGACCAAGAAGGGGTGCTACAACCTGAAGCTATCCTTCGGTAAGAAGACAAGGTACTACGACATGGTAAGATTATATGACAGTATCTTATTAAGGTGAATAATTATCATTTTGAAGATGCTAGATGGATGCAAGGAATACAACTTAAGGATAGTATGAACCTTGTCAAATGCTTACAATGCTACATTGGAGTAAGCAAATGTACATGTTTCTTTTAAATGATCAATGTTTTTTTCTTATAAGGCTAATTTTCTTTTTAGTGTACACAAATTTAAGTAGTATGCATGTGTAGAATCATGTTTGTGATGACGTCGTCTCTCAAACACCAAGTAGAATTTGTCACTCTACTTGGAAGAATGAAATGAACTAAAGAGCAAACATGCTTGCGGCAGCTACATCTCCCAAGCACCAAATGGATTAGTCATCCATCTTGGAATGATGTCTTAGGGTAAAAAGGGATCCTCTACCTACTAAGAAACATCGACTAATGACTAAGACTTTATATCTTCTACATCATAGTTGAGGACGACTATGATTTCAAGATAGAGGTAATGTCATAAAGTCTAATATCTAACCAACCCAAATGATTTTCTCATATTAAACTGATCATTTAATGTGGGACAATAAACAAGAACAAGGGTTAGAATATAGACATGTGCTTATGGGTTTATCTCAACACGGGGCCAATGGTAAAGGGGTCCAAATGAGAGATGGTCTGTCCAAGAGCAAGGCTAGCTAATGGAGCTTCAAGACCTTAGGGTTAGCTTCATTAAAAACCTCCAAATGTTAGTGTTAAAAATTCCTTTGACCTTAGGCAAGCTAGGGTTGTGCTTGAGGTGGGAACCCGGCCCAAGCTTGAGGTGCTTGTCGTGCTTGTTGACTAAGGTGCTTAAGGTGCTTGAGGTGTTTGAGGTGCTTATTGACTATGGTGCTAAGGTGATTGAGGGATTAAGGTGTTCAAAAAGTGCTTATTGACTATGGTGCTTGAGGTGTTTGAGGTGCTTATTGACTATGGTGCTTGAGGGATTAAGGTGTTCAAAAAGTCAAAGCACATCCCTACTCATGAGGGGGCGAGCCCTCTTTGTAGGAGCTAGAGAGAGAACACACACACCCTCACACAAGGCAAGCTTGGTACAAAGAAAGCAACTAGGACACTTGTCAAGCTCCTCTACATGTTGCCTTCATAGTGTGCCTAAAGCCTATTGGTTGGCCTCCCAAGGGGTCCAATGATAATTTAGTTAATTATTGTTGCATTTATCAAGTCCTCTTTCTCAAAGGGGAAAGGGGGACACTTGTCCCAAGGCTACCCTTGTTCCTTGATATGCACTAAGCATGTGATTGGTCAAGCTTGAGGAGGTCCAATCAAGTGCAAGCTAGTGCTAGAAGAGGGGGTCGACCAAAGCAAGGAGGGGGCTAGCTTGGGGGGTTCTCTCTCTCTCTCTCTCTCTCTCTCTCTCTCATTGTGTGAGTTGCAAAGTGCAAGAGCTCCATATCCTTCTCCAAGCTTGTAGAGAGGTTGAGAGCCTACACCAATACTCTTGGCTATGTAATGCAAATCCAACCAAGAGCCATGCTCCAATGCTTAAGCTTGCCATCTTCTCCATCTTCATTACTATGCTATTATGTATGCTAAGCAAGAAGAGTGATGATAAGTGAGGAACTATTTCTTTCTCCTATAGATGTTTCTTCTTCCTCTTCCTGAGGGAAAAATCTAATTATTTGTAAGCAAACTATTGTTATGAAATAATTCAAATACCAGTTATTGGTATGAAATTAATTAAACATATGAAGCAGAACTTTTTTGCCTAGTATTAGTAAACGTTTAGCTAAAAAGTACTTATGATTATGGTAACAAGTTTTAACAACATGTAATATGCAAAAAATGGAGTTAGTGCTTTATTTTCTTGACTATCTTTCCTGTAAGCAAAGATTTAAACGTCTTAAAAATGCAATATTTGAATAGTCAACTGCTTATTTAAAAACTTTTTATTGTTATGACATCCTGCAACTAATCTAAATTTGACCTCAAAAACAACAAGATTGAGGCGAAATTAAAAGGTATATGATCCCCACTTTTTTTTCTAGTGTGTTTTTTTTTTGCAGCGTAAAGCAAAAACATGTACGAGTCTTAAAAGCAAATAAATAAACAGACATTTTTTTTTACCACACACAAAAAAAATGTAAGTAAGAATGCTTAATCTCATCTTGTTAGATTAAGACCAATGAAAGAAAAGCTTTGTAAAGCAAAAAAAATCGACAATAACCTGGGAGGTTGAGGCCAAAGTGATGTTATCAAAGGCAATTGAAGTCTCCACCATGTGTATGAAGTAGTTTGGGTGTTACCGCCTGCCTTCCAATATGGTGGTATGTAATGCGCCGTTTAGCAAATCAAGCAAGTATTGACAAATCGTGCGTGATACTCAGTTTATTGTAATACACTTAATTTGTGGCACAGCTCTCATTCAAGGGCCAATCGCTAAAAGCTAAAGTATTTAAACAATGAAGGATATCAACTGATGAGAGGGATAGCCTCCAAATTATGTTTCCTCAACAACTATGAGGGTGTGTGTGTATGTGTGAATATCTCACGTCAAATTATGCTACAAGTTTACAACACGCATTTACAGTATTGGATACAGTAATTGCATGTGTGTGTGTGTGTGTGTGTGTGTGTGTGTGTGTGTGTGTGCAGTAGAAAGAGAGAAAAAGACACAGCGAGCGATGGAGATTCTGCCAGCCCATGCATAGTAGTTGCATAAGAGTCCAAGAAAATCAGTTATTTTAAGAAAAACGACCTTACAGTTCAAATATTCAATATTTTTTAGTCAAAAATAGTGACACTTTGCAATAGTCCCATTGTGTACCTCTTTAACCCTCATCTATGCTCGAGAAAATTGTGTCTCAGCTTAATATCGTGCTATTTTCAATTTCAAGAACTACCAGTTGAGGGCGAGGGCAAAGGGAGAAAATCCGCCCCAACATGGGGAAAAAAACCATAAAAACTAATTTTCTTAAAGTTTCCTCTTGGTAAATTCGAGGAAAGGAGCATTGAAGGTTTGGAAATTTGATTTTTCCCGAACACTGATCGTCAGTACGACAAGCCTTAGAGGCATCCATGAGATGTCATTTTTTTCTTTACTAGCTAAGAGACCTTCTTATCATTGCCAAGTAAAGCTATAGTATATCGTACTCATTGACGAGAGGTAGGTATACATAGATAAATTTCAGACATATTCATCCAAGAATGAGTATTCACCAATGGGGTTTAGAATAGATTAACAATTTTGAGCTTGGAAAAGAGAGACTTATGTGAACTTTTTACTATATTTGAATCTTGTAAGATTACCTTACCGAGAATTGGAGGTAAAAAGAGGTTTTAGCAGGTAAGTTCCCTATTATATTTTAAGTCCTCAGCTCAAAGTGCATAATAGTGTATGGCAATAGGAGTTAAAAAATAATTTTTTGAATGAACAATGTGTGTGTGCACGTATGCGTGTGCATGTGCGTGTGCGTGTGCGTCTGCATGTGCATGTGCGTGTGTGTGTGTGTGCACGTGTGTGCGTGTGCGTGCCATCCAAACCCAGGCACACTCACTCTATGAGATAGTAGACCCATATAGTGAGGCCTACTGCCTCATCAAATAGATGATGGTGTTTGTGTTAGCTTGAATCCTAGGCCAGCCATTTGTATTAATAAGTAGTTGAACAATGGTATTCATTATTTTTTGTTTTAGAAACTCATTATGTATAAACTTGTTAATTAATTGAGAAATTTCTTCAAAAGATGTGAAAGAATCACTAGAGGAGTATAATATTAGGTAAAGAATTCCTAAACAAGTATTAATCGCATTCTTGTATGGCTAATTACTTTTTTCTTTAACAAATTCAATGGTAGTGAATTGATATTTATCTCTTTTCCAACTGTATCTTGTTGAAAATTCTCCTGTAAATGGTCCTAGTAAAGAAATTTTTAATGTCAGATAAGTTGTACTAGTTGTGAAAGATTCTCCATTTGAAATACTTGTGTCAGCTGTTTCTTTTAATTTAAGTACATCTAAGCGATAGATGTCTAAAAGCTGTCCTTTAAAATAACTATTGTTTACTCTAAGAATATCATCCATATATCTAATTCTATGGATAAGTTGTGTGAGTTTTTTTTGTGTTTCAGAGTTATGTATTGTCTAATGTACCATTTGTATTCAAAATAAGCTAAATAGAGATTACAAAGTACATGTGAACAAGAGAAACCCATAGGAATTTCTTTTTGTTGTTTAAAACAATTTGTATTGAGCTGGATAAAGCTATTGTTAAGAAGCCAATGGAGGTGATTTATTAATTCCACTTGGTTAAAGTTAAGAGGGGCATTGTGCGTATGTTTTTTGACCCATGTTGGTTCCTTTATAAGGGAAATTGTTGGGTAATGTTTCTTATCCCTATTTTTAAAGCCGAGATCAATCAAGTCTTCCAAGACAGAGAGTAGACCATTATGTCCAAAAATAGGAATGTTTTCGTAGCATTGTGCAATGTCTGCCGTAAAGACATGTATAATGTGATTTGGGAGGTTTAAAAATAGTTCGGTACTATTCTTAATTATCCCAAATGGATTGTAATTTATTTCGAGAAACTCACGAGTGGTTTTTTGTTTTGTTGCATAGTGAAGTTCTAGTTCTATTAGAATTAAATTAAGACACTTGGTCAAGCAATCTGTAATATTCTGTATAGATTCCATTAGAGGCATCCGAGATCCATCTAAATTTATATTTATGTGCTTTGTAAGTGGGAAACATCACAGGTAGTTTTTTGTTCTCCGGATTATAACCTAAATCTTGAAGTTGAGAAAAAAGAAAATTCCTGGTATCAATTGGGTTAAGAGAAGAAATGGAGAATTCATCTCCATTCAATCTTTCAAATGCAGCTGAATGTACTAGTTGTTTGCAAATAATTGTAGCTGTATTTCCAACCTTTTCTAGTCCCACAATAAAGAATTTAGATGCTAGATTTTTTATATTTGTGAGGATATCCAGAGTGAACTAGGTGGTGTCCATACTGAGCCATTGTGGATTCATGTTTATTATTTTGTTTGAAAATTTTTGAAAAAGAAGTTGAGAAAGAGTGTGGATCACTCCTGACTCCAATTGAAGTTTATTAACCAAGTCGGTTAGAAGGGCACCAAAAGCTAAGTGAGGGTTAAGTGGAGGGAGGGGAATATGGTTTAATCCTTTGTTCAGTAAGGTATGAATCTCATGATCCTTGCAAATGTCTAAGTTTGAAGTACAAATGTGTGAGCCATGTTTATCAAATTGTGAAACAAACTTTGTATGAGCAGAACAATGACAACTAGGAGTAATGTGTTATCTTAAAAGTTCAGTATTGTAAAACCAATTTTTTAGTGGATATGTGTATTTATATCCAACCATAATTGAATTAAGCAGTGAAGTATTACCAAAATGTTGTTGAAAGATTTCCATAAAAATAGACCTAGGTTGGTATAATTCTAAAATTTTGTTAACAAAAAGACAGTGCACAAAAATCTGGTTATGAGCCAAAATCTTCTTGCCCGCCAGATTGGTAATAACCTGAAACTTTTACAATCACATATCAAGAAGATGTTTTACAGGAATATTTTTGGCCCTCCCTCTACCTATGTAGCTTTTTCTTTTACCTCTACCAAAGTTAGAACTAGAGGTAATAGAGGGAGTTAAAAAAGAAGCAAGCAAATTTGGACTGTCTGTTAAAGAAATAGGTATTTTTAGGGAAGGGGTAAGATTTTCATCCATATTGGGTTTAAATAGATGAAGTCACTCCTTTGTAATTGCCATAAGATGTCAAGAGAGTTTAGGTTCATCTTCTTTAAGCTCTTTGAGAACCTCAAGCATCATGTTGAGGAAGTGAATGAATGCAATCTGTGCTAAAACCAAGTTATAAACTTATCTTCCTAGCCACGAACCTATTAAAGATAAGTGAAACTCTACATCTCTGTCAGGAAATAATAATTGCGGGTGATTAAGAATGTACCATACAGCATGATCAATCCAAATGATGCTTGATTTGCATGTAGCTTTGTTGTCTAAGAACTTACAAGCACATTTGATATAAGGCTTGTCAATATTCCAAATAGAATCGGAATAGTAGTTTGCATTTGGCTTAGAGAAAGCCATGATACCCTTTGTGTGTCCATAGATCCCAATATTGGTGGAACATTTGGCAAGATCCAGAAAATTCATGTCAAAGGGAGCATTAATTAACTCTCCTTTATCTAAGAATTGAGTACCTTTAAGAATATGAACCCTACATTCATCCATGCAGGTTGTGGGCAAGTTTGCTAAAAAAATCCAAGATTCAAGTGTGATAGGTGCCAAAAAAACCTTTGTTGGGAAGGGTCCACAGTTGATTGTCCACACTAGCTCCTTCAACCTCTTGTTTTGAATGAAGAAATGGGAAACATTTTGACATTTTAGGAACCATTTCTAGAAAAGTGGACTCACTAAGCGAGCATAAGTCATGTTGAAAATTCTTAACAGCTTCAAGTACCACCGGTTTGCGACTGAAGTTACTACTTGTCACAATGACAGAAGGAGTAGTCGGTGTAGTAGTGAAGGCAGGGTTAAGTCCACATAATTTTTTAAAAAAATTGGTTAACTCTGCAGCAGAAGAGGAAAAGGTAGCAAGTGATTGTGTGTGAATTTTATGAAGTAGAGGAAGTTGTTTTCATTCCTCTTCTAAGAATTGAAGTCCTTCCGTCTTGTTTTTAATCAGAGATGCTAAGAGTTTGATCCAATCGTTAAACGAAATAAGTTGCAGTAAAGAACCATGAGGATAATTCTCTATATTGGTTGATCCAATAATAAGTTTAGATGCATTTGTATCCTCAATGCAACGTAGAACATAGACGCTAGCTTTAGAAGATAGGGATTTCCATCTCAAGGGAAAAGGAATCAGTCTAAAAAATAGAGAAATCAACATAATATTAGAGAAAAAGAGGTAAATAAGGGAGTACAACCAAAGTTTAATTTTTTTTGGCAGCTCTAGCAAGGAAAGGTCTGTTCCTATTTGCACCGTACATCAAAGGATGGCAAAGGGTATGTTTATACAATTTGGCACGAGCCATTCTCAATTTTTAATTGATAGCTTCTATATTTTTGGGGAATTAAGGATCCGCATTCGGGCAGTGTATTTGTAAAGCTAAGATACCTGACAAAAAGTGAATGAGAAAATTAAAGAAGGACATACAACCTTTAAACCAGTCAATCCAAGGATATAATGCATGTGTGTATGTAGACCAATTAAATAATTAGGTCAAAACCTAATAATCTAATTTTTATGTATCTTTGCCAAACACCTGGACATAAATTGTCAGAGCAATTTATGTCCTTGTGCTTATGTGTGTGTGTGTTGGAGTGTTAATCTATATACTTTATTCACAATTTAAACAATACATTCAAAAAGAGATGACAAAGACAAATAAAAGTGATTATATACATATTTTTTAAAAAAAAACTTATGTATATTTGAAATCAAATTTTGATGTTTTTTTACATCTAATAAATAAAAAATAAACTAGCAGCAGTAAAGGTATCCCTACCAAAATTTGGCAGAACAACACTTGAATTCAAAAATAAAAGAAGTCAAAATCCTTACCTGCAACCATCATAAAAACAAAAAGTTGTCAGCATTTTTGTTTAGGCATGGAATGCAGGTATAGGACGTACTCGGTAGTTGTTATCCATGTCCCTCTTATCCATGCATTCAAAAATTGTTAAGGCATGGAATGCAGGTTATCCATGTCCCTCTTATCCATGCATTCAAAAATGTTCGAAGAAGACAGTAACTTCTTGTCTAGAACCATAGGAGCCAATCGTTGTAAAGAGTGCATACTCTAATGATGTGTAACCAAACTTTGTCTATGGAATACTTCAAACCAAGTCTAAGGGTAGGGATAAACTCTATCATTTATAGCTTATGAAAAGGGTCATAATGGCTTATTATCAGGCATTATGAATAGCTAATTGATAGATAATAGAAGTATTCGTGATTTTGAGTAATACTTTTAAAAGAGTTCAAGTTTTATTTGCTTGACTAACATATTTTAACACTTTATTTACAACAACCAAAAAATTTGCTACACCAATGAAAGTATGCAATCTATTCAAAGTCGTCTTTTGTTTTAAAGCCAATAATGTTTTTGGCTAGCAAAAGGGGAAAAATCTATTTATTTTTAAACAAACTATTGTTATGAAGTAATTCAAATACCAGTTATTGGTATGAAATTAATTAAACATATGAAGAAAAACATTTTTGCCTAGTATCTGGCAAAATGTTTAGCTAAAAAGTACTTGTGATTATAGTAACAAGTTTTATCACTAGCGTAGCTGCTAAATATTGTGTAGCACTAGGTCACTAGAGCAACCTAGGTCAATGATTTTTCTTCCCACAAGATAACCAGCAAATTTCAGTCCAAAATATGTAAAGGGGTTTAGAGTATGTCTGCATATTTATCAAAACCAATAATTGCTTGTATTCACAGAATTTGTTAGCAAATTTGCCAAGCCATGTGTAACTTTAGGCCAATCATAAGCTATCAAGCCTTTAAAGAGTGTGATTGTGTGTCAGATTTTAAATAATTTGGATAGCATCTTCTTTGCATTCCGACAATTATGAAAAAAATTCCATAGATTATCATCTCTTACGACACCCCCATAGGTCCTCCTATATAAACCCGAGTAAATAAAGATCCAAAAGAGCAGTTAAAAAACCAATTTTTTATTACAATTGAAAAATTCACCAGCATTTCATTGTATTTCGAAAATGTTGTCAAAAATGCAGTAAGAACTGCCATCTCTTTGGAGAACCCCACTTGAGGTGTAAGGCATAGAATAACCAGTATATATGTCTCAACACTTTTATACAGTTGAGTTTATTCAATCCATGTATTCAAAGCAAAGTTGTAGCCAAAAATTCTTTCTAAGCAATCGTTCATTCCGTACGAAAAAGATAGCTCTATCCAATATCTACTACATCCAAGTTAAATGATGACAATCAATAATGTCATATTTTCATGTGTAAAAGGACTCAAAATTCATAGAATCCTTTTTGATACTTCAAAAATAAGTTTGATTTACTGCCTATAAATAGTTCGTAATATCCAATTGTGTCTTATCATTCTCAGTAGGGTTCAACTACCCATATTATTCAAGAAGGCCAAAACTCATCAAATTGTTCTATGCAAACATGACTGAATACAGATCCAAATGATCAGTTAAAAACCATTTATAGCAAAAGGGTCACCAATGTCAGTATACTTATAAATTACATTTAGATTAGCCATGAAACCCAATAATAAACGCAATTTTTAAATCTCAAATTCAACTAAGGTTTGGCTGAGTAGGAGCAACGGCACCTACTTGTACCATTGTTGTCGATAGAACAGTCGATTGGATAGAAAGTGAAGTACTTCAGGATTCTTCTAACACCATTTAACCGATGAGTTCAAGGCTATGTTATATGGCCATCGATTGCAACTTCATGTATGAGATGTATTGTCACGAGCAGTCCAAGGAGTCACTGTTAGCTTCTGAGTTGCAGATGCCAGTGAACATGAATGCAGGTATGGGTACGCCACAGAGAATAAGACTAGGAATGATATGTCCAGCATGCCTAGTATGAGGCTCGTATTCCAAGCTAGATTTGGAATGTGTGTGTGTGCGCGTGCGTGTCCATGATAAGGTCCGAGTGTGGGTGTGTGTGTGTGTGTGTGTTTGTGTGGGTGTGTGTAGCTATTTTACCATAAATAATATGACATAATTGAACTTTTTACATCTGGCTTTAGAAAAAGGAAATGATAAGTACAAAAAAAACTCAATTTTAGAATTATTTTTGTACAATGTTTGTAAGAATGAGGTCTCATTCCAGTATACAAATAACAGAAAAACTTCCCGAGCAGTAAGTGAATGTGTAATCCAGTGTAGGATAGCTTGCCAAAGCCAAAAAAACCTCCCAAGATAAGATAGAGTCCTTACCTGCATCCATCCAAACAAGACAACAGATATGTTAGCCTTGGATGTGTTTTATATGTATCAATGGACTATACCAGTTGTTATCCATGTCCATCTTACAAACTTTTTTTTTTACAACTTTACAAGCTAAGTCCATAGTAATTATGTAGACAAATGTTTTTCTAAAAGAACCCAAAGTTTTTAAGCAGAAAAGAATTTTATATCATTCTGATTAGAAGGCCATTACCCCTCATAATCCAAGTGTCTGAATCCCCCCCATTTTATTATCAAAGTTTTATCTTCCTAGATCAATGAAAGCACCAACATATGAAGTTTGTTTTTTCCTTTTATCGTTCCAATCAAGCCACAGGCTAGTTCAATTGTTTTCTATAAGTCGGGTATAGTTTAGGCCCACCATGGTACCCAAATCGACTAGTTTGCATGTTACTTTCCTTACACATCATTTTGGCTCGCCTAGGTGGCAAGGCGCCCTTGCTGAATCAAGTTACGCTACGAGTCTAACTGTGAAAATTTTCTTTAAAAAGCATTATGCTATAAAGTTTCCAATTCCTTATGAAAAAAGAAAAGAGATCCTTGTAGTATTCCATCACGACTGTTTAGAAATACAACCAGTAACTCAAAAGAAGTTGGGCCAAAAAAACCCTCTAGCACCCGTATGCAGCAAGGCCAGCACTGTTTCTCCATAAAAGCACTATTGCCCATGTAAATATCAATATGCGGCAATTCCACCAAAAACTAGAACCAGTAACGTCATGGAATGCAGTCGAGGTACCATTGCACAATGGTTCAATCCTTATTTACTCACATAACCAACCTAAGCAGTGGTAGGCAGCAGTAAATCAAAACAATTACCAAGCATCAAAGGGAACAACATCCGCCAGTGAGCAAGCAAAAAGCTGCAATGTATTACCCCTTACCCTTGACCATAAAGAAATCTACAGATATAGAAATAGAGGGCCACCGAGCACAACTATCCAGCAATTTATTCAATACCAGCGTGCAGAGGGTGGGTCAACACCACCCCCTTTCAAGCTCCTATCACTTATCCAAAACACAAGGTTTACACATGCATTTAGCAACAGTAACTGGCCAATCCTCCATTCATATTAGTAAGCCCTAGAATAATGTCAGTTCGTACCCATTAACCGAGCAAAGCTGCAGCCAAACCAATGGTTAGTTAACTGAACAGTAGCTAGTAGGTAAAAACTAGGATTACAACAAGCGGCAGCATGTAGTAAGTATACCAAAAATAACCACCTATATAGAAGCCTCAACCTTTAGAACAAAAATAACACAAACTGATAGCAACCAGAATCACAGTACTGGGATTAATGCCTTGCAAAAAAACCAACAATTTGTACCTTACTATACTGTGTGAAAACAATTCAAGGTGCCATGCTTTTTACAGCAGCTCAGTAATACTACCAAAAATAGGTGCCAAAAGAAAAACTCATAAGTAAAAGTAGTCGACCTGAGTTACTTGTGATGTGAGCTCCATACTTCAGTGCAGTAGAGACACAGACACGCAATCCTATTTCATGAAAAAAATGGAGCACAAACGAAGCTAAGTGACGGGCAGAGTTGCACCCTCACCTTTTAGATAAAGGAGGGAGGGAGGTCGCCATTATTGCATAGCACGCAGATAGCCATGAGTGGAGAGATCCCCAGCTAAGATGGTGCAGCCACCTGCAAGGTGTTATGAAGAGAATCCCCTAATGCTTTCACAACCGGATTAACCCGAGGCAGTACCACGATGTAATGTTTTTTAGAAGGGCCATGCCCCAAGGTGGAGACCATAGGAGGTAATAGAATCCCAAGTGCCAAGTCAGCTAGGGATTAATCTGTGTGTGTGTGTGTGTGTGTGTGTGTGTGTGTGTGTGTGTGTGTGTGTGTGTGTGTGTGTGTGTGTGTGTGTGTGTGTGTGTGTGTGTGTGTGTGTGTGTGTGTGTGTGTGTGTGTGTGTGCGTGTGTGTGTGTGTGTGACTATTAACCAGGGCAGAAAACTGCTACCACTCTTTTTTTGAAAGGGCATATCCCTTGTATTTCAGAAAGGGCCAAGTCCCATGGTGAAGACTCAACAAACTAAAGCTTAGAAAGTGTGTGACTAATAAGTTAGGGGTATTAAAGTACTAGTGTGCATGTGTGTGTGTGTGTGTGTGTGTGTGTGTGTGTGTGTGTGTGTGTGTGTGTCTACCCTGTCCCGGGCACCAAACACAATGAGTCGTTAGGCCCATTGTGAATGGGCCTACTACCTTATTAAAGAAATGAGATTTTCTTGATTAAAGTGTAACCCAGGCCAGTCATGTTGAGTAAGAGTTTGTATAATATTGTTGACTATTTGTTTTTCTACTAAAGCCGTTACATCAATATTTTGTTATTACTAGTTTCATATCTTCCCAGGCAAGGAGATAGTTGGAAGAGGTAGACGATCAAATACAATAGGCTAATACAAGTTCTAATTGCTGCTTTGTGAGGCCTATTACTATTCCTCTTAATGAACTCCAAACGTGGTAGTTTAAGGAGATCTCTTTTCCACACATACCTTAGGTCAGATCCTCCAACAGAAGGAATATGAAGGGAGATAGAAAGGTTAAGGAACTGTACCAAAGTGCAAAAATCCCCGTTGGGTGTTATGAACTCGTGTAAAGAAGTAGGTTCACTCCTTAGACAGTAAGGATAAATCAGACAGATTTCCTCTAGGAAAGCTTTATTGTTGATGCTTAGTATGTCATCCATATATCTGTAAGTATGTCTGAGCAGTGAAAGTTTATCCTTATATTCCATGGCTTGGAGAAACCATTTGTATTCAAAGAAGGCCCGGTAAATATTACACATAAGCGGAGAACATGAGAACCCCATGGGGATGCCCAGGCATTGGTTAAAACAAAGTCCACCAGAAACGATAGTACAGTTATTAAGCAACCATGAGATGTAGAGACAAGGCTTCTCTTCATTGAAGTGTAAGGGGTGTACGGAGTAAGTCTTTTTTAACCACCTATGTTTTTTGAAAAGTGAAATGTAGAAAAGATTCTTCTTTCTTGCATTGGAGAAATCCATTTTAATCACCTTGGCTAGAAGATTCTTAAGGCCAAGATCCCCATCAAGGGGGATGTTTTCATAGCATTGTGTGATATCTGCTAAAAAAATGTGGAAGATTTGCTTAGGGAGGTTAAGCGAGACCTCAGTAGATTTTTTGTTAGCCAGGAGGGGTTGTACTACATTTGTAGGAAGTCGTGGCAGATTTTTTGTTAATGGCACAAATAAGTTCTAATTCAGCTAATATTAGGTCAAGGCAAAGAGTGATATCCTTGGTGATATCAGTAAAGATACCATTGGAAGCGTCAGATATCCATATGAACTTATGCTTATGTATCTTATAGGTGGGAAAAAATACCGGTATTTTAGTGTCCTATACAAAATAGCATAAATTCCCTAAGTGTTTTGAGATGCTACTGGTAACTGTTTGTAATGAAGAGTTAATTCTAATGAATTCTTTCCCAGACACCCGATCGCGGGCTGCATTCCAAGCTAGGTTTTTGCAGATAAGAGTGGGACATTTAGAACTTTTTTCAAGCACGCCTATGAACCATTTATTAGAAATTTTTTGAAAATCAAGAGCAAGCTGTGATGTAAGCCAAGAGTTATCAGAGGATAACCATTTTCTAGGAATTTGTGATATTGCCTGAAAGAAGCATTCTTTCATCACTTTAGTTAAGTCCAGTAGGACTGTCTTCTCCACTTGGAGAGAACTGACAAGGTCAGTTAGGCAGCTTAGTACAGCTAATAGAGCAAGGTAAGGGTTTTTGGGAGAGTTAGGTATGTGATTGAGCCCATTGGCCAAGATTCTACGTACTTTGATATTCTCAATAATGCTAAGATCACAAGTACGAACGTGCATACCATGTGTATCAAAGTTCTTGCAGAATGTGGTAAATTGATAGCATGTACATTCGGGAACAGATTCATGCCAAAGAAAAGCATTACTTTAGGGATGTGATACATATATAATTTAGCCCCATTGGCACCACTTTACCAAAATGGTAATGTTTTTCCATATGATGAATGCCTTTTTGGACACTCCATACTGAATAATTGGATTTCTTTGTCGCTAAATGGTTCATATCTGGTTGGGGGTAGGGTTCCACATGGTGGGCCCTACCTCCCACCATGTGGATCCTCTCCTCATGGATGGGGGTGGGCCACACACACACACACACACACACACACACACACACACACACACACACAGAGTATTACTTAAGGACTCCTAGCATATTTGACACATGCTTCCTAAGCTTCACTATACTGGGTCTCCACCATGGGACTTGGCCCTTCTAAAACACAAGTAATACGTTTTCGGAAAAAAAGGTGGTTTACTACCTTGTGTAAAACCTTCCATGAAGGCGCTAGGGTAGTTTTTTCTTACTGCATCGTAGGCGGCCTCGCTGTCTCAGGAGGGGGTCTCTCTACTCATGACGCTCCACTCATTACACAGGATTGGAGGCCCTCCTCCTTCCTCTATCTAAAGAGGTGAGGGTGCAACTCTACCCCTCACTTAGCTTTGTTTGTTGTTCTCCTTGCATAAAGTAGGATTGTGTGTCTTTGTTACACCAAAGTATGGAGCTCGCAACACAAGTTACTCAGGTTTTTCACTCTGCTCATGCATATTTCTTTGTAGACCTACCTTTTTTTTAGGGAAATGTCACTGTAATAATGTTGATGTAGCAAGTTTTGATGTTGTGACTCTTTATGTGGATTTCGCTCATTATAACAGTACCTGGTTAAGGTTCTTTTGGTCGGTGAGTATATATGGTGATTGTGTTTTGACATGGCTTTGACCCCTCTACTGGGTTTCGGGTTGTTGGTAATGCTGCGTAGTTCTGTTCTTAACATTTTGAGATGCTTTTGGGGTATGGTATACCAGCTGTTGCCATTTAAATTCTCTGTAAAAACTATTTTTTGGGGGCAGCTCTACGTTAACATTGGCTTTTTTAGGGGTTTGCTGCCGCTTGACTTAGCATGGCAGTACTCTGTCGACAGTAACCGGACATACTATGGGGGCTTACTGATCATCAAAATGGTTTATGATTTACTTGGTACTGTTGCTTTTTACATAGGTTTTTCATCACTATCATGAGAAGCCTAGATAGGCCCTGTGTATTGGTTGGATATGGGTACATACATGGGGGTAATGTTTTCTGTCCTACTGCACGCTGATATTGAATGATTTTCAAAGGTTCATAGGGGTGCTGGGTCCGGTTGCACACCATGGCTATACTTGGTCATTACTCTATTGATTGGGATAGGATATACATTGCATTATCTGCATTCACATAGGCGGGTGTAGCTCCTTTTGTAGCTTTGGGAATTGCTTTGGTACTAGCACTTAAGCATGGCATATATATTTTTCCTTTAAACTTCATGGCTTGAACTCAAGGCCTGGCTTGTATCTGCTAGGGCTCCTTGCTACTTGGTTTGCTAAAGAGATGTATAAGGTGAGTGATTGTGGGATGATTTGGAGTCCATATACCATGATGGGCATCTGACCTAAAAACAAACTTAAATGGTCTGACCTATATGGTTTGGACTCAAGGCCTGGCTTGTATCTTCTAGGGCTCCTTGCTACTTGGTTTGCTAAAGAGATGTATAAGGTGAGTGATAAACAAATTGTGGGATGATTTGGAGTCCATATACCATGATGGGCATTTGACCTAAAAACAAACTTAAATGATCTTTTATAAACTTCATATGGTGGAGTTTTCATAACTTATAAACTGATAAAAATATTAAAAGGGGGGGATTCAGACACTTGGATTAGAAGGGGTGATGGCCTTCTAATCAAAATGATATTATTTTGTTAGAAACTTTGAGATTTTTATAAAAAAAAGAAAACATTTGTTACATAAATACTATGGACTAAGCTTGTAAGTTAAATTTTTTTTGTAAGATGGACATGGATAACAATTGGTATTGTACACACTCTATCTACGTACACACATTATATACTTCTAACCGGATTACAACCTATGGCTAGTGGTTTAGTCTGCATGTTCTAATTTAAACTCAAAACCAATAAGCATCACATTAATTATCCACCAAGTGGATATTAATACATTTCTAACCACTTTAGTTGCCTTGCACGGTAGGTTAACACACACACACACACTAGTATACCGGTCATAAGTCTTAAAAAAAAACCAACCCCCCCTCCCCCCCCCCCCCCCCAATTTCTTGTATAATAATGATACCATTTTGCCATGCCAATGAAAACTGCCTTATAATTGGACATTACCCCCCGCTTAATCAAAGCGTGAAGAAACGAGTGCTATCATCACACGGGGTAGGCGGCCCCTATCCACTCTCTATCGCCTTCCCCAGAAGATGGCACTTGCAGGCTCGCGCAGTTGAGGGAGGCTGAATGCATTCAACCTACTGGCTCTAAGAGCGTGCACACCATCCTATAGAAACTGAGGTGAGGACATACTCTGGCCCTCACTTAGCCTTGGAGTAGGTCTTTTTTCTGCTTATTTTCGCCACTATCTGAACTTCCTAAAGAAATGGATCTTGCAGCTCAAGTAACATAGGTGTCATATTCTACCTTACTACAAGCTCCGGTTTTGGTTTGTTTGTTGTTGCAGTACTATGCATGGTTGGTAAAGAGTAATGCCGTCTGATTTATACATTGTGTATTAGTCATAAACATAAAAAGGAAAAACTGTTGAGCCATGGAATAAATGGCTTAGGATTTGAGATGATTTATGGTTTTTTTGTCAAAGGGAATGCCTGCATGTAATCTGGGGGTCGGCTCTGTAAAAAGCCACTGCAGAACTTCACCCATGCATAAATTGATATACGGTTGTGTGTAAGTGTATATAGGTGTAAATATGTGTGTATAGGTATGCGTGAGTATGATGGTTTGGCTTGGCCTGATGGCCGTTCTCAACATGTGCTACATCTAGACATGAATATTGCTTGACGGGGAACTGCTGTTCTATCGCGACTGTGTAAATGGAAGCAAAATTTTGTGATGGCGGATTGGTCGTAAGGCTCTGATTCTAACAGCTGCAGGGCTTTGCAAAAAACGACATAATGACTGGTTTTTTTCGCAGTTTTAACTGGTTCTCTCTCATAGAGTCATTCGTTGGATGGTTACACAATATGAAAAAGTAAACTAAAGCCTGGCACGAACTTGGCCGGATATTACCTGTCTTTGTTTAAAAAGATGCCAAATAGCTGGTATAATTAAATCATGGGGCTATTAATTCTGAAGGTAAGTATAACTACTTTTGAGCTCTTGGCATAATAATCGAGCTACTGTTCTTAATCTCTTGGGATACTACTATTCCGAAAAAGTGGTTAATGACTTATGGATATCTTGGGAAGATGAAGGTAATATATAGCTGGTTTTTTTCGGCTTTGGTACGTTAGCGTAGCGTGCAGTATGCCCGCATAGCAGCAAGCCGGATAGAACCGGAAAGGAGTATTGAAGATTTTTCAAACCCTGGTAATATTTCGTAGATCATCAAGCTGGAGAGTACTTTGGATGCTTGCCGACGTGATGAGCACTCTTAAAGCTGAGATATTTTGTGCGATCAAACCATGGCAGAGGTATGTTCTACTAGTGTTACTGAAGGAGAAGATATCAGATTTCAATTGATGATTAGTTGGTCAGATCTATAGTCGAATGTTGGAAGTGGCAACGCCCAGCTAGCTGTTGTACTGGCACCTTATACCTGTTCACATGAGAGCAAAGAGCCATGAAGAAAAGCCTTGCTCGTCGACATGGTGAGAGCATTCTTCAGTAGCATAGAGTCTATAGGCCAAGCACGACATCTTTTCCATCTGTAGTAGCTAAGCGACTCTGTATGTGCTTCGATAGCCCATTGGGCTTCTCCTCGGCCATTTCCACGCCGACATCGAGTGCTCGATTGTTGTCCATCATCGGCAACACCAAGATCTGCATTTTGAGTCCTTCATTCCTCTCGCATTGGGTGCGCATTTCAGCCATCGGTGGCGATCGGCACCTTGAAATCATCTGCCATTCCAAAAGATCCTTACATGGTTGAGAGAATACATGATGAGAGTGCTAGTCATGACTTGTTAGAAATATGTTGTTCTTGGTAAGGCTTTCTTGATATGTTTGCCAAATGCAAAAGCAAAAAAGTTTTTAATGAACTTTTTGTGAGAAATGTCATCTCTTGGAGTATGTTGATTGTAGGATATGCCTAGCATGGTTGTGGCAAGGAAGTGAGGGCTTCTCGCCATACAAAGTCTCTTGGAGTGCTCTTTGAGAATGCAAGGACAACAACTTGTCAAGCTACCTTCTCTGATACATCAGTAGAGGAATTCCGTGAGTATGACCATGTGGATCTTTGCATGATCGACTTTCGGAGCAGATTTCAGCCAGTATAAAAAAGGGACGCTCTCTTAGTGTTTCAGACAGAGAAGGGGTGTTAGAATGAGTAGCTACCCAGTGTTTTTTGCATGAGCATAGCCAACATTTTTTCAGTGGCTCACTCGCGTTGTGCTAGCTACTACAGATCAGCCCTACTGCTTGGTAATCACAGCATCATTAGGAAAAATATGGACTCTCCTTGGGCCTTTTTGATTAGTGAAGGCTTAAGGGAGAACCAATGAGAAGGCTCTTGGGATATCACCTAGAGGGGGGGGAATGGTAGGGGTGCAGCCTAATTGTCTCCCTCTTCAATGCTTGGTTCTTAGAGAGAGGTGGGAGGTAGGCTAGGGGGGGGGGGGGGGGGGGGGGGGGGGGGGGGGGGGGGGGGGGGGGGGTAAATAGGAGGAGAGAGGTGTCATAAAAGAGGGAGGGACCCCCCAAAAAAAAACGCGCACGCTTAAAAACCCTAAAAATTGAATTTTTTTTAAAAGTTCCAAAGTTGACCCATTTGCCTCCAAAACTGCCCCAAAACATAAACTAACTTTAAAAAGTCAAATTTTCCCCCCAAAATCCACTTTCTCTCTCTCTCTCTCTCTCTCTCTCTCTCTCTCTCTCTCTCTCTCTCTCTCTCTCCCTCATTACTTTTCTCTCTCACACTCTCCCTCTTCTCCCTCCTCCCATTCTCTCTCTACAGTCAAGGCAGCCATAGCCAAAAGCTTTCCACCACTCTCTTCCTCTCTCTCCATAGCTCCCCCTTCTCTCACACCTCCATCAACCCTCTACAGTCCCACACTCCATAGCCCACAGCTCCACTATCCTCTCTACCTCTCTACCTCTCACTCCTCCCCTCTTTCTCTATCTCCACTGTCAAAGCCACCATAGGCAGCTCACCTCACCCTCCCCCCTGCTCCTCATTCTCTCTCCACAGTACTCAACTCTTTCAAACCCCTTCCTAAGCCTAACTTCCCAAGCATGTCCACGCATAGACGGCCCAAACCAGAGATAGAGGAGATTGTGTTGCACAACACAAAAGACTCAGAGGGGGTATGGATCCCACAAGTATTCAAGAATGGTGCATGGGTCTACATGCAACCGTCACGTGTTGGACCTCATCGCGTACGGTGTCGAAGCGTATTGGAACGTCATTGGAAGGGCCGGCTATTGGCATTCAAAGAAACCAAGTCCGGAATGGTGGCCATCGTGCAACACGTCTACAGTGCAACTGAGATCCACCTCAAGAGAGCTTCAACTCAATTTGCACCTCATTGTAAGTTTTCATGGTTTAGCTATCCCATGCATATGTCATGTTTACGTTTATGTGATCATTATGTTTAACTAAGGGCATTTGTAAAGATGTTTTTCCATCCAGCTTAGTTGAGGAGCAGCCGCTTGAGTGCCTCTCAGGCACGTTCATGGTTGTGCATGCTCACATTGGGGAGCTTATGTTTCCTAATGTCTCATTGAAAAAACTTACCGAGCAGCGAATATTAATGTACTTCCACAAGTACGTGGTGCCGAAGTCAAGCCAAAGCTATGGTAGGTTAGAAGCCTTGGAGACACCCTCATTGCAGAGTGCAGAATGGCCAACTCCAGACCATTGGGCTTTGCTTTCTTTCAAGCGCAAGGTGCTGCAAGATTTCCAAGGGTCCCTAAAGTTTGGTAAGGCAACCAGATCGGTGGGTCTCAATTGGCATTGTCCCATTCATTTGTTTGTGCATGCATTCTGCTCTCTGCCGATTGTAGAAACACCAACAATGTTTGTTTGCAAAGAAGTTGACATAGATGCAATGGACACCATTCTAGGTGTCAATTGGGGCTATGTTGACAGTTTGCATGATGGTGACTGTTATAAGTGCAATGTGTCCCCCACACAGCTTTGCCTTCGGTATTTCAAAGCAAGGTGCACCTTGTATGCACGGTTTAGCTACGAGAGGTGGATGCACAAACGTGGCACATGGATACCCTTGTAGCTGACAGCCGGAGAGGTTCAATCCTTTGAAATTCGTGTCCGCATGCCCAATAACGAGGTGGAGGTGGTTGCAGTGAATCCGCAATGGACTCTTGCCAATCTTCGGGAACACTTTGTCATAATGGGATTCGAGGATGTCGGTAATGCAAGTTTCAAACTGGAACAACGCAAGGTCTGCTTTGTGCTTGCTTAGCTACCTTTTCTTATTTTTTGTGGGTTTTTGTATTTTGATTGCCCATTTTTTGGTTGTATAGATTGGAAGGCGGATGGAGGCCACTATGCTTGTTTACAAAGATTGGGCTACAGACGAAATCTTGTCTAAGTGAATTGGCTTGTAACTTTAATCGTTTATATATTGGATATTTTATTAAAGATTTTGAAAAGTTTTAAGGTGTTGTACTTGATTTTGTACTTGAGTTTTAAGGTGGTGTAAATTTATTTTTTAAATGCATATTTTTTATTTTTTTCGAGATGGAATATGTCTATATAAGGGGGAACACCTCCTCATTTCACCATTTTCATCCCAGCATTGCAGAGAGACCTAGCATACCCAATCACGCAAAGAGAAGAAATGGCTGCTACTAGTGCTTTAGATGCATTCCTTACTGAGGTTGGGCATGCAAATTGCCCTGAGCTTCAAGCATTTTTCACAACCCAACCCGATACATTTCCACGTGCATGGGGAGATTCATTGTTGATTTACCAAACCGGTCAGGGCAATGGGTCCTTGAAGGCCTTCTCCACCACATCATTACCACCATAGCACAACCCGTCGGACAATATGTGCGGCTTGAAGCTGATGATGTGCGAGCAATGCGTAAGGGAAGGATCGAAAACACTTTTTTCTCTGTTCAGGTCATAATGATCTTCCTCCTTCACGAGTGCCCAGCAGGCCCTCATCCGCAGAGGAGAGGACGCTTGCCTTGACCTACCGTGTAGGGATTCAAGGCCTCTTGGAGGCCTCTCCATCTATCAGTTCATCCTCGAGACCGCCAGAAGGAACCACCACTCGGGATGCCATCCCTGAGGTAGAGATTACCCGCTTCTCCTCCATTGTGGTGGGTGGGGAGGAGTTTGTGTTTATGCACGATCAGGAGAAATTCTTTGAGCTTCGCATGGATGAGTGTTTCGCCATCCTCGATGCCCATGGCAAGTTTGAGGTTGATACCACCACCTCCCATGACGATGATCTCCTATGGGGAATACTTTGGCGGGCACAGTGGCGATCGCACAAGCCGAGGTGGCAGCGGCCGAGCAGGCCAAGGTCTTTGAGGAGGAGTTTGTGGCCGTGCAAGCCATGTGTTTGGCTAAACATGCAAGAGTGGATTCACCACCACCTGCTGCAACACCTGTTTTGCTTGATCCAAAGGGGAAGTCAAGTGTGGATCTTTACTTGCACCCGGATGCCGATGAGGAGGATCATAGATAAAGAGGTATAGATGCTCACTTACATTTGATTGTTACAAATGATTTTGTTAATGTTATATCATAATTATGTGCCATATCTCAGAAAACCTATGTTTTGCAGGATGTTCTGGAGGTTGACGCCTGGGCGCAATGGTCAGGGGGGAGGAGGACGCCGTTCGAACCTCAAGCGGCACTTGCTCACTACCTCGGCACACTTCCCACTGGTGTCGTGGTGTTTGTCCATGCCGACTACTCTCCCAATGGTCACTACAACATTTTTGCTCTCCGTTCACTCTCCAAGGCGTTGTGTTTAACAACACTTGCCCAAACGGCCAACCTTGTAGTGCGTGTAAAGAAAGATTTTGCAATATCCACTTTCGGTGTTAACTTTCGCGGGCGCCTTATTGCCCATGTCCGCATGAACCAAGCTGTAGGGGTTAATGACACCCAAGAAATCACAACCGCTTTACTTAACAGGGAGCCACCCCAAAAGGCCAAGCTCCAGAAAATTGTAATTCGAAAGATCCTAAAGCAAAAGCCGGATATCATGTAAAGCATTGATTTCTTTAATGAAACTACTTTTTGATGTCTATGACTCTCTTTCTTGCAAGGTTTTGAATTTCTTATATGTTGGGCTTCCATTGTGTATGAGAAGCACCATAATTTCTGCTATGACTACTAAAGGGTTTGGCAGGCATTAAAATTAATAAAATGCATACTTTATTATATTTAGGCTTCCAAAGCTATGGATGTGCCTAGTAAAGGGCTTGGAAGTCCCTAAAATGTGCTTCCACAAGGGCACGCATTGGGACCTTCCATCAGCAGATGAAGTGTGCAAATGCGCGCCCTTGTGGCAGATGATTTTGGACCCATCTAGAAGCATAGCCAGGTGCAAAACAGAGTGACAAAACATTAATACCCAGTTGCAAAACACAAAGACATGCATACCCAGGTAACCTTAAGCCCATCTTGCCCCAGATACCTAAAGTTGTATTAACAAACCACAAGAGTAAACTATGTGGCAATATCTAGCCCATTTTGGAGTATAGGACTGACATGGACTAAGGGGGGATTGCCAGAAGCATCTATGCTAATTGAAGCATTGAAGCAAACAAAACATACTTATTGCTTGTCAACATTGTCTGGAAACCACTGGAAAGTGTTTGGAAAGCACTAGAAAAGGCTGCCACAAGGGCGCGCATTGTGTCCATCCATAGGCCTCTGGAAGCCCCAAATGCGCGCCCTTGTGGCAGCCAGTTTGGGGGCATTCCAAGCCATTTTCAACACTTTGTAAATGCTTTTGCCATGCAATAGTAAGTCACATAGCATGGATACATCAGGACGTGCATGCCCCACTTAGCCAAGGTGCTAAACGTAGGCAATTTTTCACAATAACAAGCTAATGGCTACATACATACAATAGAAGGTAGACAAAACTTGGACCAGTGCTACATCGCATGGTACAGAATTAAAACAATACAATGCGCAGTGGGGTATACAATAAAAGACGCTTATGTTCAAATTCTTCCCAATACAATGCACAGAGTGGGGTATACAATCAAAAGACGCTTGTATTCAAATTCTTCCCAATCTTGGAGTTTCGTAAATACAAAAAGGTTTGATGCCTAATTACAAGCTACTCCTCATGGTGCAAACGGCGAGCAAGCAGCATATCCTTGGGCATAATGGTTACACGCTTTGCATGGATGGCACAGAGGTTAGAATCCTCGAATATGCTAGTTAAATATTGCTCTGCTTCCTCTTGGACTGCCTCTATGGCCACAGCGCCCATCCGAAACTGAGTGTTGTACAATTGCAAAATCTCCCTGCATAGCCTTGCAAAAGGGGCCCTCCGAATCAAGAGCTCGGTGCTCTTTTGATAGTGTCGAATCTCTGCAAAAGCACGGCTGTGCTTTTGTACCTTCTGAGGTCGACGTGGAGGTGCATTTTTGGCACGAGTTGGGGCAGCTTGCTTCCTCTTCTTGTAGACAATGCTCTTTCTCTTTTTTTTCTGCACAGGCACTTCCAACACCTCATAATCTGATTCCACCCACTCTCCATCTTATTCATGCTCTTCACTATTGAGCGGATGTGATGGTGTAGGTCCACTCCCTTTAGGAAGTGTCTTACCCCCAATAGACATGTGAGCCTGATAAGTTTGTATTTGGACGCAAACCCATGGGGCATCTTCATCCGTTTGCGTCTCTTCGGAGCCTTCTGACGGTTGCTTTTGGCTGTTTGTTTCTTTGCCTTGGTCGCTCTCATCCTCCCTATTGCCATCAGAATTGTTGGAGTCCGATGAATAGACAACAAGGCGATGCTTCCTTCTCTCTTTTGCACATGCTGATTTGAAGCTCAAGCTTCTTCTGTGTGGACTTCACCTTGAGCTTGTGAAGTTCCAGCTTCTGTTGCTGTACCTTTGAGTCGTTGGCCATCCGGCCCCTCTGGATATGCAATCCTAGCTGTTTGTTTTGTTCTTGCCATAGTAGCACCTAGCAGGGAAAATGACAAAATGAGTGCCTTCAACTTTTAAATAGGTTTTTTTGAGATTTGGGCCCTTTCACACTATGCGGCCAATTGAGTGAAACTCAAATAAACCAATTGAATTTAACAACTAAACCTCGATCATGCGGACGGTTGACGCGACGCCCAAACGCTGCCTTTTCGATACTTAGTTGCACACCAAGCTTCATGGCCCAGGGACGCTCGCGAGCGTTTCCACTTCTCGGATGCTACAGTACGGGAGGCGTTGCGTAACTGCTTTGCTAACATTGACTCTCTTGCTTTCTCTATAGTACGAGTTCTCCCAAAGGTGTGCCTAAAAAACCAGTTAAACATCTCTTGGAGGTAGTTGGAGTGTGAACTACCACCACCATGCCGAGTATTCTTGAAGTAGACTCCTTTTGCTCGATAGTGGGACTTCTCCATGCCTTGTGTACTCCATATATCAAGCGAACCATAGCGGTCCATGAAGTATGCACCATGCGCATAGAGAATGTGCTAAAACAACCAAAAAGGAGATAAGCTAATAGAAAAGTTGCATTTTCAAACATTGCATATGTATTAAGTCCATTAAAACAAACCATGTAGTGTGTAATCTTGCTTTCAGACCATCCGTCCTTAGCGGCCTTTGTGAATTCATAAAGCACATTCTTGAACTCCTCTCGCTACTCAATGGTGGTGCTTGAAAGATTCATCAATTGCACAACCTTTTGAAAGGATGACCATACTAGTTTGCGTTGGTTAGCAACCTCCACATTGGGATCTTTGTCCGTCGTGCATGAACACAAATCTTTTCATAACTCCCACCGCTTCTCACTTGCTAGATCGACACTTGCCTTGGATACCTGCATTGGAGACTTTGACATCTTCTTGAAAAATCGACGTGCCTTGGCTCCATTCATGGAAACCTTCTGTGCCACCTCATATGTCTTCTCCCTACAAGTCTCTGCTACAATGTTCACCCTTGATCGGTGACATCCAATCTCATTAAGGAGAGTCTCCACCCCCTGCAAGGAAAACAGCCATGTTATGTCAGAATGCATGTTATGACACATCATAGAGCATGTAGGCAATTCTAAACTAACCTGCATCACTCAAATTGTAGAAAACAGCCATGGACTGCTGCAATCGTATCAAGTCCACAAAGATATTGTTGAATTTGGTATAAACAAACCCTTCGGTCCGCAACACACTATTAGAAACAGCACCGCTTCCCTTCTCGCAGCCCTTCCTTCCTTGTGATTTGCTACGGAGCGCGGCTGAAGAGGCATCGTGTCTTCAATATACAAGTAGTCCCCTAATCGGTGAACAACATCTTCATTTGACACCTTCTTGGCAATCGCCACTCTATGAGGAAGTGGGAATAGGTTTTCCGTGACTCCTCGACTTCTTAATGCATCTTTTAACACTTGATGTATTGCTTGATAGCCCTTCGTACTAATCCCAACAGCATCACAAATATCTTGAACATTTAGATCAGTGACAATATTAGAAAAATCACTAAGAATTCTCTTAGTGATTGCGTCTTTCAAGTGTTTTTCCTCTGGAGCATCAAGCATCCCAATAAAATCCTCTTTGTTGAAACAAGAACGAAGTAAAGTAGCCCTAGCTGACGCATTCTCGCCGCCGCACGTTTCTTGGACGAAGTTCCTATTGCCCAAAACAACAATGATGAGCGATATTAGACTTAAACAACATGAGGGACAGAACATGTTACCTTATAGCTGTCACCCTTCGTTTTCTTGCACCTCCACGTGGTGCAAGAGTCTGAATTTCAGACAACTCTCATTTCCTCACCCTACCTCCCATGGCAGTACTCTTCATGTGTGAAAGAGTATCCTTAAGCTTTTTAATTACATTTTCCTTGGTTATGATGGTGCTCTTTGCCTCCTCAAGCGCACTAGTAGCTGTTTGCATCTGATCTTGAAGATTGTGGAAACTCCCATTGAGCAACTGCCAATGACGCAAGTAGATCTCGGACCGCGCAATCTCGTGTTTGTTGAGTCTCTTGCAGTAGCCCAACAAACCTTGCTCTCCATTTCCAACGTATTGCAACAGTGATGGAATGTTTGTAAAAGACGGATGAACATTGAGAGAAGGATCCTTTGGATACAAGCATCCGTCTGTCCAGAGATCCACATTCTTCTCCCCTTGAGCGCGGCGTTCGTTGGCTGAAGGTAATGTACCCAAGCATGTTTTCTTTGTCGGAACATACTCTTGAGGTAGGCGTAGGACAAGCCCTGGAGACCTACCGCGTGAAGAGCTTGCTGAGACATTGGTCACGTCGTCAAGAGGCATTGTAGGATGGAGAGATGGAGCTTGAAGGATGGAGAGATAGAGCTTGTAGGATGGAGAGATGGAGCTTGAAGGATGGAGAGATGGGTGTGTAGGTGCAGCAGCAGGTGCAGGTGCAAGGGGGATGGGTGTAGGAGAGGAGCTTAGATTAGGAGGGAAAGTTTTCAATTTTGGGGGGAATTTCCTAAAAGTTTTGGAGGGAGTCAAAAAATGTTGAATTATGAGTAATTTAACTTAAAAATCTTTTTTTTTAATATGTATATATGTTGGGGGTACTTTTTAGGGGGGAATAGAGTTTTTTTGAAAGTTTTTGAAAAAAGTCATTTTTTTTACCTCTTTGACCCACGGATTTGCTTAGGTGGCATGGGAGAGTTAAGAGGCCACTTACAAGTTGGCCAAAAAGCTAGAGAGAGAAGACACCCTACCCCCCTACTTTTCAAATGGTTTACCCCCCCCCCCCCCCTTCCCCCTACCTTTTTAGGGGTCAAAGGTGGAGGAGACCCTACCAAAATAGCACCATTCAAAGCCTTTGTCCCCCTTAATCTTGGCAGGCTTCCTTGAAATTAGGGATTCTTACAAGGCCCATGGAGAGTCCATTTTTTCCTAATGATATTAGCCTAATGTTTTTTCTTCAAATTTGTCTATTCTCTCAGCCTGCAGATCAACCAGGGATTTCAGTTTTCAACGCATTCCTTGTCAATGGAATGTCTCGTAACTGCCTTCGTAATCATCCTGTTGCGGTCCGGTGCTTCGTTAGCCCGTTGGGCTTCTCCTCGATCATTTCCTCGCGGACATCGATTGCCCGATTGTTGTCCATCGTCGACGATGCCAAGATCTACATTTTGAGTCCTTCATTCCTCTCGCATCGGGTGCGCATTCCAGCCATCAGTGGCCATCGGCAATCCCCCATCGAGAAGGATTCAAATGTGCATCAAATCAGCCCGGGAGGTGCTTCATATCAAAGAGTCCCCGCCGTGGGGACATTTCCCATTTGAGTTATTAGAGTTCTCCATGATTTGCAAATCCTCCCATCATTGCAACAAAGCGTCCCAATTTGCAGCAGTTCGTTGCATGTCATCGCTTGGAATATGATGAGAGTTCCAGCCAAGCGGCTATTGAGAGGACATATTGTGCTTGGCAGTTCTTTGGTCGATATGTATGCCAAATGTGGTGCGCTCGAGAAAGCAAAAAAAATTGCTTGATGAGCTTATGCCTGAAATTTCGCCTCTTGGAGTCCACTAAATATTGTAATTCAGCTTTTTATTCTACTGTTCTTCATGCATCCCATTCAAACCTTTGACAATCCTAACTCTCTCGTGTTTCATTGCAAACAGATCAAGAGAAGCTTGGACACATCTCCTCTACATTTGCAACGGTGACATGTTCCAGCATGCAGTGAGTAAGAAGTGCCACATTCTAGTCTTCAACGCTGAGAACACAGTAAAAAGAACACACCAAAAATTACATGCTGCCATGGGAATGGCACGTTCCCTCGTATTATAAAAATTGGGGAGGATTGTGCAAACTCCTCCGTGCAAGGACACTAGCACGTTTTCTTTTTTTTCCATAACATAACAATGAAAGAACACATACAAATAATGAGATTACTCTCAGAACCTTTTCTAACGCTTCGTGCTTATTCTTTGCAAGGGACATTGGGAAAATCGGCTATCTCTTGCCTCTTCCCAGCTTGAAAACCCATAGCAGCACAATCCAGCACCAGGTACATGGTTGTTTCAAATGCTTGCATTGTTTGTTGCTTGGATGTGACTAGTAAGTAAATATCATAAGGTTCTCATCGTATTGAATCATACAGATTGAGTCCGACTTAAGCCTTGAATGGACCATTACCAAAAGCGTAGGATACACCTCAGCAGATCAAAAGCGAGATATCGCACTTCAATCAGGAAGAAGGCCAGATTTCTACTGTATGCACAATCATGGATTGATATCATCGATATAGTCTACCAATGGAGTTCAGATGTTGCAGCGATATTTAGACCTTCAAGCATATGCTTTATTTGTGGTGAAGTTTTCATCCAAACAAGTGCCTCTTCAGTTGTACTCGACCTCCAGACGAGACATCTATTGCAATGTTTTCTAGCAGTCTATTGGTATCCAGCTTAGAGACTACACAAATACAAACGCAATGGGTGCAGTGCTCCACTTGTGAGAACTCAAGTGCATAGTAAAGCACTCATTGCCTGCTACATTTCAAGGTCTTCCCAACTCTCTCTTGCTTAGTTCCGTTCTTAATTCATCAACATTTTTTTTGCATACTCTCTACATCAAATCATTTCAGTGACTTATACTCACTTAGGGTAACAAGATTTGTGCAAATCAAATAATAAGCACTCGCTCTCTCTCTCTCTCTCTCTCATCTTTCATTTCTACGTTCTTCTTTACGGATGTATACTCTTGTTCAGTGCTTCCATGAGAACAAAATAGTAAATACAATCTTGTATGTATGAGTGACTTCTACTCACTTAGGGTAATAAGAATTCTAGAAAACAAATAATAAGCGCACGCTCTCTCTCTCTCTCTCTCTCAGCTTTCACTTCTATGTTCTTGTTTACTGATGTATACTCTTGTTCAATGCTTTGATGAAGAAAATAGTATTACAATAGAGCCCTTGCTCTCAATTCATTTCCATACACATGCAGCTACCAAAGGGAAACTCTCTCTCTAATTGCAATAGCCTTGAAGGCTTATACCGTTCAACCAGTTTGTTATCCACTTGCAGTCATGCAGGCTAACGACGCACTCTAGTTTGGCCCTATGTAAAATGTTCTTGTAGATTTCTTGACCCTAAAGTCTCTTGTGAATCTAGCATCATGTGGTTTGATCATGCCATTTGGTTTATTCTCAACCATCTTGACCTACTCTTCCCAGAAAAACTAGTGGATTTTCACCTCTCCCTTATTTGCTCTTGGTTGGGTGGCCAAGCTAAACAGATAGTAACTACTCATATTGCCTTTAACATCTTTTGTGGATTAATGCTGGATATCTTGAAATAAATGAAATCTAATGAACCAAGAATCTACCTAACTACTTATGCTAACTACAAAGGTGTAAAGATCATCACTAGCTTACTCAAACCATGTATTGATGAGGATGATTCCCCTGCTCTGAAAAGACCCAATTCTCTTACTACCCCCAACTCCTTTACTTTGTTTTTAACTCCTAGCTCTTCCTCTAATCGGGGGAAGGCTTGTAGCTACACTAGGGGAAGAGGCAGAAACTCTCCCATCATGAATTTTCTTGAATTATAATCCTTGGTGGAATTGCACGCTACTACGAGCCCTTGCGGACGAAGGTCTCTCAACAAGGTTGCTCCAAACCAAGGCTATATCAATGTACATTGTCTCTTCCACAATGTACTTCTCAATTGGATACAACCTAAAGCCCTTTTTTGTATGTGCTTTGACCTACTTTTTGGCAATCACAAATTACTTGATAATGTACTCATTGGTTGGATGTATCAACAACCCGTAAAAAACTTGGTTATTAAGTAACTTGGTCAAGTACAGAGTCAAAGGGACTCTTCCAGTCTAAGGTAACCAAACTATATGATATATGCACTTGACCAGCATAAGAGCCGTGGCACCAACCCATCCCTTTGGATTAGGTGGGTCAAGTCAAAAACATTATAGTAGGTCTAGGCCCTTTGTATGGTGCTAACCCCACCAAAGGCTAGCTAGAGACAAGTATGTGTGTGTTTAAGAAATATTATTTAACAATAGTTTGTTTTCACAAACTATTGAACCATACAATGGGACTAGAGACCAGTCAACATGTAAATAATCAAATCTTATGTATACATTAGTTAACAAGTAGATAAAGTTAAGACTACATATTTAGACCAGATATTGACATATAGTGTATTACATGTTTATATGAAAGAATCCTATACAAGGGTAATCTATCACTAATCAAATAATCGAACATTGGACGATCTTCAGTTATTGGCTGCAGTTGTCGTTGTAATCCCAAGGAAAGAATCTCTTACCTATCACCATCCAAGAAACACAAGCCTGTCAGAACTGGCATTACTTGGGAAGACAGGTGTCAACGACTCCCTCCCCTTGTTATTGGTATCAAAAATTACAACGAAAACTAACACCATAACCTAGATCAAATATTAAGCTAAAAGAATGAGCCATTTATTTATGATAATGTTTACATCATTTAATTCTAGGAAAAATCGGACAACATCTCCTTTGTAAATTGGATCAATTCTCAAAAGTCCAGTCTGACACCATCTCATCCGAGACCCCCACTTGAGAATTAAGGCTCTTTTAACAATAATTGAACTAATTTCAAAGTAAACATTTGATTCAAAAATTATGCAATTATCCACCAAAAGGGATAGCTTCAAAAAGTACTCTACATTTGTGAATTCCCACTGTATACTTACCTTCATCAAAAGTGAGTTCATGTATACAAAGATAGAGGTACAATTTAAGAGAGTTGGTTGTTACTTAGTATCGACATTAAGTCATACTGTATCCTTCTTCTACTATGTTATGGCTATGCATACGGTCCTGGTAGCTTTGAACCTACAGCTGATACTCAACCTCCAAGTACCAACCCTGGATAAAAAGCACCTCACTATTACAAAAGTATATACAAAGATCAAAAAATACCAAATCGTATGAGTACTCAATATAGAGCCACATAATACCAAGATAATTGCAATCCCAAAACATGAAAGGAATTTTTTTTTTTTAAGTCGATCAATGTATCAAATCTAGAACGATTAGTGCTCAACCAAAATCAACAGCATATCTACTAAATATTGTGTAGAACTAGGTCACCAGAGCAGCCTAGGTCAATGATATTTCTTCCCACAAGAAAACCAATAAATTTTAGTCCAAAACATGTAAAGGGGTTTAGAGTATGTTTGTAATATTTATCAAAACCAAAAACTGCTTGTATTCACATAATTTTTTAGCAAAATTTGCCAAGCCATGTGTAACTTTAGGCCAATCATAAGCTATCAATGCTTTAAAGAGTGTGATTGTGTGTCAGATTTTCAAAAAATTTGACAGTATCTTCTTTGCATTCTGACAATTATGAAAAAAATTCCATAGATTATCATCTCTTACGACACCCCCACAGGTCCTCCTGTATAAACCGGAGTAAATAAAGATCCAAAAGAGAAGTTATAAAACCAGTTTTTTATTACAATTGAAAAAATCACCGGCATTTCATTGTATTTTGGAGATGTTGTCAAAAATCCAATAATAATTGTCATCTCTTTGGAGAACCCCACTTGAGGTGTAAGGCATAGGATATCCAGTATATATGTCTCAACACTTTTATAGAGTTGAGTTTATTCAATCCATGTATTCAAAGCAAAGCTACAGCCAAAAATTCTTTCTAAGCAATTGTTCAGTCGTACAAAAAAGATAGCTCTATCCAATATCCACTACATCCAAGTTAAATGATGGCAATTAGTAATGTCATATTTTCATGTGTAAAAGGACTCAAAGTTCATAGAATCCATTCTGATACTTCAAAAATAAGTTTGATTTACTGCCTATAATTAGTTCGTAATATCCACTCGTGTCTTATCATTCTCAATAGGGTTCAACTACCCATATTATTCAAGGCCAAAACTCATCAAACTGTCCTATGCAAACATAACAAAACAGATCCAAATGATCGGTTAAAAACCGTTTACAGCAAAAGGGTCACCAATGTCAGTATCCATTATAAATCATAGTTAGATTAGCCATGAAACCCAATCATAAACGCAATTTTTAAAGCTCAAATTTAACCAAGGTTTGACTAAGTAGGTGCAACAGCACCTACCTGTACCATTGTTGTTGATAGAACAGTCGATTGGATAGAAAGTGAAGTACTTCAAGATTCTTCTAACACCATTTAATCGATGAGGTCGAGGCTATGTTATATGGCCATCGATTGCAACTTCATGTGAGAGATGTATTGTCATCACAAGCAGTCCAAGGAGTCACTATTAGCTTCTAAGTTGCAGATGCCAGTGAACACGAATGCAGCTATGGGTACGCCATAGAGAATAAGACTAAGACTAAGAATGATATGTCCAGCATGCCTAGTATGAGGCCTGTATTCCAAACTAGATTTAGAATGTGTGTGTGTGTGTGTGTGTGTGCGCGCGCGAGTGTGTGTGCACGTGTCCATGATAAGGTCCGAGTGTGTGTGTGTGTGTGTTTGTGTGCGTGCGTGCGTGTGTTTGTGTGCGTGCATATGTGTGTGTGTGTGTGTGTGCATGTGCGTGTGTGTGTGTGTGTGCACGTGTATCCATGATAAGGCCCATGTGTGTGTGTGTGTGTGTGTGTGTGTGGGCGTATCCATGATAAGGTCCGTGTGTGTGTGTGAGTGTGTGTGTGTGTGTGTGTGTGTGTGTGTGTGTGTGTGTGTGTGTGTGTGTGTGTGTGTGTGGGTGCATGTAGCACCCTGTGATAGCCACGCACATGCGAGGGAAGAAGAAGAGGGCGATGATGCAAGTTCGACCTACGAGGGTAGATTATACGAGATGAGATAGGTCGAGATCTGCGAGATCCAGCTTGGGAGGGATAAACAGATATACTCACGATTGTGTGTGTGTGTGTGTGTGTGTGTGTGCGTGTGTGTGCATGTGTGAGTGTGTGTTATATCCTACCACGCAAGGCAACTAAAGTGGTTAGAAATGTATTAATATCCACTTGGTGGATAATTAATAGGATGCAAATGGGTTTTGAGTTTAAATTCGAACATACAAACTATACCACTAGCTATAGGTTGTAATCCGGTTAAAAGTATATAATGATGTGCATGCATGTGTGTGGTGTGCAAATCTGCCATCCGTAAGGAAGTTGTGAATCGAAGTAAGCGAGAAGGGAAAAATCTCTAAGGATGTCGTAAGTCCCTATATTCAAATGGGCCGCATGTATTCATGCATATGAGGTTCAGTTTTATAAGTGGAGTCAGAGATATAAGCTCAGTAAAAACTTACCAATCTGACTTTTTCCCAGAAAATCAAAATCCTTTATTTTAAGGCAAACGTGTGAGCATGTGTATAAGACAGAAAGCTCTCATCTATTAATGGTAAAAAAACAAATTGTCATGTTTAAAAGAGTGTGTGCGTGTGTGTGCGTGTGTGTGTGTGTGTGGCCCACCCCCATCCTTGAGGAGAGGATCCACATGGTGGGAGGTAGGGCCCACCATGTGGAAACCTACCCCCAACCAGATATGAACAATCTAGCAACAAAGAAATCCAAATAATTAGTATGAAGTGTCCAAAAAGGCATTCATCATATGGAAAAAGGTTACCATTTTGGTAAAGTGGTGCCAATAGGGCTAAATTATATATGCATCACATCCCTAAAACAGTCATTTGATTAACTATACTTGGTCAAGTATAGAGTCAAAGGGACTATGCTAGCCTAAGGTAACCAAACTATATGATATATGCACTTGACCAGAATAGGAGCCGTGGCCCAAACCCATCCCTTTGGATTAGGTGGGTCAAGTCAAAAACATTATAGCAGGTATAGGCCCATTGTATGGTGCTAACCCCACCAAAGGCTAGCTAGACACAAGTGTGTGTGCTTAAGAAATAATATCTAACAATAGTTTAATTTCACAAACTATTGAACCAGACAATGGGACTAGAGACCAGTCAACGTGTAAATAATCCAAATTTTATATATACATTGGATAACAAGTAGATAAAGTTAAGACTACAATTGATATTTAGACCAGATACTGACATACAGTGTATTACATGTTTATATCAAAGAATTGTATACAAGGGTCATCTATCACTAATCAAATAACCGAACAGTGGACGATCTTCAGTTATTCGCTGCAGTTGTCGTTGTAATCCCAAGGAAAGAATCTCTTACCTATCGCCATCCAAGAAACACAAGCCTGTCAAAACTGGCATTACTTGGGAAGACAGGTGTCAACGACTCCCTCCCCTTGTTATTGGTATCAAAAATTACAACGAAAACTAACACCATAACCTAGATCAAATATTAAGCTAAAAGAATGAGCCATTTATTTATGATAATGTTTACATCATTTAATTCTAGGAAAAATCGGACAACATCTCCTTTGTAAATTGGATCAATTCTCAAAAGTCCAGTCTGACACCATCTCATCCGAGACCCCCACTTGAGAATTAAGGCTCTTTTAACAATAATTGAACTAATTTCAAAGTAAACATTTGATTCAAAAATTATGCAATTATCCACCAAAAGGGATAGCTTCAAAAAGTACTCTACATTTGTGAATTCCCACTGTATACTTACCTTCATCAAAAGTGAGTTCATGTATACAAAGATAGAGGTACAATTTAAGAGAGTTGGTTGTTACTTAGTATCGACATTAAGTCATACTGTATCCTTCTTCTACTATGTTATGGCTATGCATACGGTCCTGGTAGCTTTGAACCTACAGCTGATACTCAACCTCCAAGTACCAACCCTGGATAAAAAGCACCTCACTATTACAAAAGTATATCCAAAGATCAAAAAATACCAAATCGTATGAGTACTCAATATAGAGCCACATAATACCAAGATAATTGCAATCCCAAAACATGCAAGGAATTTTTTTTTTAAAGTCGATCAATGTATCAAATCTAGAATGATTGGTGCTCAACCAAAATCAACAGCATATCTGCTAAATATTGTGTAGAACTAGGTCACCAGAGCAGCCTAGGTCAATGATATTTCTTCCCACAAGAAAACCAATAAATTTTAGTCCAAAACATGTAAAGGGGTTTAGAGTATGTTTGTAATATTTATCAAAACCAAAAATTGCTTGTATTCACATAATTTTTTAGCAAAATTTGCCAAGCCATGTGTAACTTTAGGCCAATCATAAGCTATCAATGCTTTCAAGAGTGTGATTGTGTGTCAGATTTTCAAAAAATTTGACAACATCATCTTTGCATTCCGACAATTATGAAAAAAATTCCATAGATTATCATCTCTTACGACACCCCCACAGGTCCTCCTGTATAAACCGGAGTAAATAAAGATCCAAAAGAGAAGTTATAAAACCAGTTTTTATTACAATTGAAAAATTCACCAGCATTTCATTGTATTTCGGAGATGTTTTCAAAAATCCAGTAATAACTGCCACTCTTTGGAGAACCCCACTTGAGGTGTAAGGCATAAAATAATCAGTATATATGTCTCAACACTTTTATACAGTTGAGTTTATTCAATCCATGTATTCAAAGCAAAGTTGCAGCCAAAAATTCTTTCTAAGCAATTGTTCATCCATACGAAAAAGATAGCTCTATCCAATATCCACTACATCCAAGTTAAATGATGACAATCAGTAATGTCATATTTTCATGTGTAAAAGGACTCAAAGTTTATAGAATGTTTTTCGATACTCCAAAAAGAAGTTTGATTTACTACCTACAATTAGTTCGTAATATCCAATTGTGTCTTATCATTCTCGGTAGGGTTCAACTACCCATATTATTCAAGGCCAAAACTCATCAAATTGTCCTACGCAAACATGACTGAATAGAGATCCAAATGATCAGTTAACACTAGAATGGTAACCTAACAGGACATAAAAGTGTCCTTTCAGGGTTTTGGGAAAAAATTACAAAACCTTAGTAGATCCACTCATTTTGAAAAATCCTTTCATGAGCTTATAGTTCAATAACTACTACATATGGAAAAAATGAGAAACTTGTAATTTTTCTCATCCCTTGGTCACTACAAGCCTCTAAAGTTGATGGACCAGTGCATTTTGCCCAAAACAGCAATTTCTTACGGTTGATTGTATATAAATAAGACTGGGGATTTTTGTAGGACATGAGATAAAATGCCCCGTTAACTTCAATGTGTTGGTGACCAACACATATGGTTGCTTTTACCTCACTAATTTTTTTTTGGTAAAAAAAAATAGGTACAAAAAAGTTGCATTTTTGCCATTCTGCGGACCTATCATCAAAGTTTCTATAGTCACGCTCAATACAGATACTATACACATGTTTTCTTAGTTTCCTTTGGGCCTTTGGATTGAAAAGGAGCCATGGAGCATGTCAAAAGGATAATAGATCTCTTACAATTGGAACCTTGGGGGCAATGATAAAGTGCTAAATACAACAAACATGAAAAAACTGGGTTTAGCATTATGACCTCTAGAAACCCATAAAAACTACTCAATATCTAGCCAAGTTTGTAGTCTATGATTAGATATGGTTACTACCTACAAAATACACACAATTGGCCTAAGAAACTAGCAATATTGAGAAAGTTATACTTGCTACTTTAAAATGTATCGTATTCTTCAGCAATCAAAAAACTCAACCATCATCATATACTATGCTATATAGCATATTAGGTCCCCCAAAACTCAAGGAAGATTAGCTTTATGTTATACATTACACTTACACAATCAAAATTGAATTTGGATATCAAGAAAGCCACCAAAAAAATCATAAAAGTGCTAATTTTGGCCAAAAAACAGGATTATGCAATTCTTATAAATTGGTCATAACTTTCAATTTTAACACTTAGCTCTCCCTACAAGCATCAAAACATGTTGAGAACTATGAAGGCCTAATTTGTAGCCATCTAAACCTCACAAACATGAAGTTTAGAGTGGTATAGTTGCCAAAAATTGAAAAAAGACCAAAAACAGGACCCGTTTTTTCACACAGTTTAGGTTCAAAAATATTGTGCAAGAGTAAGGTTAATGGTGAGATTGATACTCAAAAAAAAATGCTATGTTTTTTTCAGCTCATAAGATAACTTTGTGGGTATATAGCACCTAGAAATTCATTTTCATACTCTTCAAATAATTCAAGCAAAATGGTCACTTAACAGGACACAAAAGTGTCCAAGGACATAAAAGTGTCCTGTTACCATTCTAGTGTTAAAAACCGTTTACAACAAAAGGGTCACCAATGTCAGTATCCATTATAAATTACAGTTAGATTAGCCATGAAACCGAATCATAAATGCAATTTTTAAAGCCCAAAATTAACCAAGGTTTGACTGAGTAGGTGCAACGGCACCTACGTGTACCATTGTTGTCAATAGAATAGTCAATTGGATAGAAAGTGAAGTACTTCAAGACTCTTCTAACACCATTTAATCGATGAGGTCGAGGCTATGTTATATGGCCACCAAATGCAACTTCATGTATGAGATGTATTGTCACGAGCAGTCCAAGGAATCATTGTTAGCTTCTGAATTGCAGATGCCAGTGAACACGATTGCAGGTATGGGTATGCCCTAGAGAATAAGACTAAGAATGATATGTCCAGCATGCCTAGTATGAGGCCCATATGCCAAGCTAGATTCAGAATGCGCGCACGTGTGTGTGTGTGTGTGTGTGTGTGTGTGTGTGTGTGTGTGTGTGTGCACGTGCGCGCGTGTCCATGATGAGGTCTTGTGTGAGTGTGTGTGTGTGTGTGTGTGTGTGTGTGTGTGTGTGTGTGTGTGTGTGTTTCTGTGTAGGTGTGTGGGTGCATGTAGCACCCTGTGATAGCCACGCACATGTGAGGGAAGAAGAAGATGGCAATGATGTAGGTTTGGACCTGTAAGGGTAGATTATATGAAATGAGACAGGTCGAGATCTTCAAGATCCATCTTGTGAGGGATAACCAGATATACTCACGATTGTGTGTGTGTGTGTGTGTGTGTTAACCTACCATGCAAGTCAACTAAAGTGGTTAGAAATCTATTAATATCCACTTGGTGGATAATTAATGTGATGCTTATTGGTTTTGAGTTTAAATTAGAACATGCAGACTATACCTCTAGCTATAGGTTGCAATCCGGTTAAAAGTATATAATGATGTGTATGTATGTGTGTGGTGTGCAAATCTGCCTTCCTAAGGAAGTTGTGAATCGAAGCAATCGAGAAGGGAAAAGTCTCCAAGGATGTCATAAGTCCCTATATTCAAATGGACCGCATGTATTCATGCATGTGAAATGCATTTTTTATAAGTGGAGTCAGAGATATAAGCTCAGTAAACTTACCAATCAGACTTTTTCCCAAAAAAATCAAAATCCTTTATTTTAAAACAAACGTGTGAGCATGTGTATGAGATAGAAAGCTCTCATCTATTAATGGTAAAAAATAAATTTTTATGTTTAAAAGAGAGAGAGAGAGAGAGAGAGAGAGTGTGTGTACAATAGAAAGAGAGCAAAAGACACAACGCGTGACTAAGATTCTACTTGCCCACGCGTAGTAGTTGCATAAGAGTCCAAGCGAATCAAAAGGAAAAATAACGGCCTTACAGTTCGAATATTCAATATTTCTAGTAAAAAATAGTGACACTTACTTTGCAATAGTTCCCATTGTGTACCTCTTTAATCCGTGCTCAGGAAAATTGTGTCTCAGCTTAATATCATGTCATTTTCAATTTCAAGAAATGCCGGTTGAGGGCGAGGGAAAGGGAGAAAATCCGCCCCAACATAAGGAAAAAAACCATATGTTAAACCTAATTTTCTTTAAATTTCCTCTTAGTAAATTCCAGGAAAGGAGTATTGTATGTTTGGAAAAATGAATTTTCTCGAACACTGATGGTAAGTTTGCCAAGCCTTAGAGGCATCCATGAGATGTCGTTTTTTTCCTTTACTACCTAAGAGACCTTCTTATCATTGCTAGGTAAGTTTCTATAGGAAGCACACAACTCACTGAGGAGAGGTAGGTATACATAGATAAATTCCATACGTATTTATCCAAGGATGGAGAATTGGAGATAAAAAGAGGTTTTAGCAAGAAGTTTCCTGTAATAATTTAACTTCTCAGCTCAAAGTGCATAATAGTGTATGGCAATGGGAGTTAAAAAACAATTTTTCCAATGAACGATGTGTGTGTGTGTGTGTGTGTGTGTTTGATGAGAGTGTGCACCCATTGTCCTCTTGATTGGTGAGATGATAGTAGATTAGAGAGTAGGCATTGAGTAGCACTCTCCATTACCATTGTATTCCCCTCGTATTCACTCTCAGGATTAGGATCCTCTTCTTGCACATTCTCTTAACTCCATGACTCCATGCACTATCCATGTTTAAATCCTTTGGATTTGACTCTATGTCGGTGAAATGAGCTATGCTATAGCCCCCCAACATTGACGCCATTTTCGGGGATCGATTGCCTAAGCTAGAGGATTCATTAGCATGTAGAATATTCATTAAGCACCAATGAGCTATGCTACAACCTCCCAACATTGACGCCATTGTCGGGGGTCAATTTCCTAAGCTAGTGGTTTGATGTGTTGGTGAACATGGCAAGACTCCATCAAAACTGAACCAACATCAACAAAGTGATATTGTGTCTTTTACTTTTTCATTTATATGCTTGTATAATCTAGAAATGTAAATAGTCTTCAATATTGTCCAATACCTTAGGTTGGATGCTCTTTTGTCGATATTTTTTGGAGTATACTTGCAAACTTGGGTGCTTGATGAAGGATATTTTACACAACATTTTTTGGATTAATAAGCTAATGATAAAATAACCTTGTGTAGTATCTCATGAAAAATGTGAATGTTTGAGCATTTACAACCTTGATAAGGTTTATTGTTTCCCTTTAATAGTAATTCAGGGTACTTTAGATGGATGATATTTGTATAATGATGTAAGATCCCAACTTTGTCAGTAGAAAATACTTCCTACCTCGCTAAGGGATTCTTCTCAATTAAGTTTAAGGAGGAGTCTGATGTTTCAAAGATTTTGGAGAAAGGTCCCCTCTTATTCAACATGACAATTGTCTGTGTAGTATTGTGGGAACCAATATTTGATTCGGTCAAATCCCTCTAGGGGATCCATCCAGTGTGGGTTGAATTCGAAGGGTTACCTAGCTAGCTATGGGATAATATCAGGCTGCTTGCGAGTCAGCTAGGCACCCCCTTGTTTGTCCCCAACAACAAGAGGGGTCTAGGAAGATATGCTAAGTGGGTGTGCATAGGGTGTATGTATCTAAGACCCCACCAAAGAGCATGGTGATCAATGTGGGAGCTAGGTTGATTACCATTCCACTCAATTTTGTAACTTACTTTGGGGCTTTCTTTGAGTGTAGCAAATTTGGGCACTTCGCAAAAGACTACCTCATGAAGGTAAACATAAATACCAATCCCATCGTGCAGGACTCCAGTTCAGGAGGCGTCATTCATAACACTACCAAGGGAACAACTAGGGTTGGGAGCGAGGAACAATTAAAGAGTAGCAAACGGACAAGAGCAAGGGAGGAAGAAGAGGCTATGATTTGGGACAAGGAGAACACCAAACTACAAGAGAAGACTCTGGAGAAATAGAGCTTTACACTGAATATCCCCCAAGGGCCATGCTATGAGAACACCCTCGTTTTTCCTATATTTTCTTGATTTTTCCTTTTGAGAATTTTTACTTTTTCTTTTTTCTTTTTTTTTATTTTTTTCATTTATATGTTTGTTTTTCCTTGCGATTATTTGTTTTCTTCCACACAAAAAAAAGCATCTCTCTCTCTCCCATTCCTTCTCCTTACTTTCATACGTATCACATGTCTCGTTCACACACATTTACACACGATTAGGCACGTTAAGAGTAGATATGCCCAGAGAGTCGAGTTCGTGAGATTACAACCGATTTAACAAGATCTAAGCTAGATCGCACGCATAGCCTATTCTTACACGGACTCCGATTTGGGTCTACATTCGGTCAATTGACAAGATTTAGAGCCAATTCACATGCATTATTCCATTTTGGCTTGATTTGACATCAATTCTATGCTTGACAACATTTGACCCCGATTTGCTATAGAGATTGGTTTGGTGCCTTGATATTGACCAGATTATGCTTGTTAGAGCCCGTTCACATGTGAGATTTTGACTTGGTCTGGTTTAGCAATTGATCACACGCTTGCGCATGATTAAAGGCCGATTTGATATGTTGATTGAAATTTTTATCGCGATTTGGGCCTGGACATAATTTAGAGTCATTTCACACGCACTGAGCCCAGATTAGCGCTTGGCTAGCCTTCAATTGGCAGATTACACACCATGCTAATACACTTGCTTATTGACCTTCTTGACACCAGATTTGACCTAGATTGATAGATTTTGGTGATCATGGATCCTGAGGCCTTGTTTGATAGGTCACTATGGATTTATGGTGAGTTAGACGGAATGCCTATATATATACATGTAGACACCGAGCAAAGATATATCCAACTTAAGTCCATAGACTGTCAGACACCTAGTTTCCACAATCTAAGAGCCCAAGCATACCCGACCTTGCCATATCACCTTCTTGATGGTTTTGGTACATCATATAGATATATGACGGAGGAGATTTCGGACTGTGTCACGTTAGCCCTTCGTAAGGATCGCCAAGGCACCTCCACAAACTACATCTTTGGACCTGTACGAAATTGGACCCTTTTATGATGATGAAGGTCGAAGGATGTACATGAGAAAGAGATCTAGATTTGGAGAGTACCCTACCTACGATATTGTTAGTGCTATTCCACCAGGTTCTTTATGAGGTACCTATAGGAGCATTTATGATGAGAGTACCTATACGTTGTTGTGTGGATAACTCTATTTCCCTTCTCAATGTAGTGTATTTGAGCCTACAGAAGACTCAATGATCATACCCTCTACACAGTCGACACGACTTAGATCACCTCTAGGATTCACATCATCCATACCATCTAGGAGACAGGCCTTTGCTGAGATCAGGGAAGACACAAAGGCAGATAGGGAGCATAGGAGCCAGAGCCTTACCAGTGCACTACCAAAGTTACCAGGCATAGAGACAACTACATCACATTCTTTGACTTCTATTAGTACACGTGCTAGAGAGGCCATAGAGACCACCCCACATACCAGATTGTAGGCCATGATCTCACCAGACACTAAGCTCGCTCGATCACATGCATCAGATACTCTAATGAGACATGTATCACCACCAAGAGGCACCACGCAGGTACGACTTGAGGATAGAGTTTCCACGATGAGCAAAGAGCACCATACAAAGGTTGTGCTACATTTCTTAGGCTATAGAGGATTCATGCCTTGGTTTGTTGACCTTGATGGACATTCCTACACTAGAGGTACCTTCTCAGATAACATTGACCCATATGGTAGGTAGTTAGAGTTCAAAGATGTCACATTGGTTCAATTGAGTTCTTTATTGATGAACTCAAGGGAAAATACATGTCCTTGCCGATCATCCCATATGATGTTGTAGAGAAAGCACATCCCAATGATTGTTTGGATACCCAAGTATATCCTAGGATAGTGGAATTACATAGATTGGAGCACACATTGGCCTATGTTGATGATTGTGGATGTAGATACTGACTAGAGCATACCACAAGATGTGTTGAGCCATCTGTGAGCATTATGGTATAACATGTTGGAGATCATCATGATAGGATTTATAGGGACACATATGGTACACGATATTCCTTGATATTGGATTTCCCTATTCTCTAGGCATGGATAAGATCCTATAGTGATGACCACGTAGACTCCACATACACCTACTAGACATACTTCCCCTGCTAGGTCGCCTCCCAAATCTCCATCACCATAGTCAGATTTTGCCTTAGAGCACATTTGATCGCTTGAAATCTAGAGTGATTGAGATGAAGGAGGCAAATGCCCAAATTGATGACATGATGAGTACACAAGAGAGAACTACCATAGAGCCACCTAGAGTGACTATTCCAGAAGCTGCTACTTGCTCCACATAGGACGTATAGCCTAGTGAGATGGCTCATATACCAGAGATAAGTATTGAGCCAATAGAGATAGATAGCGTGCCAAATTCTACACTTATTGATGATTCTAGTGCACCTATCATAGAGGTAGATGTCCCACTAGAGCCTATCTTTGAAGAAATTGCTGGCACGCATGACCATGAAAGAGTTGTGTCACATGAGGCTATAGTTTGATGAGCAACATTGTAATGGAAATGGACTATGAACATTGAGAATAGCGGAATTAAGAAAACTATAGTAAGCATTTTTATGAGAATACTTTGAGAAAATAGAGGGTGAACTTGATTAGAGGTAGCAACATAGCCATTATACTTAATTAACTTGGCATGAACAATACTTTGCAAGAGAGAGAACTAGAGAACTTGACAACAATTGAGGACCAGATTTATGTGGAGCCAGTCCCCCCTCCAAAAGGCTTTTGTATTATAATTTCTCCCATAAAGAGAGACTCGGTACATTACAAGCTTTGTGCTCCTTGAGACCTTGATGGTGCAATGAAGATAGAGAGCTTCATGCACCACAATTATGCCCGTAACTTAGCTAAATGTAAGCATTAACTTGTCCCTGCCCTCAATCCCAAGACCTCAAGCACCTTCAAAGGTGGAGAGAGCTAGCAAGGAATGAGGGTAGGGAAGAGGAAGAAGAAACATTCTTACGAGAAAGAAATAGTTCCTCATTTATCATCACTCTTGTTGATTAGCATAGCATAATAGCACAGTAATGATGATGAAGAAGATGGAAAGCTTCAGCATTGAATCATGTCTCTTGGTTGGATTTGCATTCCATAGCCAAGAGTGTTGGTGTAGGCTCTCAACTTCTCAATAAGCTCGGAGAAGGAGATGAAGTTCTTGCACTTAGCACTTCACACAATGAGAGTGTGTGTGTGAGTGAGTATACCCTTCAAGCAAGACCCTAGCTTTTCATGGTCAACCCATCTTCCTAGCTCATCATGAGATTTAATTGGACCCCCTAAGGCTTGGCTAATTGCATGCCTTGTACATTTCAAGCAACATGGGTAGGCTTTGGACAAGTGTCCTCATTATCCATTTGAGAGAGAGAGTTTGATAATATCTAGATAATTGGTTAATTAATCTAAATGCTCATTGGGCCCCTCTTTAGCCTAGTCAATAAGATTCAAGCACACCATGTGGCTAAGCATAGGAAGAACCTGACATGTGTCCTTGTGCTCCTCAAGGAAGGGATGCCCTTTGGATGAGTGGGAGGTCAAGTCAAGCATGTTCCTAGCTTTGGGGATCACCCCCTCCTTTGTAGGGGCCCTCTTTTACTTTAGCTCCTCGAGACCTTACCTTCCAAACATGGGGAAGCTTCTCAAGCACCTTAATCACCATGCATAGGCTTAGTATGAGCATGGAATCTCTCCCTCTCTCCCTCTCTCATATCCCTAGCTTGTAGGCTCGCCCCCCCTCTTTGTAGGGCTCAACTTTGAATTGGACTTGGACACCTCAAGCACATGACCAACTTGGCCAAGGACCTTAGCTATCAAGCATGTCAAGCACCTTAATTATTAAACACCTAAAACATGAACCTAGCTTAACCTAAGGTCCTAGGTCTAAGTACTTTTGACTCTAACCTTTGGAGGTCTTTAATGAAGCTAAGCCTAAGGTATTTCAAGCTCCATAAGCTATCATTTCTCTTTGACAGACCATCTCCCATTTGGACCCATTGACCTTGGTCCCGTGCTGAGATAGGTCCATAAGCACATGTCTATATTCTAGCTCTTGTTCCCATTTATTCTCCCACATTAAATGATCAGTTCAATATGGGAAAATCATTTGAGTTAGTTAGATATTAAAATTTATGACAGACACGCGTACGACAAGAGATAAGCTACACTAGCTAGCCACTACTCTCTAGACATATAAACCCATGCTAGTCTTGTGTGGTGAGAAGATGGGATTGTGAATATTTCATGATCTGATCCGATCGAGTTTCTTTGAAAAAACTCAAGCGCTTTATTCAAGATCCTCCCACACATCAGCTAGTGCAAGTTATGCCTAGACCATGCATGCCAGGATCCTTTAGAGACGAGTATGATGCGACGTACTTGCTGATGTTTGAGATTAACTTATGGACAATAGAGCCTTTATCTTACGAACGAGTCCCTAGATACGCATACTCATCCGACGTTGGTAGAGTTTTATAGACTTGAGCAAATGTTGATATATGGTGAAAATTGTGGACATCGGTACACACGAGAGTTTAGTACATATGGCGAGTTACTTTTGAGTGTGAGTGTCATGCTTACTTTCTAGTGTGAGTGTCATGCTTATGTTTGATTAAGTTCCTTGAGAGTGAGTACATAGAGGTACTGATCATTCTATCTATGTGCTGACGATCGGATTGAGATACACACCCATACCATTGATCGATCGAACACGTTATAGAGCTAGACTACCTATGACAACTCCAACAAATTCAGGTCATAGATCACCTCCTAGACTCATGAATGATTGTGATCCTCCACAAAGGATTCCTAGGACTATGCCACCCCTAGATGTAGCTCTACTAGAGCTTAGCCTCCCACAGAGTGAGCTTCATAGCTTAGATCGGTATGAGACTGATGACAAAGAGCCGACATGTGTTGCTCACCATCTTGATATAGAGTAGAGTGATACATTATTGAGTTATTCACCTACAAAGTAGCCACATCATATAGATGTTGCCATATAGCCATATGTTCTTGCAAAGACACGACCACATTTGCCAATCATAGAGAGTGGGCAGATACGACTTGTGAGACATTGTCACATCAGGTTCCTATAGACCACATTGATGAGACTATAGTAGAGGACACACCATAGATATCAGAGCCATTGGAGCCTAGTTTGGCCTCTACACACCACTATAGTGCTACTTTAGCAGGGCACATGAGGGATTCTAGCCATAGCTCGACTAATAGATCTTACCATGGGACTAGGTAGGTTTATGTTCCCCATCATAGAGATCTTCATGATAGATGTTTGTCTAGTGACGACACACTTGTGTTGATAGCAAGCCATAGAGCGCATGATGGTGCATCACAGGGATGACTAGCTTCTAGACGATCACTAGAGGCACAAGAATTTTATGAGGAACAGGTTTTCTAGAGGCCGTGTAGTAGCATACTCCACGATGAGCTCATAGTTCTATTACACTTCCTAGAGCAGATACATTATAGTAGAGGTGCTCATAGAGGGACCACAACAGTATACAAGATGTTCACGGCGATGACATGGCCATCTACTACGAGACAATCTAGACCCAGAGTTTGACAAGCTAGAGCTTCAAGATGACCATGTGTGAGGAGAGCTCGACATTCATTGAGATATCGCAGACATTAATGATTTGGTTACCGAGGAGCCAATCACCTATCACACCATGGGTTGACACGAGCCATAGCTCACCAGATATTTTTGTTGACCATGTTGTTGACTTAGAGCTAGGCTATTGAGGGACCCTGGGCCATAGAGTTCATTGACCACAAAGTCATAGGTCGATGTCATCCCTAGACCCATTATTTGTGCTACAGATTCCACTATCAATATGGAGTTAGGTGCTAGTTAGTTGATGACCATTAGACAAAGAGTAGTTTTTATTGTTTGGAGAGAGTTCTTTTATCCCTCTTAGTTGCACTAGACCCTTGATTTGTGTAGATTGACTATGGTTAACTATATACGTACACATATACGAGAGACACTTTTTTCCCTTTGGGTTTTTTTCTCTAGACATCTAGGTTTGAGACCATAGTACATGATGTTTTTTATTTGTGTTAGGCAATAAAACTCATTTCTATGCTAGCACACCTTTCTAGGTGGTAGTGTTTTGTTTATGGTTTTGTAGCATAGATGGACTTCAGCTTTCGTGCAACATGGATATATCGAGCTTCAGCATTGCATGCTTGCTTCCACAACTATCATAGAGATGCAACGAATATCTCCAGGTGTACTACTTTTTGTGCTTTAAGTTATATGGTTGCTAGAGAGCAAGTTTAGGCAGCTTTCTAGGAAGCCACACTTGGATGTCGTGAGGTGCTCATTGTGTTATATGAGTATTGCATTGGGCTATGCTCTCTTTTATGAGGCTGACATGGACTGCAGCTCCATGGTTACACAAATGTGGATTGGGATGGTAGTCTATTTGATTGCCAATGGATTTATGTTCTCACGTGGGAGGGATGCTATCATAAGGAGTAGTAAGAAGCAACTCATGGTTGCTTTGCAAAGTATAGAGGTTAAGTACAGGAGTGCTTGCAATGGCAACATGTGAGGTAGCATGGGTGGAGAATGTGAGGGATTAGGCCAACTAGCCCATCACACTAACCGTACTAACCTTATCTATTATTTGATCATATAAAGCAATAAGAAAAAGTGAGGGATTAATTCTCACTAAGAGCTCCACCCAAAACTCTATCTCTCCTTCCTCGCATAGCATGCCAAGCACTCACGCACTCTTCATAAATGGTATCAGAGCCAAGTTGGTTGCCGACGAGAGAGCTTTATCATTGTGAGTGCTTTGTGCACTATTTGGAGTTGATTTGTAGTCGTTCTTGAGTGCTTACAAAGGAGAGTATTCATCCAGAGTTTTGTCCTTTGATTGCACACACATTGGAGTGCATTGGTGTGTGCTTACAGCAAAAATTTTGTAGCCACGTATGGGATTGTGGAGTTGAGATCTTTTCAACATGTGTTTAGCTCATTTAGGAGACGATTTTACTGAGATTTTGGACCATCTTTTTGTGGTTATTCAATCCAAAATGTGGCAGATTAGTAGAAACAAGTTTTCACATGTGCATTTTTTGGTCCAAAAAAACACATTTTGGGCCATAATTTCTCAAAAAGAATTAGATCATTGCAACCTAGGAGTTTTTTTTAGGGTTTTGGCACGTTTTAGATGCAATGGTGGTGTCCATTTGACCTAATATTGGTCACATTTTGGCACGTTTTAGGAACAATGGTGGTGTCCATTTGACATGATATTGATCACATTTTGGCACGTTTTAGATGCAATGATGGTGTCCATTTGACCTAACTTTGATCACATTAATGAAACAATCTGCATGACATTAGTATTCTCTCCACATACACACACATCGGCGTTGTGTTTTTGAAGCGCGCACACACACACACACACACACACACACACACACACACACACACACATCAATGTTGTGATTTTGGAAACACACACACATGCAGCTCTTTGGCATCAAAGTAGCGGCATCATCTCTTTGGATTGCGACATCAGTGAAGCATCTTTGAGCTCAATGGCTTCGACATAGAGTGCAAAAGAGAGCGCATTGGCTTTCTCGGTGTTTTGCATCGATGTTCGACATCCGCAAGATGTTTCCGTTCGGTATCGACATCCAGTGGTTCTCTTAGCATCGACATTGGATTCAACATTGATACAATAGTTTTTACGACATTGTTAGAGATAGCAATTTTGAGTTACTGCTTGGCATCTTAGTGTTCTGTTTGCACATATTTTTTGATGTATGATAATCGTGGTTTGGTTATGTGATGCTTAGCCGTTGATAGCTCGTGGGTTATTAGTTTTCATCATTTTGTCAAACTCACAGGTCTAGATAGGTACAGGTTTTATTGGACTTCTTGGCAGGCTTGCTATTATGAGTTTGTTGTTCTTACACTTGACTATCATCCCACTATCATATGCATGGCATCTGTGAATCAATTTTGCCTAGCCTAGTTGGCTACTATTGACAGGTATTTCCAGTAACAAATTCTAGGTTTAGTGCGTATGGATATGCGTGATTAGCAGCTTGTGTGTGGTTGAGCTATGCGTAGAGCAATTTTTTCTCCCCATGGGGAGCTCACTTTGGTCAAGATTTAGCTTGCATCTCAATGTCACCTATTTGAGCACACGTCCTGCAAATTTGCAGTGACGGTTTCACGTTTTTGGATGTATGCTATGTTGCAGAGATTGCCATTATGGAGCCAATTTTGGCTTGTTTTCGTAGTCCTAGTGGTTTTTGAGACAGTCTGAAAGAGCCCTTTTTGAGATTGTGGCTAGGTGTTTGCATAGCCTTTTGTGAGGGACATTGCACAAGGTTTTTTTGAAGTCAGGCACTGGGGGCCGGGTTACCCAATGTGAGGTGGATAAGGTTGCTAGAGATCCCCATTTGTGGCCTTGCCATAGGGCATGTATAGACAGGTATAGGTGGTTTGACACCAAGTTGGCAGTCTTTTGACAATTTCTTTGAGCAGTATTTGCCAGTTTATGCCTTGTCAAGCACTCTTTATTGGTTTATGCATTGTGTTTCACTCAGTTTTGCTTGAAATCTTGATCTCTATACAGAGGAGACTCTGCTATATTTTTCTTGTGAGTCCTCTAGTTTGCTTACATCACTCTTTTGCATTGACATTACAATGATTTTGCTAAGTTTCTAGCTGAGATTTTGATCTCACAATAGAGAAGACTCTACTAAAATTTTCATAGAATAGAGGACTCTGCTAAAAATTTTGCATAAGTTCTTAGCGTTCCAGTTTTGCAGTTAGCTCGTCATTACATGGCTCAATCTTTTGAATAAGAAGATTACTACACTAGAGAAGATTTTGGTAAATTTTTTGTAAAAAATTTACCATACGTTCCTAACGTTACTCTTTTGCAGTCAGCCCTTGTCATTATGGCTAGATCTTTTGCAAAAGAAGATTACTACACTAAGAAATTTGATGGCACAAATTTCACCATATGGAAGCAAAAATGCTTGATGTCCTAATCAAAAAAGGACTTGTAGCACCATTGAAAGAGCATAGAGAGGGTTTGTACACTGATGATTAGTGGGAGGAGCTCGATGCTCGTGCCACGACAACTATTAGGTTACATCTTGGTGAATTTATAATCTTCACGATTATGGACAAGACCAATGCTATAGAACCGTGGGAATCTTTATGTTTGGCATGGGATGGTAAGAGTGCATTGAACAAAGTGTTTCTGATGAAGAAGCTTATGTGTCTTAACAATATGAAAGAAGGTAGCATGTCAACTCACACCTCAATGAGTTTAACAATGTGTTTACTCGGTTGACATCAAAGGGGCTTAATTTCAATGATGAAATGAAAGCCATTTTCTTGGTAGTTCTTTGCATGTCTCATGTAATATATTTAACACTACCATTAGTAACTCCATCGCTAAGGGCAAGCTCATTTTTAGTGATTTTTCTAGGTGCTTTGCTCACGGAAGAGATTCAACGTCTGTCTCTTAACACTAGTGGGCATGGTGATGCATATATGGCAAGTGGAAGTAGCCTAAGAAACAATCAAAGGAAAAGAGGTCATAGTCAGAGTCATGGTCATTCACAATATTGCAAGAACGCATGTAGCAAGAGTCATGGATGTGACACAAGAAACATTGAATGCTACCATAGTCACAAGAAAGGACACATGAAAAAAGGATTGTCATTTGTTGCAAAGGGAGAAGGGTAAAGCCATTGTCGTAAGTTTTGCACCTCCTAAGAGTAGTGTGAAGATAGAGGAGCCCAATGTCATTGAGTTTCCATGTTGATGTTTTTTCTAATGTGCCGGAATTGTTAGATGTACTAGTCTTTGAAGTACGCGAGAGAGAGAGAGAGAGAGAGAGAGAGAGAGAGAGAGAGAAGCAATGGATAAGAGAGAAGAGATGAGACCTTTGTTTGCAGGGGCTAAAACTCACAGTGAATATGTAATCCCTCTTATTCTATTATGTACATTAAAGAAAAAGTGTAGTGGGTGGGCGCTTGGTCTAACCGGCTATATGGAGCTTCACCCCAACAACCTCCCACGTAAAGGCCAATGTGGCCATGAGGGAGAAAACCAAAGGAAACCGTACAAACCCTATACAAGCGCATCATCAAGTATGACCTCAGCCAACGTCCACTTGCTCACTGAATCTGTGTGCATCCAGCTCTAGCTGTAGAGAAAGTACAGAGCAATCAACCACATACTCCTCACCATAAAGCTGCACACATTCCAAAGGTATCTCAACATACGTTGCAAAGTGCCCCTATGCTCAAGGACAATATTAGCCACTGCACAACTGACTACTCCCCATTGCAAATGCATGTACCACAAATGCAATCTCAGGTCTTGATATTAATATCTCATACATGAGACTCCAGAATGCTAATGCAATTTTGAAAATCTCTACCAATTTGGCCATTGTCAATCAAATCTGGCTCAAAACTCCACTCATGGCAATCATTAAGACACCCAAACTCTGATCGTTGGAATCCATCCTCATGTCCATCGCATGTCACATGCGTACCAAAAGCATTTGTCTACAAAGAAACCCTGTGTGTCAAGAGCAATGTCCAGCTCCAACTCACACACATCAACCTTTGGCCTAAGTATGTCCATGAATGACTCAATCATGACTAAATCCTCAGTATTCAAGCCATTCATATCCGTCATCGCATCCACAGATGACAAAGCCCTACTGCACAACTGGCTTAACATGCTCACCAACTAGAGCATCATGCAGCCTATCCGCAAAGGAGATACGCCTCGTCTCTCTACATGGCCACGTACTCACAAAGATTGTGTTGTCTTGAATGTGACGTACTTGCATTGCATAAATCATGCCAGCACTGACACCTCACATTATGACTAGCTGTTTGGGATGCAATTTGAAATTGTGTGCGTCCAACACCACCTGGCATCCGATGTCTCGTAACTAACCCACATAGATTTTATGTCAAACCTGGTACATGTCATACATCTCACAACATATATGATGCACCACTCCACAATGATAGCATGGCATCTCGTGCACCAACTATGTCATGCACTGAACCATCAGCTAGACACACGCGTCCAAGCATACCACTAGCATATGTGCTAAACCAAAACCACTCACGATTGGGCATGACATGAAACCTAGCACTTGCATCTAGTATTTAATGCAAAGGTAATGTGCCATTAAAAAACAACATAAGAAAGTCAAGAGTAAACATAGAATCAAAATCGACATCTGCATCATGTGTAGCCTCATATGCTACATATGCTCCCACATCTATCAAAGTGACAGAATCTCTCTTGCACTATCCCCTATGTTGTCTCATTTGTTGAAAACAACACCAACATGCATGCCCTGTATGACCACAATGCCAACAACAACATCTCTTGTTTGTGCAAGGAATTTTTGAGTGAAATATGGGCTTGATGACAAGTGACTCTAACCCACGCTTGGAAATATAGACATTCTGCTTGGATGTACTGTATAGATTCCATCAATGGTAAACGTGCCTCTGTAATGTTTGTTGCAACATTACACAGGAACCAAAACAAACTTTCTTTGTTCTTGGTGGTGCTGGGTCAAAAATTATTGTCTGCATTTCACTAGGTAAGGCACAATAAACTTGGAGTATATTCAGATCTAGAAAATTTTCCTTCATTCTCTCATACGAGATTGGGAATGTTATATCAATTTCTTCTTGTTCAATCTAGAAAGAGATATCCTTCTCGTAAAATGTTTGCATAACAGAAATTCTCAACAATAAGTACAACATTAAGACAATCACTCTCTAGTTGCTTTGCATACAAAATCTAGATAGGGAAGGTTCGTCTTGGAATAGTAAAACTGTTATAGTAAAAAAAAAAAACCTAGAAAAGTTCTCAGCATCAAGTCTAGGTGAGGTGACTATAAGACACAAATCTTTTTGCCACCTTACTAGGCCCTTTTGTAGTCCAAATAGCACATCAATGTGTATTGTTCTTTCATGCACTTTATCCTGTGCGATAATAAAATATGCTAAGAGTTGGATTTCCACAAGCATTTATCTCATAAGCATTCCATTTCTCATATAGTTGATTACTATATGAGGCCCCATGCAATCCTGAAACTTAATTGTGTAACCAACCCTATAAAGCAAATTCTTCAACAACCCTCTTTTGGCTACAGATGTTTCGGCCACTCTTTGAGGTTGTGTGCAACCAATTCCTCCTTTTGTTGTGTACCCTGCTTTTGCTTGATATTGTGTACATAAACCGTGTTATTTTCCCTGAACTAGCATGCTTTTTGTGGTTTGCCACAATGTATGGCTGGTAAGCATCGCATACCAAAAAAAGATTGTAGCTACATAGATATGCCGTGATAGCAATAGTCAACACAAGCGATTAAAATTCTAGAGTGTTTGTAGTGCTTGGAGTATTTGCAACGCATGCGATCGAAAAATCCTCGAGTATCTGCAACGCGTGATACTAATTTCAACTACGATAGCTATTATGCTACATGGAGCATCCTCTAGCCTCATTCAGAAAAACCTTGTAGGCCAGCCAAGTAAATAGCGGTGTGGGATGAGGAACTGCAATGGAGCAAAGATTGACGATGATGTGAATGAAATAAACAGTGTAACATTTATAAGCTGTTCAACTTACAAGATGCTCAGAGGTGTGTTATATCGCTATAATTTCCAAGTAGGCTAGTTGAAGAATTGCCCCACTTTGCCTATGTATGAGGTAGGGCACACCTTTTCATTCTTACAAACTTTGGAGAGACATTGTGCCAAGTTCCAACTCTCCATCATACTTTTCGATGGCACGTGCACTGTATGCTAAATGCCAATGAAGCATTAGGTCGGTTACAGATTGTGTGCCCAAGATTGGGCGTGTAGACGTGGAGGCCAAGGGGCATTATCTGATACGCACAGAATGGAGGCGTGTTATATCGCTATAATTTCCAAGTAGGCTAGTTGAAGGATTGTCCCATTTTGCCTATGAGGTAGGGCACACCTTTCATTCTTACAAATTTTGGGGAGACATTGTGCCAAGTTCCAACTCTCCATCATACTTTTCGATGGCACGTGCACTGTATGCTAAATGCCAACGAAGCATTAGGCCCGTTACAGATTGTGTGCCCAAGATTGGGCGCGCAAACGTGGAGGCCAAGGGGAATTCTTTGATATGTTACACAGAACGGGCGGAGACCAAGGTCTTGGACAGACACTGCTCCCTGCCCAAGCTCGGGCGGGGGTTGAGCGTCTCTGCCAGCTCACCCAGGGTCTGACGGCAAGCCAATACGATGGACACAGCTCTTGAAAGTCCTTTTCCTTTTGGAGAACATATTTCAGCTAATGTGTAACGCATGCCTGCCCATCGCCAAAAGTGACGAGTAGGCGCATAGGCAATGTGTAAATAGCCTTAGGCTGGGTTCAAATGAGTTGGCGACAGAGAGAGGGGCAGGTGTGAGCATCCCTGTTGGGCAACAAAATTGATGCTTTCCTATTGACCCAACAAAAATCGAGCATGCCTTTTAGCGCCGAATGTTGGTAGCAGGGCTTGGGGACAATAGCACGTACTGACCTCCACACGTCTTGCTGCTACAGCGCGCCCATTGGTTAATAGAGATTTGCGCTTTTTAGTTTACATCTTATTGTCTCCGTTCTTAACTTCTTTGTGAACAAGGGAGGCCGGGCTCGTCTGAACCCGCTCTTAGTTTAAGGGCCAGGCCACTTCAATGTTTTGTTGAATGTTTTGGAAATAGCCATTCCCGCGCGTCTGAACCCGCCCTTAGTTTAAGGGCCAGGCCACTTCCATGTTTTGTTGAATGTTTTGGAAATAGCCATTCCCGCGCTGCATTATTTGTGAGAGGAGCGATGGCGGATCGCAGTGCAAAACCTGAGGGACGAGCTCACAAACGTATCATTTCCGATCAGCAGAAACGGCGTGATATTGCCTTGCAGAGACAAAGCCAAAGCCGTCGCGACCTTCAGCACCATGCCCGCCAGCTCGTTTCGCTTGCTGTCCCTCTCTCGTCGTCTTCTTGCTTTGGAGCACAGGATGCAGTTAGCGTTGATCAGGACGAAGAAATAAGCGATTTCCGAGAAAAGGAGCACATGGATTCAGCTCAGTTTAAGGACTTTGCTACAAATGTTGACAACAATGAGGTGGATGCGCTAGAAATTGAAGAAGAGAATGCTGTCGGAATGCTGCAGGCCACCAAGCTCAAGGGGAGCAAAGCCCGTGAATGGTTCAAGCAACAGTTCATGCTGCCTGAGTGGATGGTGGATGTTCCGAGTCGTCTGAGCGAAGATTGGTATGGTACTTTACGCACAGCGTCTGTTTTACTTTTTTAATCACTCATTCTCACTGCCTCATGTTGTAGTCTCTAGGTTTTATGTACAAATCTTGCTGCTATCATTTTTTAAACCATATAGTGTCTTTCTTACATATGTCAATGTATCTTTAATGTACACTGATAGATCTCGAGTTTTGTAATGAGCAAAGTAGAAGTATTGTATATCTTTTTGCTGACAAAGTTCGTCCCTGCTTGAACTTGTCAATCAACACTTTTCAAAGCAATTTGCCTTATTGCATTGATATTGAGTTTCAAGACTTATTTTGTGATTATTGCCTCCTGAAATGTGCTGAGTGCGACTGTTGGCATTTATTGCCAACCTACAAACCGTGTCTGTGAAAAATGGATCCTCAAACCCTGGAGGTTGCTCCACATACACCTCCTCCTCTAAATCGCCGTTGAGAAAAGCCGAAACAACATCCATCTAAAAAACCGGCCATCCAGAAAAGGCAGCAAGAGCAAAAACTATCCGAATGGTCGCCATCCTCATAGTCGGTGCAAAGGTCTCATCATAGTCCACAGCTTGTCTTTGAGAGAAGCCCTTGGCAACTAGTCGTGCTTTGTGCTTGTCCAAAGAACCATCAGATTTGTACTTGGTCTTGTAGACCCATTTGACACCAATCACCTTCCACTTGGTAGGCCGCGGAACCAACTCCCAAGTGTTGTTCTTGTTGATGGAATCAAGTTCTTTGAGCATGGCCAACTTTCACTTCGGTTGTGAAAGTGACTCCTCAATTGTCAGAGGATCTCTGTCCTTGATCACCGTCGACATCAAAGCATAGTTCACTTGTAATAAAGTCCCATCTACGTCAGCAAATTGAAGTCGCTAAGATCGTCGTGTAGTACCTGCTTCATGCTAGTCGAATGGAAAATCTGAAGTTGTTGCATCTCGCAAGGTCTCCAATAGCCACTTTGGTAACTTGTTTGACTTGCTCCGCGGGGGAGGAGCTACTTGTATATTTGGCTTTAACTCTGCACTATGGTGAGAATCACTGTCATCTGCATCATTTGAAATGGGTATATTCTTCTCTGAAGCCCGAGGGACAAGAGGTGGAGAAGCGGGTTCATCAAGAGGCAATACATAATCTGGGTCTCCAAGTATCATCAAATTTGGTGTCGTGGAAGACTTGGGAGCAGAAGCCCCCTTTGAAGGTAAAAACTCGTCAAAGACAACATCACAGCTGAGTACAACATCCTTCTTCTCTGGATCATAAAGGCGATATCCCTTGGAAAGAGAGTTATAGCTGACAAAAACCATTCTCTTGGACTTGGGAGTCAAACTTCCCCCTCTGCTCTGTCACGATTGTGACTATGTTAACAGCAATACATCTACTCCTAGTTGCAGATACGCGAAGTGCCATGCCAAGGAGGACCCCTGCGTTTGGATGGTCACACCCCTTCGCCCAAAGGACGTGTCTCTTCGCCAAAAGCCACACTCCTTCGACGATTGGTCACACCCCTTTGCTCTACGGGTGCGACTCTTCGCCCAATGGTTGCAGCTCTTCGCCAAAAGGATGTGTCTTTACATCTAAAGTCACGTCTCTTCACCAGGAGACGTGTCTTTTCATTTATGTCTCTTTGTCTCCTATATAAGGAACCCTTGTATCACACATTCAATCAATCAAACACAAAGTTTGCTAAGTCTTGTCTCGAGTACAGTTCAAGTTTCTTAAGTCTTAATCACGAGTTTAAGTACTTAATTAAGGATTAGCACGTAGAATCCTCACAGTGGTATCAGAACAAATTTTTTCCGGGACCCGAAGGTTGTGAGCCTCTCACCCTTGCCGCTACACTCTACCCCTTCTCGGAGTTGCATGGAAGCTGAAGAAAGATGGTATGCATATGCATACAAGCATGAGGTAACCCGAATTTTTCTGTTCCAATTCTATAAATAAAGACGGAACACAAATGTGGGTGCGTAGCGTACCCTGAGAGCCTCGTGTACCTTTGCTCGGGTTGTACTCCTTCTAACCCGCCCTCGCACCCCTTCCCGTGAACGGGCACACGACAAACATGCCCTTTTTCTCCGTGCTCGCACCTTTTCCAAGGGTTGTGCCCCTTTGAAGTTTGTGCACCCTTTCCCAAATCATGCGCTGTTGCCATGGCTGAATGAAGGGCTGAATCACTGGCGTGCTGGCTGGGCTGAAACACTGCATGCTCTTCACGCACCCCTTCCCCAGGCACCCCTTGGCGCATCATGCTGAAACGATGCCATGCTGACACGCTGAATCGAATTCTGGAAACGCTCTACGCTGCTGAATTTCTTACGTTGGGCAGTTTTTTTAACGCTGGCAGCTTGTCCAATCAACGCAAGGGTTTTTATTAAAAACACCCGGCCATGCACTTGATTAAGTTGGCGGCCCAGAACTAATTAAAAACCATGTGAAAGCCCCTTTTCACTTGAACCCTTCAATTAAAACTTACTTAATAAAAAAGTGAAGAACCCAGCAAGATAGTTAGCGAGAGTTTCCAGATTTGCCACCTTGCCTCCCCTTGGCTCCTCCTCTCACACTCGTCCTCTCCTCCGTGCGCCATCGGCACCGTATCCATAGCAAACGTTGAATTCAAAGTGGACATCCCCTAAGTTCCATACAAAGAGGAGATTCTGGACAGCGTTCTCGTGGAAATTCCTACTACACCGAAGTCATAATTATTCTGGATACTCCAAAACCGGAAGTTATTGAGATTCCCGATTTGTCATAACCGGACTTGATAATTATTTCTCATTCCTCGACTCCAGAGCGTAAACTTTTTTCCTCCCGAAGAATCTATTCCCAACCCAGAACTTGCATCTGTTCGAGAATTCCCTTTGAGGCGTAACCATGCCGAATTCTCAGGATGGAGGTGGTCAATTTGACGATGCCCTTACTCTTATTAAGGAGCAGATGACCACACTTTCCATAAGCCTCGCATCACTTCACACTCGCTTGGATGAGATGCACACGAAAAACACTTTTCGAAGTCGACCTGTTGTTTCTCGAACTACAAATGCAACATCTGCAACACCTTTTTCCGAAGCTTCAGTGGATGAACCAAACGAACCAGATCCAACTGAAGAGGTAGACAATCGCGAACTTCAATTACTTTATAAAATTTTTAATGCTGCACAGAAGAAGAAGCTTGATGTTAAATTGCCGGAACCGTACAATGGTCGCCGCGACAAGCGCGTGTTGGACCATTGGCTGTTCAAAATGGAGGTTTACTTATCAAACACAGACTTGGTCGAAAGTAAAAAAGTTGCACTTGCTAGTTCTCTGCTCAAGGATACAACATTTCTTTGGTGGCAACGACGGGTTGCTGATGGTAAACACATACCTTCTTGGGATAAATTCTGGCGTGCTATTCGTAAGGCGTTTGAATCTGCCAATGCGGATTTTTATGCCCGGTCCTCTCTTCGCCGCCTGAACCAGACAGGTTCCTTGGCCACGTACATCACAGAGTTCCAAAGGCTAACTCTGGAGATAGAGACCCTTAGTCCCTCTGATAAACTTCACAGCTTTATCGACAGACTCGAACCCAACCTGAAGGATGATGTGCACAAATACAACCCTACCACCTTGGATGCTGCAATTTCCTATGTGGAGCATCTTGGCGATAATCGGCGCCCTACACGGAATTTTCTCCCTGGTGACAGATCTTCAAACAACGCTCGCTTTTCACAACGCGATTGTAGAGACAGCTATAGCCAAAATCAGCAACATCGGTATCAGTTCAGACAGCAAGCAACGCAACCTTATTCAACTTCAAGGTTCTATTCTCAAGATCGACAATCTGAAAGCAGATCTTCTTCACATGTTCCTCCACTTGATCGTGGTAAAGAACGTGATTTTTCTCAAGATCGGCATTCCAATACTCAACAAGGCTCTTCGTCAAATGCATCTTCGACTTCAAAGAAGGAAGGATTATGTACAATTTGTAGTGGTGACCATAGATGGTATCAATGTCCAGAGAGACCAAATCCGTCTAATTCGAAAAGAAATTCCAACGCGGAAACATCATCGAATCTTGAACAACCAGATTCTGCTAAGGATAAAGGAAAATCAGTGGTCAATACAATTCGTGTCTCAGAGGATACGACTATTCTTATGAAGCATGCTCAGTGCAATTCTTCAGTTTTGGAGCCTCTCTCAAAGCAAGTTTTGAGCCTTCTTGGACTACTCGATGGTCGCTCCATCAATATTTTGGTGGACAGCGGATGCTCGAATAATTTCGTTAGCACTCAGATAGTTCAACAGCTTGGCTTACCAACTCAAAAGACTTCTCACTTATATGATGTGAAATTAGCAGATGGATCAATTTTGACTTGTGATCAGACAACTCGACAGTTGCAGTTCGAGATTCAAACTTATGCAGATCAACTGGATTTTGAAGTCATGCCTTTATCTTATTACGACATGATTCTTGGTCAGCATTGGTTATTCCAATATGATCCAGCAATTAGCTTTCGAGGACATACTATCAATTTGTTCAAAGATGGACAAGAATTGACTTTATATGGGCTTTCTCATGCGGAAAGAGTGATTCAAGCCTCACGTGTACTAGTCAAGCGGCATGATACAATGGATTATGAAGAGAATATGATTTCTAATACAAATGCAGATATTGTTATTGATGAATTTTTGAATTCATTAACTTCTCTTGAATCAATTGATGAAGACAAAGATAAAGATAAAGATATAGTTGCAGATTCCGAGTCTGAAGACGACTATGCTTTCTTTGATTCTTTACTGGATGATGATATGCCAATTACAAGTCATGAAGTTACAGTTTCAGAAGATGATTCTGAAGAATTTTGGGATTCGTTATTGGAAGATGATTACAGTCGCAAGCCAAAATCCTCTCCAGTGATTACTAAAGTTGAAGTTACCCCATCTGAAGAGTACCTTGAGAAGATTTCCTCTTCCCCAAATATTTCGCAGTTACTGGAAGATTTTGAACTAGAAATCTTAGATCACACGAAGGATTTTGAAGATCAACCTCTTGTTGCAGTCAACTTGCAGATTTCTCTAAAAAGTCTTTGAACAATGCAATGATATGGGACTTAGCAGTCAAAGCAAAAAGGTTTCGCAAGAAGCAAAGGTTCAAGACAAAGGTTTCCGATAACTCAAAGATTGAAGATTTTCGAAGATTCAATGCTTTTCCAGAGTTCTATCAACATCAGAAGTCATTTCTTTGACACGGGCTCTCATTTTAAATGGGAGGGAATGTCACGATTGTGACTATGTTAACAGCAATACATCTACTCCTAGTTGCAGATACGTGAAGTGCCATGCCAAGGAGGACCCCTGCGCTTGGATGGTCACACCCCTTCGCCCAAAGGACGTGTCTCTTCGCCAAAAGCCACACTCCTTTGACGACTGGTCACACCCCTTCGCTCTACGGGTGCGACTCTTCGCCCAATGGTTGCAACTCTTTGCCAAAAGGATGTGTCTTTACATCTAAAGTCATGTCTTTTCACCAGGAGACGTGTCTTTTCATTTATGTCTCTTCGTCTCCTATATAAGGAACCCTTGTATCACACATTCAATCAATCAAACACAGAGTCTACTAAGTCTTGTCTCGAGTACAGTTCAAGTTTCTTAAGTCTTAATCATGAGTTTAAGTATTTAATTAAGGATTAGCACGTAGAATCCTCACATGCTCGCTACATGCTCGAGGTGGATAGAGCCTTGGGCGAATTTGTGTAGACTCGATTACTATAAAGATAGCTACCTTTCTCTACTTGATTAGAGTAACTTTATCCTTAGATGTATCTTGTGGTTTGTTATGGGATTTTTCCCCAAGATCTCATTGTACTTCTTGTGAGAGTGAGGAGCGGAGAGGGTGTGAGCCACGCGCGCCGAAAATGCTAGAGGGAGAGAGAGAGAGAAAAACACAAGTGCTCTGCAAATGATGCTCTCAACACACAATGAATGACTACAAGACCCTAACCATTCTATTTATAGAATGTGAGGTTGAGGTAGGGCAAAATGTGTAACTGGTGCAAAAAACATAAAAACCCAAAAAATGACTAAAAATATGTGCACCCAGCCAGCCAGGCTCATAAAATGACCGGTTGGACACGTGCTAATGTGTCCGTCCATGCAATCTACATGATGTGCGATGGGTGGCCAACCCGGGACAATCACTAGCCGTACAAAATGGCGAAGCAACGTGGTGTAACTCAACACCCCCTCTCAGCATCGGATGTTGAGACAACACAAATGAGTTAAAGGTGAGAAGCCAAAGTCCGTTGAGGTACAACCTTCGTGAAGATGTCTGTTGCATTGTCCGTTGTAGGGACATACTCCAAATGAAGATCTCCAGCCAAAACCCGCTCCCGAACATAGTGGTTCTGCACCTCAATGTGCCTTGTTCGAGCCAAGATAGGGTTCTTGGCAATAGCAATGCAACTCTGATTGTCACACAAAAGACGAGTCGTAGCAGTGTGGGAAACACAACTCTCATAGTAATCTCCGTAGCCATATGGCCTCACAAGCAGCATAGCAAGCTGCACTGTACTCCTCCACTATGGAAGATAGCACAATTGTGGGTTGCTGCTTACTGCTCCATGAAATGGGTCCCGAGCCGAGTGTGAAAAAAACTACTGTAGTAGAGCGCCGAGTATCTGGATTTCTTGCCCGATCTGAATCGCACCAACCAAGTAAGGTGCAACCCTTGGAGCGACCAAGGAACACACCCATGGTCCAAGGTGCCGCTTATGTACCGTAAAGTACGCTAGGCACACTGTCAATGCTGCTGACGAGTTCGGGTATTGAAGGAACTGAGGACAAAAACTGTGTAACAGATGTTTGGTTGGGAATAAGTCAACCATACAAGGCAGCCAACAACATTCCTGTACTGCTCCAAGTCAATCTGTGGGGAAGGATCGTGAAGCTATATGTTCTCTCCGGGCTCCAAGTCAATCCGTGGGGAAGGATCGTGAAGCGATATGTTCTCTCCGGGCTCAAGAGGAGTGCCGATCGGTCTGCAGCCTATCATCTGGAATCTCTCCAGGATAGCCTTTGCATACTCCGCTGAGAAAAGAAGATGCCGTTTGGTGTTTGAAAAATCTCGAATCCAAGAAAATAGTGAAGAAGCCCAAGATCAGTCATCTCGAAACGTGTCTCCATAGCTTTCATGATTGACTTGATCTTGCTGGTCCATGAGCTTGTGACAATGAGATCGTTCACATAGACAATCACTATCGCAACCAAAGAGTCATCAGAGACAACATACCATTTGGAATCTGATGAGGTACGCCGTAACCCCAGCTTCACAAGAAACTGGTCAAGTGTGAGGTACCACCGTCGTCCAGCCTGCTTCAGTCCATACAATGCTTTCCACAATTGATAGACCCAATCCTCCTTGCCTAGTATACAATACCCGGGAGGGTGCTCCACATAAACTTCTTTATCCAAATCTCCATTCAAAAACGCACTTTTGACATCCATCTGGAAGATAGGCCAACCAAAGTTGGTTGCTAGAGCAAATACTGTGCGTACGGTAGTCATGTGAGTTGTGGAAGCAAAGGTCTCGTCAAAGTCCAGGCTTGGTCGTTGTGGGAATTCCCGAGCAACAAGTCTCGCCTTGTGTTTGTCGAGGGAACCATTGGCCTTGTACTTTGTTTTGAAAATCCATTTCGTAGAAACCACCTTTCGCTTGTTGGGCCTGGGAACCAAAGTCCAGGTTTTATTCCGCTCGATAGCATCCAACTCTGGTTGCATGGCATGCTTCAAGCAATCATGCTGGAGTGTTTCCTCCACCGAGGAAGGCTCAACCGGTGAAGCCTGAATCTGGGACATGAGAGCAAAGTTCGCGGACTCTGTGCCGTCAAAACTTGCCTCTACTTGAGGCGTGCAGAACGTCGAGGTTGTCTAGGTTTTGGTGAGTCTGGTAACTTCGTGACTCTAGAGGAAGAAACCGTAGAGTAGAGCCAACCAGATACTGACTTCTCCTTGCGAGGTGGGACCGCCTCCATCGGAGGAGAACCATCATTCATGTCAGAATCGGAATCTGACATGGCATGATCGGGTGAAGTAACTGGCTGCGGTTGGTTGTCTTGGGCTGAAAACCCTAATGCTACAGGGCTGAAAACGCTCGATCAAAAACTCTTGTTCATGCCGAGGAAAACGTTGGAGATATTTTTTTTTCTTCTGCTGGTCTTGCGGGTATTGCTTGGTGCTATTGCATCTCCGTGTCCTCTGTTTTCTCTAGCACCCAAAAGGCCCCTTATATAGGTGGAAAAGGTTGGGTCGAGCAGCATTAAAACAGCCCTAGGATTCCTTTTAAAAATGCTAAAAGTCACTTAATAATAAGGTGCCATGCTAGAGGTGCTTGACACGCGGTAAATTGCCTATGTGTTGAAATGCGGTACTGTGCAAGAGAGGGTATACAACTATGACCGGCTTGGACATGCACGTCTTGCTAGAGGCTCACAAGAGTGCCAGGCTAGGTCCTAAGCTAAGATTGACACTAGACTGTAGCAGAAGCTTGTCTGCTGGCGCAAGCGTAGTGTGCACGTGACATCCCCCCTTGTTATAGGTGAGGCACAACTGTCGAACTTTTATATATACTTCTGATGCTTGTGGATGCATAAACCGATGAAAACTCCTCCAAACTGGTGGATACTGCAGATGTAGGTACTGTTGCGATGTAAACACCGACCATACGAGTCACTTGGTAGCCTTACTACTGTCGCAGAATACCAGCCTTGATGCTGACTCTGCCTTGCGAGCAAGTATGACCACTCGAATAGTCCTGTCGTGAAAACATTGCGGGTGAAGCTGAAATGTAAGGGTTCTTGGAGGTATTTCCAAGGGTTGCTGTCACGGGGACGTGGCAGCTGTTAACTATGTCACGAGGACGTGGCAACTGCTAACCTTAGTTGTTGGTTTCTTTCCAATGATTTTTGTTTTATTTTTGAGACCCTCTTTTTGAAGTAGCAAACGATCGGACATTGTATGGCCAATGTGAATGGTAGTTTCACCCGCAGACGGGAAGTGGTCGACACTGGAATTCATATAGTAAGAGGATGTCTGGACTCAGAGCAAGATCATGTAGGTCCCCCCGCCGCACTTAGCAAGTTGGTAGATACTAGGAAGTGAACTCAATAAAGGAATAAAGTCAAGGTTGGACTACCAACAGAAAGTATCCGACAGTTGGGCCACATTGCACTTTTGGATGCGGTCCCAATGAGGATAGATCGTCAGAAGACCAGTGGGAGCCCAATGGAAGCATCTCCTAAAATTTAGGGAATTGCTATTTTGGGCCGTGAAATGTGTTTGCCTCATTACCTTCGGTATGACTAGGGGAACACTTTACAACTCTGCCACGAAGTCAATCGAGCAACCAGTCGGGAGATTTTTAGGCGGCAAACCTGAAACGGAAAAATGCTTGTAAATGCGCCAAATGGCACATTTCTGTGCACTTGCCTCACAAAGGAAGAGGTAGCGCTGAAATTTAAGCTCGGGGAGGCCTCATTATGCAAACTGCCACAGGTTAAGAGCTATGGAGTGCTTCCTTTCCCTCTATGTACAATGTGGTGCCAGGAGTGATGCCCTGCACGCTACACACTGCTCTCTCTCTCTCTCTCTCTCCCTTAGGTACAGTTATGTGATGCCCCACAAGAGGGCTTTTTATTTGATTGATGTACAGGTGTGTGGGTTCATGCGCAATTGCTGAGGCAAGAGCCTCTTGCACAGGTACTGGGTTAGCTAGTGCCTAATCCCCTGCAGGTACAAGTGAATTCGGAGAGGTTTCACGGGAGGAATCTCGTCTGATTCAAAGGGCAAGTAGCCCTACAGTTGCAGGAGCTCGAGGTCTTGCTACAGATGCGACCGGCACGCGAAACGGAGCCCAAAACAGGGAATTACAGCCTGCTGTGTATTTTTGCAGGTTTAGGGTTTCGGCCCTAAACAATCTCTAATACTTCCAGGAGGTTCCGGGACACGAGGGGACCGCTATAGAGGTGATCTGGTGTATTTTCGGGGCAGAAAACAGAGAATTGAGCGTGCTGCAGATTCTCGCCAGGTTTCGCAAAGTGTCCGTGTGCGTTGGGAAAGTCATCTATTGCGTGGGGATACTGACTGTGAAGCGTTCTGATACAGTTATGCTGCCGAAATCGGGCTAGAACAGGTGTTTCTCAACTTGGATTATGCGGGGCAGCTCGTAGGAGATCATAGGTTTTATTCCCTCTGTTAAAGAATAAAGAAATACCGAAAGGGGCGCCAATTTTGGGGCCTACAGGTTGTCGGCGTCTGCTCGGAGCATTCTAGCTTCCAAGCCGTGTGTGTGCTTAAGTGTTAATTCTCGTCGCAGGTTTCCTGTGCACGTTCTCTCTGTGTGTGTCTAAAGTAAAGAATTTTTGGTGAAAGCCAACGCCTACTGCCCCACGGGCTGGTTTCAAGGTTTCGTTGCCGGGACATCAATCACTTTTTCCTCAAAGAGCGAGCCTCGGTTATTTTGGGTAAAGACACAGAGTGTATATAACCGGCCTTTACAATGTAGAGGGCGGTACTATTTCAATTACCTGTTAACTTTACACAAAGCACCGAGAAGGGAAGAGAACACAGTTGTGGCCAGCGACTAAAATGTCACTGTGCACACGAGGTCGACACCCTGTAGGCCCCAAAGACCTGGCGTCCCTTTCGGTATTTCTTTATTCAAATTAAGGTAGACGATCCGACCACTTAGCACAAGCTTTCACAAAAAAGCTGTCCAAACCTGGCAAGGGCTGAAAACGAAGGTTTTCGACCGGATTTCGGCAGCATAACGGCGCAAAAACCCCTGTAGGTCAAAAGCACCTGTCTAGGACGGATTCCCTCGCTATCTGGAAGCTTTCTGGTGAGCTGTCACAGAAATTCAGCGGGCTGTAATTCTCTGTTTTTCACCGCCGAGTGCCCAAAAGCCTGTACACGCATCCCAAGGCTCTCACGAGGCTCCCCCGGGGTTCCCTTGTAGTTTAGGTGCGAAACCCTAAACCTGCAGAAAAACACAGCAGGCTGTAATTTGCTGTTTCGGATCGTGTTTAGCGGAGCGAACACGCCTACGCGTGTCCCAAGGGCTCCGGCAATGGGACAGTTCCCCTGTGTACCTGTGGGGGATTAGCAATTAGCTAATCCGGTTCCTGTTCAGAAGGCTCTTTCCCTGGCAAACGCGCATAAAGTTTAAAGTTTAAACCCCCAGAACTGTACATGTTCATCTGAGTAGCCCAACTAGTGGGGCATTACCATATGTGCCAAAGGGGAGAGAGAGATGCACGAGAGCAAGTCATCACGCTACATGAGACAGAGGAGAAGGCAAGCTTTCCATTAAAGCTGTAGACCTGCACCCACTACTCACACACACACATTGTAGGTCACTTCTCAGTGAAAAATCAGTCCCTCTCAAATTGGGTGCCTCCTCTTGCTGAGGTGTCCTGCAGATTGACCTCCTCTTGCCAAGTGTCCAGTTTGCCCCTTTGAGTTAATTCCCTAGTTCCCACTCACTTATAAAGTTGTAAGTGACTTTCCGAGTGGCCCAGATTTCGTTTGGCGGGTACAAGCTTCCATACTCATCAGAATTCAGTGCTAACTGGCCCGACCAGTCCCAGACTGACCGACCCAGGCTCCCGATGTGAGAAACCTATTCGGCCGCAGCTGTTTCACACTGGCCATGCAATGTCCACTTGCACCTTTTCAAGGGTCCCGGGGAAACAAGTAAAAATAAAAATAAATAAAAATATATAGTACTTATTTATTAAAGGCAACATGAAAAATACACCTCTTGGTGACACACCCCACCCTTGAAATACTGCAAGCGACCTCGCTTGCATGCCAATAATACATGCGGTAACATACTTCCGGAAATGTAGCGTTGGACGATTAAACAATCCCACCAACCTAGCTACGACACATATATCAAGTATAGAAGCCTTCTATTGTACTCTGAAGCACAAACTTCTCCAGCTAAATTCTGTATGGAAAGAGTAGATACAATTGCTTAACTACTCTCTTGAGCATCATGAACCATGCTCTTGCCTTGCTCCAAAAAGGCTACATCAAGTCACTGTGGGTTCCATCTGAAAGGCTTCAAGATACAATTGCAATAGCTCAGGTGAATCAAGCAATTCAGACTCTTCCATCCATTTGGCATCCAACGATGGATAGTTCTTGAACTTCACCAAATAGCGTCTTGCAACTTTTCCTCTAACCTTTCTTTCCTTATGTGCCAATATCTGTTCAGGAACAAGGATCTCATCCAATTCTTCCACTTCGGGTTGTTCCTCATCAAGCATATTCTCTGGCACGTTACCAACAAAGGGTCTTAGAAGGCTGACATGAAAAGCATTATGTATTTTCCAGCCTTCTAGTAGCTTTAACCTGTAAGCTACATCGCTGATCTTTTCTGAAATATGAAAAGGACCATAATATCGCATACTGAGCTTAGGAAACAAGCGTTCCTTGCCTTCCCTTTTCCTGAACTTGGCCTTTTCAAAGCGCAAAAGCACCCAATCACCAAGTGAAAATACAAGTTCACGACGGTGACGATCAGCAGCTTTCTTTTGCTTAACCTGAGTCTTCTCAAGAGCAATCTTTATCTTCTTGTATGTTTCATCCATATCTTGCACATACTTGTCTGCTTCAAATATCTTGTCCTTAGTCTGCAAAATGGGTGGGACTTTCTTCCCTCCTTCCACTATCTCAAATGGTGCCTTACCTGTTGACGTATGCACAGTGATATTGTAAGCATATTCAACCAATGGAAGGTAGTGTTCCCAAGTTCCCTTGTGCTCTGACACATAACATTTGAGCAGGTCCAAGACTGTAGAATTTTTCCTCTTCTGACTGTCCATCAGTTTGCGGATGAAACGAAGAAGAGAACTTTAGCGTAGTGCCCATGTTCTCAAACAATGCCTTCCAGAAAAGACTCGTCATACGTGGATCCCTGTCACTGACAATTGATTGAGGCATCCCGTGATATTTAAAGATATTGCTCATGAATATCTTGACCATGTGTTCTGGCTTTATCTTCTTCCTCACAGGAATGTAATGGGCTTGCTTACTGAACCTACAAATGATAGTCCAAATCCCATCATTGGCTGTTTGTGTCCTTGGAAGATCAAAGATAAAGTCCATTGCTATGCTTTCCCATGGCCTATCTTGGATCGGCAATGGTTGCAATAATCCCGGTTGCTTTTGTCTGTCAAATTTGACTTTTTGGCATACTAAGCATGATCTTACAAATGTGTCAACATCTTGACGCAAAGCTGGCTAATAGAAGAATGCCTCAACCCCTTTCATTGTCGCATCAATTCCACGATGCTCAGCATAAGGTGGACAATGACTTTCCATCAAAATCTTTGGCCGTAACTGTTTAGTAACGCATAACTTTCCATGCATCATGAGAAAGTCTTAAGCATATAGTGCTCATGACGTTGCCCATCAACAAGCTGGTCATAGATCCTTGCAAAATCTGAATCTTCAGCATATTGTCTCTTCATTTCGTCTAGTTCACAATGGTACGGAATTGACACTGTTGAAATTTGGGGCTTTCGTGACAACGCATCAGCCACCACGTTCTTTTTCCCTTGCACATGCACAATCCGAAAATGGAACATTGACAAAATGTTTGCCCATAGCATGTGCTTCTCAGACAACTTCGTCTGTGTGAGAAAATATCGCAAGGTTTGATGATCTGTTTGGACAACAAAATCAGCCCCTAGCAGATAGCGTTTGCAACTAGTGAGAGCATGAATTACTACCAACAATTCTTTCTCATAGACTTGCAAGTTCCTTTCAGTCTTCAAAAGAATTATGCTCTCATATGCGACTACTCAGCCATTCTGCATTAGAACTGCACCAAGACTATGGCCACACGCATCACACTGAACCACAAAAGGTTTCGAAAGATCTAGCAAAATGATTACCGGATCTGAAGTCAGCTTCTCTTTCAAGTGTTTGAACGCTAAAATTTCTTTGGCTGTCCACTTGAAAGTAACTCCTTTTCCCTGTAGTGCATGGAGTGGAGAAGCAATCTCAGCAAAATTTCGGATGAACCTCTTGTAGTAGGAACATAAGCCTAGAAAGCTTTGAATGTCATGTACGGACTTCAAGTCTGGCCATGACCTAATTGCTTCCACTTTAGCGGGATCCATGCGTACCCCATCCTTTGAAACAACGTGCCCAAGGAAGTGAATCTCTTGCAAAAAGAATTCACTCTTCTTCGTATCAATGAGTAGCCTGTTCTTACGTAACTCATTGAAAATTGCAGTCAAGTGATCCCTATGCTCCTCTTCAGACTTCGAATAGACAATCATGTCATCAAAGAAGGTACCCACGAAGTTTTAATGTGATCTAAAAATTCTGTCCATCATTCTATTAAACGTGGCAGGAGCATTTGTGAGACCAAATGGCATGACAAGAAACTCATAGAGACCAAATATTGTTCTGAACGCAGTCTTATGGACATCTTTTGGCCTAATGCGTATCTGATGGTAGCCACTCTTTAGGTCTATCCTTGTAAACAATGACGCTCCCTCAAGCCGATCAAGAATGTTATCTATCCTCGGTATGGGGAACCTGTTCTTGATGGTATTCTTATTCAAGGCGCGATAGTCTATGCACATGCGCCATGAACCATCCTTCTTCTGCACTAAGAGTACAGGCGAACAAAAAGGGGATGAACTGGGTTGAATCAGCCCCTTCTCTAAAAGCTCGTTGACCTGACTCATAATCTCTTTCTGTTGGGCTGCACTAACCTTGTATGGTGGTCTATTTGGTGGACTAGAACCTGGCACAAGATCTATGGTATGATCCTCAGGTCTCTCAGGAGGTAACTCCCCTGGCAAAGAGTTCGGAAAACAATCACTGAAACCACTCAAAAAAGTTGACCTGTCTTTATCTAAGGTAGGCAAATTAGATACAACTTGAGGTACTTCTTTTGCAAAGATCAAGTACGCAAAAAGATGATTCTTTATTACAGATGAAATAGTAGAAGCAGAAACAACTGGAACAGACTCGCCTTTAAGCTTTACATCAAGGACATGAGTCTTTCCTCTATGTACAAGGGTAATCTTTTTGTTGTAAGTATCCACCATAGCATGTAACCTGTAACACCATGGGATACCTAGTAACACATCGCAGCCCTCAAGTGGCATAATATGAAATTCTTCCGCATCCACATAACTCTGAATGTGCAGACGAAGCTTCCCCAAAATGGGAGTAACGGGCTTTGAATGACCTGGGCATGCCAAACCTGCTTCCCCTGTCATACCCATCTCCTCTGCACGAATGCCCAACTTTGATGCCAATTCTGGTGATATGAAATTTGCACGGGCTCTTGGATCAAAGAAAACCAGCACTGTCTGGTCTCTAACTTTGCCCCAAGCTCTGCACAGCTCTGTGGCATGTGTGTTTGGCTGGTCTCCAACCAAATCTGGAACAAGTCCTGCACTTGGCTTTGGCTTCTTCCCTTTATGGTCTGACTTGTCATCCTTATCTTGTGACTTCTTCTGTGGGCATTCATTTGCAAAATGTCCTTCCTGTTCACAAATGTAGCATTTCTTGGCCTCCCTAAGAGCTTTCCTTTCTTCAAAAGTTTTGCCAAAAAAATGCCTTTTTTGTCCTCGTCCTCGTCCTCGTCCTGAAGAAGACTTGGATTGCTTCTTGGACATATAACCTTCTTCAGTGGAGGGCTTCTTTGTGGGAGGCTCAGAAGGCTTTGTTGCAACATTGCCCTTGACTGAAAACTGTTTGCCCTCGGAACCTTTCTTGTGGGTATTAAATACATCGGAATCTCCCTTCGACAGGTTGCTGGTCACTCTTGCATTCTCAATCAACTGAAACATATTCATGACAATAGTCTTTGTGCAGTAGTCCCCGATTTTCTTGGGCAATCCGCAACAGTACTTCTCAATCTGTTCTGACAATGGCACAAACCTGTAAGAGGTGACTGGCAACAGTGCGGCCCAAAACTGTTTATTGTACTCTTCCAGATTCGCACACTGTTTAGCATTCAACTCGTGCCATTCTGTCATCACATCCACTTCAAAAGTGTTTGTCAGCCATGCAGACGCAAAAAGCTATTTGAATTGGATCCACGTTGTTGGGGCTTGACCCTAGTTCAACAATGCGGTCCACCATTGAAGCGCATTCCCTTTCAAGAAAGTGGCAGCCTTGCGTATCTTTGAAGATTCCGTGAAGTTTCCTCCAACATAAGCTGCATCGAACTGCTGTATGAAGGTCAAAGCCTTCAATTGATCCTCAGTTCCTTTGAAAGTTTCAAACTTCACTCCCTGCCCACCTTCCTTGTAATCCTTAAGCTGACTCAAAGGAGCCACATTATCATAAACAGTTGCCTGTAACAGTGGTGCTCCATGATTGTTCATTCCAGCACTCGCATCTATTTTACCTGTCATATCTGCATTTTGTACGTATGGCTGCGAAAAACCAGCCATACCAAATTGTGTTCCAGGCACTCGAAACTGGCCATAAGCACCCTGAAAACTTGGTTGGACACCCATGTTCGCGTACATAGGGTTACCCATGCCTGTTTGCATTGTCCCGAACTCATTCCCTGGTATATAACCTGTGGAAGGTCTAGCCATAGCTTGAAACATTGAACTACCTCCAAAATAACCAGGATAAGTATTAGGTAATGGAAGGGTCTGACGCATAGCGTGTTCATTACTCCCTTGACCATTCACAAACGGTTCCTGTCCAGCTAAAGCAAGTTGCTTTGGATCATTGGACATCGCTAGTTGCTCAACCACATGGGCTTTCCCTCGAGCATCACGAGTCCTCTGTGCATTGGAAATCTCCTTTTCTTGCAACGGCTCAGTCATGCCCTGTGTAGGAGGTTGAAAACCCTATGTCGGAGCTTGTAGGAACTTCTGTATCCTTGGTTGTTAGCCAACTGCTGAAACATGTCCATGCAGCAACGCAGTTGAGTTCTAAACAACCTCTCCTCTTCTTGAAGAGTTGAAGGAACTTTCTCCGTGCCATGTGAGGAAGATCCCTCTTCAGGTACTTGGTCTCTCTTCTTTGCCATAACGACAAGCTTTGTGTTGCTTTCACCTACAACAATCCACGTTGCACTTTTTGAAGAAAAAGTGACTATCCCGTCGATGGAACCATATAACTGGCCTGTACAACGTAGAGGGCGGTACTATTTCAATTACCTGTTAACTTTACACAGAGCATTGAGAAGGGAAGAGAACACAGTTGCGTCTAGCGACTAGAAATGTCACTGCGCACACGAGACCGACACCCTGTAGGCCCCAAAGACTGGCGCCCCTTTCGGTATTTCTTTATTCAAATTAAGGTAGACGATCCGACCACTTAGCACAAGCTTTCACAAAAAAGCTGTCCAAACCTCGCGAGGGCTGAAAACGAAGGTTTTCGACCGGATTTCGGCAGCATAACGGCGCAAAAACCCGTGTAGGTCAAAAGCACGTGTCTAGGATGGATTCCCTTGCTATCTGGAAGCTTTTTGGTGAGCTGTCACAGAAATTCAGCGGGCTGTAATTCTCTGTTTTTCACTGCCGGGTGCCCAAAAGCCTGTACACGCATCCCAGGGTTCTCACGAGGCTCCCCCGGGGTTCCCTTGCAGTTTAGGTGCGAAACCCTAAACCTGCAGAAAAACACAGCAGGCTGTAATTTGCTGTTTCGGATCTCGTTTTTAGCGGAGCGAACATGCCTACGCGTGTCCCAAGGGCTCCCGCACGCAAGGGGACAGTTCCCCTGTGAATTGGACGAGTTTTTACGCGAGAAAACTCTCCTAACTCGAAATCTTTCGCGATGGAACTGTGCGTACCTGTGGGGGATAAGCAATTAGCTAATCCGGTTCCTGTTCAAAAGGCTCTTGTCTTGGCAAACACGCATAAATCCCTCGAACTGTACATGTTCACCTGAGTAGCCCAACTAGTGGGGCATTACCATATGTGCCAAAGGGGAGAGAGAGATGCATGAGAGCAAGTCATGGCGCTACATGAGACAGAGGAGAAGGCAAGCTTTCCATTAAAGCTGTAGACTTGCACTCACTACTCACACACACACTGTAGGTCACTTCTCAGTGAAAAATCAGTCCCTCTCTCAAATTGGGCGCCTCCTCTTGCTGAGGTGTCCTGTTGATTGACCTCCTCCTGCCAAGTGTCCAGTTTGCCCCTTTGAGTTAATTCCCTAGTTCCCACTTACTTATAAAGTTGTAAGTGACTTTTCGAGTGGCCCAGATTTCGTTTGGCGGGCACAAGCTTCCATACTCATCAGAATTCAGTGCTAACTGGCCCGACCAGACCCAGACCGACCGACCGACCTAGACTCTCGATGTGAGAAACCTATTCGGTCGCAGTTGTTTCACACTGGCCATGCAATGTCCACTTGCACCTTTTCAAGGGTCCCGGGGAAACAAGTAAAAATAAAAATATATAGTACTTATTTATTGAAGGCAACATGAAAAATACACCTCCTGGTGACAGTGTAGGAACGTGGGATTACACTATGGCCGACAAAGGGAAGGGCATTATGGAAGAGGGTTCCTCTTCAAAGGACAGACAGGAATTCCCTATGGTCTTTGAGATTGGCGAGAGCTCACGGCCACGTCAGACTGTACCTCCTGTTAATGTGAATTTCCCTCCAGTAGTACAAGGCTTTATGATTGGGCAACTTGAGGATGATGCGTTCAGGACTCAGTTAGTTGTCGCGGTGAATGTCTTTTCGCAGCTGGTGCAGAATCCAAGGTTTATGGAGTTCTTGCAAGTGCCACCAGTGCAACAGCAGAATAGGTAACCTACACCGTGTACGGAGCTTGTTGAGGCTTAAGCCCAAGTACTTAATGTGACTCAGCAGGAAAGGGAACACTCGCATGTTGCGGAGTCAGGGGCTCCAAAACCGGTTCCTTATGTCCTTGAACAAGTGGCTAGAGCGCCTATTCCACAAGTTATGCCAGTTCAGCCCACCACCTTTCAGTGCCCGCATGTTGCCTCTAATGGACAGGGAACTGGATACCAAGCTATGCAGGGAGTTTTTCCACCACCCACGGTACATCTTGGGTATTTTGGGGGTAGATCAGTGTTCCAAAGTATGGCTTGTTATGTGCCTGGAAGTCAGCCGTAGATGCCAGGAACAACGTTTGGGGGTATGCAAGGCATCATGCCAAATCCCATGTATGGTAGTAACGACATGTAGCAAGGTTTTCAGTGCAACCAGGGCCAGTTTGGGGTGCCACAGTGTCATTTTGTCATGGCTGGTTTTTCTGGATAGCAGCCAGATATCGCACCTCTGATGCAGAATGTGAATGGCCAAGATGTGCCGATCATGCCTACTACAGTGCCCATGTTGCAGACCATTCCTTATGACAACTTGGGGGCATTGGAGAAGCCGAAAGCTTACAAAGAAGGTGGTGCAGCTTTAAAGTTCAGTACTTTCAGTGGCTTTGAGGATAAAGCAAAGGCTCTCACTTTCCTCCAGCAGTTTGATACAACTTATGCAGGAGGGAATTTTACAGAGGCCTCGAAAGTCAGGAAAGCTGCCACTTTCTTAAAGGACAATGCGCTTACTTGGTGGACGACATTGTTAATGCAAGGACAGGCACCCGCCACTTGGGTCTACTTCAAGCAAATGTTTGAATCTACTTGGTTGTCAAATGAATTTGAAGCCGACGTCATGACATATTGGCACCAACTTACTTCGGCTACATGCAAGAGCTTGTTGGAGTACAATCGGAGGTTTTGTAAAGCGTTACGAGTGACCTCCTACAGATTTGTGCCACTGACAGAGCAGATAGAGAAGTACTGTTGTGGGTTGCCTAAAGGGCTTCTTGATTACTGTACCAAGAACAGAGTGGCTACCCTCACTCAGCTTATGGAAGTTGCTAACACCGGTCTTGCCTTGTCGAAAGGAGAGGACAGTGGGTTTCGGAGCAGAAGAAAAGTTCAGCGAAGAGGCCCTTTGTGAAAACGGCTCCTAATGCGTCACAGGGGTCAGAAAAGGCCACCAAGGACAAGGATTCAGCCGGGACTTCTGGAGCGCAGGCAAAGAAACAGAAAAGGAAGCCTTTTGTGCGCAAGTCACTAGAGGAAAAGAAGGTCCTAATGGCTGATAATAAATGCTTTATATGCGATCAGCCTGGTTACTTTGCTACCAATTGTCCACAAAGGAAAAGACCAGCTGACTCAGATGATAAAGAAGACCAGAAAGGCAAGAAGCCTAAAGCTACGGCAGGTTTGGTGCCAGACATGGTGGGTGACAAGTCTAGTACAGATGCCAGTGAGTTATGCAGGACATGGAGTAAAGTTAGGGATCAGACGGCACTCATCTTCTTTGATCCAGGTGCCAAAGCCAACTTTCTCACCAGAGTTAGCTTTGAAGTTGGGCATCAGACCTGAAGAGATGGGGTACACAGCACATGCAGGGTTGGCATGTCCTGGCCACTCAAAGTGTGTTACTCCCATCATTGGAAAGCTGCGCCTGTATATTCAGTCGTATGTGGACAAAGAATTCTACATCGTGCCGTTGGAAGGATGTGATGCCTTGTTGGGGATCCCGTGGATGTTCCGAGTGCATGGAGTCTTGGATGCCTACAACAAAAAGATCACTGTACAGCATAGGGACAAAACTCACATCTTGGATGTAAAGCTAAAAGGAGAGTCAGTCCCTATTGTATCTGCTTCTGCTATCACTTCTATAATAAAGAATCAGCTTTCTGTGTACTTGATTTTTGCACGTGATGTCTCAGATAGTGATTAGTCAAATTTATTTGTGTTAGATAAAGAAAGGTCAGCATTTTTGCAAAAGTTTAGTGATTGTTTTTCTGATTCATTACCGTCGCAATTGCTGCCAGAGAGACCTGAGGACCATCGGATAGATTTGGTGCCAAGGTGTAGCCCACCAAATAGACCTCCCTACAGGGTTAGTGCGGCGCAACAGAAAGAGATTATGGGCCAGGTTGAGGAGTTATTAGAGAAGGGGTTGATTCAGCCTAGTTCTTCACCCTTTTGCTCCCCAGTGCTCCTAGTGCAGAAGAAGGATGGCTCATGGTGCATGTGTATTGATTACCGTGCGTTGAATAAGAATACCATCAAGAATAGGTTTCCTATTCCTAGAATTGATGATATTCTTGATCGTTTAGAGGGTGCTGCAATTTTCAGCAGGATAGACCTTAAGAGTGGGTACCATCAGATTCGTATAAGGCTAGAGGATGTGCACAAGACTCCGTTTAGAACGACATTTGGTCTTTATGAGTTTCTAGTGATGCCGTTTGGGCTAACTAATGCTCTTGCCACGTCCAACAGAATGATGGACCGGATTTTTCGCTCACATCAACAGTTTGTTGGGACGTTCTTCGATGACATGATAGTGTATTCGAAGAATGAAGAGGAGCATAGGCGTCACTTGACCATTGTGTTCGAAGAGCTGCGTAGTCACAGGTTACTTGTCAATCCTAAGAAAAGTGAATACTTCCTCGAAGAGATCCACTTTCTTGGCCACATAGTCTCAAAGGATGGTGTCAGAATGGATCCCGCAAAGGTCGAAGCTATTAAGACGTGGTCAGGCTTGAAGACTGTGCACGATGTTAGAAGCTTCTTGGGATTGTGTTCCTACTATAGAAGGTTTATCAGAAATTTTGCCGAGATAGCATCGCCTCTTCACGCTTTGCAAAAGAAAGACGTCACCTTCAGATGGACCCAAAAAGAGATTTCAGCTTTTAGTCTCTTAAAGGAAAAGTTGACTTTAGATCCAATAATTGTTTTGCCAGATCTCAGGAAGTCATTTGTGGTCTAGTGTGACGCGTGTGGCAGTAGCATCGGAGTAGTGCTAATGCAAGATGGACGGGTAGTAGCTAATGAAAGCCGAATTTTGCAAGGGCCAGAGAGGACTATGCAAGTCTATGAGAAAGAGCTCTTGGCCGTGATTCATGCGCTTTCTAGTGGGAAGCACTACCTCTTAGGTGTTGATTTTGTTGTCCAAACAAATCATCAGACCTTGCGATACTTCTTGACACAGTCAAAGTTATCCGAAAAGCATATGCGATGGGCAAACATTCTTTCCATGTTCCACTTTCAGATTATGCATGTGGAAGGCAAGAAGAATGTTGTGGCTGATGCGTTATCAAGGAAGCCACAAATTTCAGCTGTGTCAATTCCTTATCCTCATGAGTTAGATGACATGAAGGAACAATATACTGCTGATGAAGATTTTGCAAGGATCTTTGAACAACTACAAGAGGGCAACATCACGAGCACTACCATCCTAAGAGATGGTTTTATGATGATGCATGGCAGTCACTAGGCCACTGCAACATAAGGTCATGGAAGAGAGTCATGTCCCACTGTACGCAAGGCATCGTGGTATTGATACGACAGTTAAAGCGGTAGAGACATTCTTCTATTGGCCTACCTTGAGGAGAGATGTGGATGCCTTTTGCGAGCATGCTTAATTTGCCAAAAGGCACCATGGCTGTTACAACCACTGCCGATTCCGGATAAGCCATGGGAAAGCATTGCTATGGAATTTATCTTTGATCTTCCAAGAACGCCAACAGGGAACGATGGTATATGGACCATTATCTGCATGTTCAGCAAGCAGGCCCATTTTATCCGTGTCACGAAGAAGATAAAATCTGATCAGATGGCACGCTTGTTTATGTACAATGTGTTTTAAGTACCATCGTATGCCACAATCGATTATCAGTGATCGTGATCCTCGCATGACCAGTTTGTTTAGGAGAGGATTGTTTGAGAACATGGGCACTACGCTCAAGTTCTTGTTATCGTTTCATCCACAAACTGATGGACAGTCAGAAGAGGCTAATTCTATTGTTTTAGATGTGCTAAAATGTTGTGTGTCAGATAATAAGGGCAAGGGGGAACAATATTTGCCTATGCTTGAGTATGCGTACAATAATACGGTGCATTCGTCTACTGGCAAAGCACCTTTTGAGATTGTTGAAGTTGGCAAAAAGGTTCCTTCCATTTTGCATACAAAGGACAAGATCTTGAGGCAAATCGATATGTTGAGAATATGGATGAAATGTACAAGAAAATTAAAGTTGCCTTAGGCAAAACAGAAAAAGGTTGCTGATCGTCACCGTCGTGAATTGTTGTTATCACATGGTGACTGGGTATTGTTAAGGTTCGAAAAGGCAAGGTTAAAGAAGATGAAGGGCAAGGAACAGATGTTTCCTAAGCTCAGCATGCGTTACTATGGGCCTTTTCAAGTGCTTGACAAGATCAACGATGTGGCTTACAGGCTAAAATTGATTGATGCATGGAAGATTCATATGCGTTTCACGTGAGTCTTCTAAGACCCTTCGTGGGTGATGTGCCAGAAGATATGCCAGATGAGGATCAGCCAAAAGTTGAGGAACTTGATGAGATCCTAGTACCTGAGCAAGTTTTGGCACATAAGGACAAAAAAGTTAAAGGACAAGTTGCAAGACGTTATTTGGTGAAGTTCAAGAACTATCCGCCTATGGATGCAAAGTGGATGGAAGAGCATGAACTGTCAGAGTCACCAAATGTATTGCAGCTTTACCTTGAAGCCTTTGGGTTACAACCTACTTACGTCCCAACCCAACGTGTGCAAAGGAGGGGTAATGATAGAGCTAGTACATCAAATGTACATATGAATTCAGTGTAATAGATGGAAATGACAAAAGTATGAAGGTCTCATTAAGTCATTTGTATCTATGTGTTACGACCTTTCTTGCGTATACATGAGATGATAAAAGAGTGTTAATAGCACAAGATCATCAGTGGCGTGTATTTATGGTATGCAATCGAGGACGTTTGCGATTTCAAGAGAAGGGTATGTCACGGGGACGTTGTAGCTGTTAACTATGTCACGAGGACGTGGCAACTGCTAACCTTAGTTGTTGGTTTCTTTCTAATGATTTTTGTTTTATTTTTGAGACCCTCTTTTTGAAGTAGCAAACAGTCGGACATTGTATGGCCAATGTGAATGGTAGTTTCACCCGCAGACGGAAAGTGGCCAACACTGGAATTCGTATAGTAAGAGGATGTCTAGCCTCCGAGCAAGATCATGTAGGTCCCCACGCCGCACTTAGCAAGTTGGTGGATACTAGGAAGTGAACTCAATAAAGGAGTAAAGTCAAGGTTGGACTACCAACAGAAAGTATCCGACAGTTGGGCCACATTGCACTTTTGGATGCGGTCCTAATGAGGATAGATGGTCAGAAGACCAGTGGGAGCCCAACGGAAGCATCTCCTAAAATTTAGGGAACTGCTATTTTGGGCCGTGAAATGTGTTCGCGTCATTACCTCCGGTATGACTAGGGGAACACTTTACAACTCTGTCGTGAAGTCAACCGAGCAACCAGTCGGGAGATTTTTAGGCGGCAAAAACGAAACAGGAAAATGCTTGTAAATGCGCCAAATGGCACATTTCTGTGCACTTGCCTCACAAAGGAAGAGGTAGCGCTGAAATTTAAGCTCGGGGAGGCCTCATTATGCAAACTGCCACAGGTTAAGAGCTATGGAGTGCTTCCTTTCCCTCTATGTACAATGTGGTGCCAGGAGTGATGCCGCACGCTACACACTGCTCTCTCTCTCTCCCTTAGGTGTAGTTATGTGATGCCCCACAAGAGGGCTTTTCATTTGATTGATGTACAGGTGTGTGGGTTTATGCGCAATTGCCGAGGCAAGAGCCTCTTGCAGAGGTACTGGGTTAGCTAGTGGCTCATCCCCCGCAGGTACAGGTGAATTCGGAGAGGTTTCACGTGAGAAATCTTGTCCGATTCAAAGGGCAAGTAGCCCTACAGGTGCGGGAGCCCGAGGTCTTGCTACAAATGTGACCGGCACGCGAAACGGAGCCCAAAACAGGGGATTACAGCCTGCTGTGTATTTTTGCAGGTTTAGGGTTTCGGCCCTAAACGATCCCTAATACCTCCAGGAGGTTCGGGGACGCGAGGGGACGGCTATAGAGGTGATCTGGTGCATTTTCGGGGCAGAGAACAGAGAATTCAGTGTGCTGCAAATTCTCGCCAGGTTTTGCGAAGTGTTTGTATGCGTCGGGAAAGTCATCTATTGTGTGGGGATATTGACTATGAAGCGTCCTGATACAGTTATGTTGCCGAAATCGGGCCAGAACAGGTGTTTCTCAACCTGGATTAAGCGGGGCAGCTCGTAGGAGATCATAGGTTTTATTCCCTCTGTTAAAGAATAAAGAAATACCGAAAGGAGCGCCAATTTTGGGGCCTACAGGTTGTCGGCGTCTGCTCGGAGCATTCTAGCTTCCGAGCCTTGTGTGTGCTTAAGTGTTAATTCCCGTCGCAGATTTCCGTTGCACGTTCTCTATGTGTGTGTTTAAAGTAAAGAATTTCGGGTGAAAGCCAACGCCCACCGCCTCACGGGCCGGTTTCAGTTGCTTACCGATGGAAGTGCATCGTGGATGCACGCTACATGCGAATGTGAATGCAAAAGAGGGTTAGGGTTCCTTTCTCCAACTCCTTCCATATCCGCATATAAGACAAGTAGATGTTGGTACTGAAGGTCGGAGGTTGTCGTAGTACCGATGTCGATCTTTGTTCAAAGACATAGCGATGAAGACGGGAGTTGGTACTGGATGCTTGATACTGAGGGTATTGAGAGGCTAATAAGTCTAGGGTAGGGAAGTTAAGCTTCTTCAAGGATAAAAAACTGGGAGAGGTTCTGTAACAGGCTTGGACACTCCAAGCGAGAAATCAATAGCAACACACAAACAAAAACTTCATAATTACTGAACTTTAATTGAGAGAGAGAGAGAGAGAGTCGACACGGCCCGGCGTTGTTCCGTGCCCAAAGGTATTGGCCCCAAAGTCTGGTGCCCCTTTCGGTATTTCTTTGTCATTAATCATTGCAAAGTACAACTTCTGAGAGACCTCTGCTCTTAGACTCTGCGTCCAGATGCTCTGCAGAGTGAGGCCCAAAGGGCTCTTATAAATTTACAAGGGATGCCAAAAGCAGAGCCCTAAAAGCATTAGTTTAAAAGCAGTAAACTCAAAAGCTACTGGCCCAAAAGCTGCCAGCGTAATTTTCGAAAATCCGTACAGCTTGCCACATCAGCACCTGTCAGCGCAAAATGGGGAAATCCGTATTGCTATCCACGTGGCATGTCAGCGCAAAATGCGACAGTCCGTATAGCTGCCACGTTTGCATGCCAACGTGATATGCGGACCTTTCTGTACAGTCTGCTCTCCACGTTAAACCAATCTTCTTCTTCTTCTTCTTCCACGTTAGCCTGTAACAGATTTGGACACTCCAAGTCAAGAATCAATCGCGACAGCACCAAATAACCACTTGAAAACAATTCACAGATCACAATAGATTTGCACTGGCCTGGCAAAGTTCCGTGCCTAGAGATATTGGCCCCAAAGATTGGCGCCTCTCTCGGTATTTCTTTATGTATTAATCAATCATCAAAGTACAAGAGAGCGGTTAGGGTTTCACTGTTAGACTCTGCGTCTAGATGCTTTGAGAAGTGAGCCCTAAACCACTAAATTAAAGGTTACAAGGGATGCCCAAAAGCAGAGCCCCAAAAGCTTAAAAATCAAAAGCAGTCTCTCTCTCTCTCTCTCTCTCTCTCTCTCTCTCTCTCTCTCTCTCTCTCTCTCTCCATGAGAGCCAAAATAAAGCAAGTTCTCTCTTTCTCTCAAAGCGTAGCAAAAAAACAGCCCAAATTGCGTTCCTAGCTGAGAAAAAGCATTCCCTTGATTTTTGGAAATCCGTACACTGCTGCCACGTGGCACTGGCGCTAGCCTTTTTAGGGTTTCCAGCCAGCAGTTAGGGTTAGGGTTTTCAGAAATTAGGGTTTTGGTAGAAATTAGGGTTTGCAAGATTTTTAGGGTTTCTGGCAGAAATTAGGGTTTCTGCTGCCAGTAGCCACGTCATCACTTTGTGACATATCCCCCTCTTGAAAGCATTGTAATCGACCACGATTACGCCTGCAAAACCGACAAAAGCCATAAACCGTCTTAGCAGACACTGACTGTTAGTACCTACGTACTAGGAACACACATCTAGCACATGTACCAAATCGACAGTCACATCACACGACATCACATGACATCAACATTCATTCGGATCTTAGACCATGATGTATCGGCAATGTAGCTAGCAATCACATCTAGATCCAATCGGGACCTCATCGATGTCTGATTGACTATCCCCTATTGCAACCATGTCTATTCGAGATCAATCATACCAAAATGCTGCAGTCATTTCGTCTATCAGTACCTGCACTCAAAAAAAGTCAAGAACAAATCAGTATCATTATCAGGAATTCCATTTCATAAAGTCATCCAGCAGAATATTGTCAGCTCTCAGTTTCCCTGAAGCTCAAAGAGATATCAGTGACTTTAGTATCAAAATCAAGGCATCTGTTGACAAAGGAGTGGAGTAACTCCCCTCTTGTGTATCCCACTACACTAGATCTCCGGCCAAGCTAAATTTCTGGGTTCCGTTTGGAGTAGACTATGATAAACCAAAGCATCGAGACAAAGTTTCACAATCCGAGGAGTATCTGCTAGGTCCTCCTCCTCCATCCACTTCGCATCAAATGCAGGATAGTTCTTGAACTTAACCAAGAACTGCCTTCAGACTTTACCTTTCTTCGTATCCCTATGTGCCAAAATCTGTTCAAGAACAAGGGTCTCCTTGTTTTCTTCCACTTAGAGTTGCTCATCAGGCTCCCCATCATCAGGCACATCACCCCTAAAAGGTTTCAAGAGACTCACACTCCTGCAAAGCCTCGCGAACCTTGGCAAAAGCCGTATCCAAATCTCGCGAATATTCATCCGCTTCAAATATCTAATCTTTCGTGCTCAGGAAGGATGGAACCTTCGCAGCAGTTTCAACAATCTCAAATGGCGTCTTCCCCGTCGAAGAGTGTATCGTGTTATTGTAGGCAAATACTACCAAAGGTAAGTTCTTTTTTCATTGAGTCTTCTGATATGAGATACAAGACTTCAATAAATCTAAAACCACTGAATTGGCAATCTCAGATTGCCCGTCAGTCTGCAAGTGGAACGATGACGAGAACTGCAACCGCGTGCCAATGTTCTCCCAAATTGCCTTCCAAAACAAACTCATAAATCTGGGGTCTCTGTCCGAGACAATCGTCTCGGACGTGCCATGTAATCAAAAAATCATCGTGATCATTCTATGTTCTCGGGAGATCAAAAATGAAATCCATTGCAATCCTTTCCCAGGGGCGGGTGGTTATGGGTAAAGGCTGTAACAATCCCTGTGTCTTATGCCTGTCAAACTTGACCTTCTGGCATACTGAGCAACTGTGCACAAACTCTTCCACATCCTTTTTGAGTCTCGGCCAAAAGAAGTATCTCTCTACCTGCTTTATGGTGGTAGCAATGCCGCGGTGACCCGTAAAAGGTGGACAATGGCATTCAGTCATAACCTTTTCCCTCAACGGCTGTGTAACGCACAACATAGTCTTTCTCATCAAGTAGCCTTCCCGAAGGGAGTATCCAGCTACTGTCTCCCCATCCCGTATCCGTGTGAAAAATATGTGCAAAATCTGTATCTGTGGCATACTGATCGACCATATCCTTGAAGCTCCTATGATGTATAGCGGAAATAGCCAGAACCAACGGCTTGCGAGACAAAGCATCTGCCACCACATTCTTCTGTCCTTGCACATGGACAATCTGGAAGTGAAACTGTGACAAGATGTTCGCCCACCACATCTGCTTTTCCGAAAGCTGCTTCTGTGACAAGTAGCGCAAAATTTGATGGTTTGTAAAGATAGTCAAATCCGCTCCGAGTAGGTAGTGCCACTGAGTAAGAGCATGGATAACCGCCAAAAGCTCTTTCTTATAAATCTTTGCTGTCATCTCCGGCCTAGAGAACAATCGGCTCTCGTAAGCAATGACATGGCCTTCTTGCATTAAGACTGTACCCAGACTACGACCACAAGCATCACAAAATACTTCAAATGACTTCTGCAAGTCTGGCAAAGTCAAATCTGGTCCTGTAGTCAATTTCTCTTTCAATGTCTGAAAGGCAGTCACCTGTGTGGATCCCCACGAGAAAAGGGACTCTTTTTTGTATCAAGATATGCAAAGGGGAAGCAACCTCTGCAAACTTTCGAATGAACCGTCTGTAGTACGAACACAGTCCGAAGAAGCTTCCAACTTCATGGACTTTCTTCGAATCGAGTCAATCACGTATAGTGTCTATCTTGGCCGGATCCATTTGCACTCCTGCTGCTGAGACAAAGTGTCCCAAAAATGTATCTCTGAAGCCTATGATCTCTGTGTTCTGCTTCATTCTTGGAGAAAACAATGATATGATCAAAGAAAGTGTCAACAAATAGCTTGTACTCTCGAAAAATCCTGTCCATCATCCGGTTAAATGTCGCAGGAGCATTGGTTAAGCCAAAAGGCATCACCAAAAACTCAAATAACCCAAAAGTCGTCTGAAAGGCTGTCTTGTAGACGTCTCCCGATGTGATTCGGATCTGATGATATCCACTCTTCAAGTCAATCTTGCTAAAGCACGAGGATCCCTGTAACCTATCGAGTATATCATTGCTCCTAGGAATCGGAAATCTATTCTTGATGGTGATTTTGTTGAGAGCTCTATAATCGATGCACATTCTCCAAGATCCGTCTTTCTTCAAATCCAACAACAGTGGAGAGCAATACGGTGAAGTACTATGCTGGACAAGACCCTTTTCCAAGAGGTCTTTCATTGGGTTCATAATCTTTTATTTTTGTACTCGGCTCACACAGTAAGGTGGCCGGCTCGGTGGCGTGCTTCCCGGTATAAGGTCAATGGTCTGAGCTTCAGACCCTCTAAAAGCAATCGGCATGAGTGTGGAGAAAAAAAAATCTTGGCGTTCTTTCGATCAGGTCAAAACATATTCAACCTTTATCCATCGTTCAGTTCTCTCCCAGAAGAATGAGTAAAGAAACTGAAGTTCATCAAGTACAATCTCTGAGCCCTTCATTTATCAAAGTCGCTTTCTCGGCCCGGTAGTCAACCACGGCGTAGTTCTTGTGGTACCAAGGGATCCTGAGTAGAACGTCACTTGCGTGCCCTGAACACCCTTGTCATTGCAAACGAAGTTTGCCAATGCTCGGTGTAATGGCAACATCCCATCCGGGTGCGAGTCGAACTACCTCCGCCTGTGGCGTCAGTCTGTCGGGCGTAATTCCAAATCGAGCCGCCAATTCCAAGTGAGAAGAAGTTGGCCTTGGCTCCTTGAAAAGAGCTTCTTGATGCTTCACTTTGCCCCAAAAGCTGCAAAGTTTGTACTTCCATTCATTAGATTCGGTGCAAGTCCCACGCCATGTGGTACCAGTTCTGCTTTTCTATCTAGCTTTTTTGCCACGTTCCTCAAGTGCTCTCGAACTCTCAGGCCTATCGTTGTCTTTATCATTCTGTTCTTTCTGTGCCTTTTTAGGGCACTTTGCGGAGATATGTCCATGTTCCCCGCATCCAAAGCACTTCCCCTCTCTGATGAAGCGAGCTCTCTCCTCAGGAGTAAGCTTGGGTCGTGCATCCTTTTTCTTTGGGTTGCTCCTTTTCTTTCTACTTTCATTCCCAGAAGTCTGTTCGGCTCGTTGTGTCACGGCCTCATCTGTGGGGTAGGTCAGACTGCCAGAGTGAATGGCAAAGCCTCGCTTCGCATGACTTATCAACTCCTGTATAGAAGCTGACTTCTGCTCCTCTTTGTTTCCGAAGCTTTGTTACTTGCTTCTCTTTTTACCATTTCTGTCTTCTTCACTCGAATGTGAAGAGCTAGAAGAACTGTTAGAAGAAGAAGAAGAAGAACTGGGTACTCCTTCAAATCGAACACGCTTCCTTTGTTTCTTTTCCTTGTCAAAAGTCGACTGACGACCCAAATATCCCGGGAAGTCAGTGCTTTTCTTCTGCTTTTTGCCGTGCTTTTTGGTTTTCTTTTGCGTGTCAAAAAGCTGAGCAATCCGTGCATCAACCACCTCTTGAATTCCTTCTCTGAATACTGTTTGTGATCAGAAGGTTTCTTGAGGGCGAGTTTCAGGGGTGGTGTAGTGGTTTTCTGCCACTGCGCATGCACTTCCTAAAAAGAAGTCTCGCTCATATATTTTGCCAATTTCGGATCCTTCGCAAAACTGAGCATCATCTTTGTTGCATCGCCGATCAATTGACGACGCTTCATCTCTCTTTGCTCCGCCTGAGTAGGCTGAGGCGCGCCATACTCTCTACCGGAATCTTCGTTGTGATCCCTTCCCGCATCTCCAGATGCAGAGGGAGTCGACTGATCCTTGCGTGAAGCCATAGGTGCCGCGGGAATTTTTTTTTTGGGTTCGAGTAGAAGAGAAATCGGCTGTGCTTTGATACCACTGTAACATACTTGGACACTCCAAGTCAAGAATCAATCGCGACAACACCAAATAACCACTTCAAAACAATTCACAGATCACAATAGACTTGCATTGGCCCGGCGGAGTTCCGTGCCTAGAGATATTGGCCCCAAAGACTGGCGTCCCTTTCGGTATTTCTTTATGTATTAATCAATCATCAAAGTACAAGAGAGCGGTTAGGGTTTCACTCTCAGACTCTGCGTCCAGATGCTCTGAGAAGTGAGCCCTAAACCACTAAATTAAAGGTTACAAGGGATGCCCAAAAGAAGAGCCCCAAAAGCTTAAAAATCAAAAATCAAGAATTGGGCACGAAGATGGCCGACTACAAAGAAAACTTCCTACAGCTATCTGAAGATGGCTTTGTGATTCGCCCGAGCTACATGGATACCCACCTGTCTCATGGTTTGAGATGTGCTATTGGTCAGATTCGTACATCCTCACACCAGTTGGAAATTGAATTTGGCAGATTTAGGGGAATCCCACCTGAGAGCAGAATTTGCAAGTTATGCGGAATGGAGCCGGAGATAGAATTACACTACATATGCCACTGCACCGTATACTATGAGATACGTGGGCGTTTCCATTGCCTATTTAAAGAAGGCTTTGGACCTCTAGATAGAGTCATGCAATACCAAGATCAAAGGTGCTTAGGCCTATACCTACTGGAACTACATCGGCACATGGATAATCTACTGAGAAGACAAAGAGCACTACAGCCTCAGAGGTAGATCACAGATTTCTTTGGATCGAGAGAAGCAGGAATGGAAGGAGAAGCGAGAGGCCAGCAGCGAGCACAAAGGAGTACCCACATTCATACCAAAGGTACCCTCATTGACAGGGCGATTGAGCTTAGGAAATCGAGACGACCACGACCGAGATGCAGAAGCACACTTCACCGGAGGAGACTACAACAAAGGATTAGAAGCATTCTAGCCAGACACCCAGAATGCTCCTAAGAAGTTTATCTAATACTTTGTATCTAGTTTTTTGCATTTATTTTCACACTTTTCAGACATTGTAACAGACTCACCACTTTTGTATCAGTTTGGTCTCATAGGTCACTCTGGCCTTTTGAAGGCGTTAATATAACATTTCATTTCATTTCATTTCATTTCTCTCTCTCTCTCTCTCTCTCTCTCTCTCTCTCTCTCTCTCTCTCTCTCTCTCTCCATGAGAGCCAAAATAAAGCAAGTCTCTCTCTCTCTCTCTCTCTCTCTCTCTCTCTCTCTCTCTCTCTCTCTCTCTCTCTCTCTCTCTCTCTCTCACAAAGCGTAGCAAAAAAACAGCCCAAATTGTGTCGCTAGCTGAGAAAAAGCATTCCCTTGATTTTCAAAAATCCGTACACTGCTGCCATGTGGCATTGGCGCCAACCTTTTTAGGGTTTCCAGCCACTTAGGGTTTCAGCCAGCAGTTAGGGTTTTCAGAAATTAGGGTTTTCTGAAAATAAGGGTTTCTGGCAGAAATTAGGGTTTGCAGGATTTTTAGGGTTTTTGGCAGAAATTAGGGTTTCTGCTGCCGGTAGCCACGTCATCACTTTGAGACATAGCCTCTCTGTCTGGGTAGTACTGCCACGTCATCAGTTTGCGTTGGGTTCTTGGTTCTGCATGGGTTCGTGGTTCTTCCCTTGAGTTTGCGAAGCCGAAGCACGCACAGAGCTCCGATACCAATGTCAGGTGTAGCGGAAGTGTTTAAGGATTTAGCTCGGATCTAGTACTCCACACAAACACAAGAGTTACTTTACTTCACTTGAAAGAACTGAACTGAATTGAATGAAAGAGATAGAGACACAAAGAGAGAGAAAAGAGAGACGACACGGCATGTCGGGTCCCAACCACCCTCAAGGGGCTCCTTGCTCTGTTGCCAGAGCAAGTACTTGCTTTGTTACTTGCACAATGCTGATAGAATGACGACTAAAGGCCTCTCCATACATCTCCATCCATGAGTGCTACCAGATCTGCCATGGTGGTCCACTGAGGGTCCCCAAATCTGAACTCCGTAAAGCATAGCTGAAGCTACTGGAGTGTCAAAAAGCGAGAGCTTTGTTCGAGGTTCTTGAAACCGAACCTGCAAACCACATCCTCTTCAATCCTCCAGGGCTGCATAAGCTCTCGTTAATCTAGTTTCTGCTACTCTCCTCAGTGAAAACAACGGTCCACTGAAGCCTACCCCAAGATAGGGTATGTATCTGTATACTCCACCCTCTCTTGGCCATATGTAAATGTGGGTGCTGACCTCCTGACCCACTGTGGTGTGGGGGGTGGGTGTGCCTAGGTGTGAGTTTGCTTGTCTTGTGTTTCTGCTGTTTGCTGTTTCTTTCTCACAAGGGTGGCTAGTGTGAGGTCCTTGATGTGGTGATTTCCTTCCTCTCAACGACAGCAGCTTGATGCGTTTGGTCGAGTTGAGAGCCTCCTCTCTTGCCTTTGGATTGATGTCTTTGCTCCTTCAGTCATCCTCACCGTTACCTTTTCGCCTTGCTTATGATTGCCCTGCTGCCTTTCGACATTGACTTTGTTGGATCCCTCTTTGAGTGGTGCTTTTTAGCGGCCGACAGTCGACCTGCGGTTTTCTCGCTGTGCTTCATGGCATGTCACTTGTGGTTTCACTTTCTTCCTGGCTGGTGATTGCTTTGCGGGTTTTTGATTGTTGACCTTATTTGTCACTCTCTGCAGTTTTGGTCATCCTCACCAATCCGTCACTCTCCTGTACAGTGATCGCCTTTCAATGCGTCTTTTGATGATGTCTAGGGCTTCTTCAGTTATGCCCTATACCTTCCTGTGCAGTTTTCATCTTCGCGGTGCCTTTCTTTCGGAGGGTTTGGGGGATATCCTCTCCCTCTTCCTCTTTTCTCCTCAGAGGTGGAGCTCTATCTCTAGGGGTAATGGTGCTCAACTATATGCTCAGGGAAGTACATTCATAAAGTGTGAAAAGCTAACTAGCTCCATCTTATGTCAAACTGGGGGTGTAAGATCTGGTACATGGTAGTGGCGAGTCTGGATCTCCTGAATTTGTATGCAATGGAGTCTTGGAGCTCTGTATACTGAAGCTCGAGGGTGTCTCCTAGCCATGACCATCTCAGCTTGCTGTAAGGCAGGATGTCCTGCGAAAAGAGCCTCATCTCTCTCTTTATTAACGTCCTGTAGAGGCCGAAGTAGGCTATGAGGCAGAATAGTGTACATGTGTGTCTGGGTTTCCAGAAGAAGGACAAAAGTACTTAAAGTAAACATGCTACATACTAAGATTTATTGACGTGGGGTGTGTATACTTGTGTGTGAGTGATAAGGGGGACTGAGCTCTAACTTTATTGGGTGTGAAAATTTATGCGCAAGGGAGTACAACCATTATATGCACAAGAGTAGCTAGGTGGGTCAGGTTTTGTGCTGCCTGTCGTGTGGCACTGTTTGGCGCATCATGTCTCTTGGCTTAGCATTGGCCACCACCTGTGTTGTTGCAGCCTACCATTACCTGCCCTTGTATGCTTGGCCTTTTTGACCTAGTGTTCTTTTGCAACGTGAGGTATGGTGAAAGTGTCGATGACAGTTTTGGCAGGAATTTCAGACCCTTCTTTCTGCTATTTTTGGGAATTTCTAGAGTCTTTTACCTCCTCGTACTTTTACAAAATGCCCATTGATTTCCGTATTGTCACAATGTAGCTCTCAATCATCTGTTTTGGTGTAGGTATGTAATGGCGAGACCTGCAGGTGAGCGCTGCATAGTTGTTTCTTCAAATGGCGCAACAGTAAGCAGGCTTAGGAATGGTCATATACTCCATTGCTTTCCATCAGCATTACCTAACGGAGCCAAGACACCTGGAGTAGCAGCTTCATCTCAGGTTTTCTGTATTCTAGATTGCATATTTCACAAGGTAAAGTTTCTCTTTATTTTCCTTATGCTTAGCGCATTAATGTTTTGATTTTACTGACTTCGATTTGTTGGTTTCTTGTTCAATGTAGGCTGACAATATATACTACGTAATTGATATGATGTGCTGGCGTGGGTACTCTTTGTATGATTGCAATTATGAGTTCAGACATTTTTGGATAAAGTCTAAGCTGGAAGAAACAGGCATCTTTGCATCTCCTAAGTGTCATCGCTATCAATTCAGCATCGTACATGCATTTGAGTGTGATAAAGCTGGCTTGGAGAGGGCATACAATGGAAATGTGCCATTTGAGCGAGATGGGTGCTTGTTTCTTAATAGGTGACTTGCCATAATGCAATTAAGATCTACCATGCTGTATACATGTTAAATACAGCGTATTTTAATTCTCTAATCTTGGGTTATCAGACATGCACATTATGTTTTAGGTATCACCCCATTGGCGCTTGTGTGGAAAGACCCCGCCAGCAGTCGTTATCACATCGACACTGACAGCAGCGGCAATGTTCCAGTTTACCAACAGGTATCAAGGTTAATGACGTATTTATTGGAAGATGTCAATAAGCATGAACATTGTCTTATGCTCACAGCATATCCAATTTTTTTAAGAGGAATCAAATTCAATGTTTTCTAATCAAACTGGCGCATTGGCTTGCACAAAATGTGAAATCCAGGTTGTTCGATGGCAGGCCATATATCACTCAAATTTTTTGTTTTCTTTCACTCGTTATAGGTTGTATTGGAATTTCAAGAAGATGGAACTGTGGCCACTTCTGATGATCCAAAAGTTATCCTTGGTAGCATGCCTCCGGAGTTTCTTAGACAAGTATGGCCCTAGTGAGCAAAATCTGTAACTTAGGAGTTTGATTTTATCAAGTAACCAAAGATTGTGTGACTGTGATTCACAGAATAATCAACATTTGCGGACTGGAATGCTCTTGAAGTTTGCTATTGGTGATCATGGTCTCAGCATAGTGAATGGGAAGCCTGTTGCAGCAGATATTCATTATCAAGGTCTAGCTAACCGTCGCCGAGCAGGTGCTGATAGTGTGTCAAAGGTAAAGTCTGTGTACCCACGTTAGAAGGCTTAACTAGGCTGTCATTTGATGTTCCCAGGGACTCATTTTCTCTTTCTTGTTTATGTAAAGGTCCTTTTCCAATATGCTGCAAGGCATTATCCTCTGTCGATATCCCATATATTAGCTGCCATTGAGAATTCTGATAATGACTTTGCGATGGATAACTGAGAGTTATTTATTTTTCCATCTGTACATAGAAAGCATTTCTGCAAAAAGGGCCCAAAACCAGAAGCTGACATGAAGGCCATAATCGATGATCCCAAGATGGACAACAACCCCCCCCCCCCATCATCTGCTGATGTACATGGAACGTATACCAATTTTTCGATTAAGAAAGTAAGAATCTTTGTGTTATCTTAGATTGTTTCCTGGCCCTTCATTTTGTGGGGTATGGATCTTGATTCCTTTAATACTACTATTATCGTTTATAATGCCTAGTCGTGCCTCGAATAATTTTTTTATTTAACAAACCATGAGAGCAATATTAGAGGAATTAATGTCCTCCACCTAGAGCCACTATCGTTGCTTTCGGTGGCGGTTATATGTGGACAACTCGAAAATTTTTCGTTGCTATTTTACAACGTACAAAGTAAACAAACTGTGCTCTTGGTAAGTACAAGAGTGTATTTGCGACCATGCTTATGTACAACGGCTATTATTTTCACATTGAATATTTAAACAGTGCGGTAGCCGATGAGAATTGTGATGAGCGGTTTCACACGATGGACATGTTGTTGGGAGCTTCAACGCACAAAGATACGGGGACATGAGGGAGGCTTTCGGATGGAGGTGACTGTTCAGTGGGTGTGGGCTCTTGCGTAATTGGGTAGCATTCTAGCGTTACGGACCGATGGTGATGGTCCACGACATATGGCGATATGGATGAAGTCTTGGGAGGGAGTCACGGGGACATTGGCATTTGCGTCCGTGGATGTATCTTCTTTGACGTTGATAGGTCAACGACAAGTTCATGCAAGGTCCTTACTACTTTCAGAATCCTCAAAGCAGTGGCAAACAACGAATGTGTTGGGGGGATAGTCGCCTTGCAGTATCGTGTTGCATCGTTAATGCGTAAGAAGATACTCTCGCAATGGAAACAAGCATACAATGATTAATGTACTTCATTGGAAATATACTTTTGAAAGGTAAGTCGAGGTTATGAATGTAGACGTATCTTATGTCGTCGAGGTTCACGATGGTCGGCTCCTTCATGCATCGCCAAATGGTGATAGCCTTCCCCACTCCATCCCCATCCCAAATTTCGATACCACTTACGTTGCGAATAGCTAGTATCGACTAGTGGTCAACATGCGCAACAATGTGTGTGGCAGGCTTGTTCCCTCTTTGTCCGTAACGAAGTTCTCCATGTAGATGAACGCATGATCTAATATGTTGACGGGTGTGGGAATTACACGGTGCTTCAGCTCGTCCTGGGAGCTTGAGCAAGTAGTACTTGACCCTCTGCAATCTCCTTTGCTTCGGGTCCTTTGGCAAACCATATGAAGTGTACTTTTTGCATGTTTTTTTTAACAATATCCGACCATGCCCGTGAAGTTGTGTATTCTAACTTTCCGTGACCTACACACGAAGAGACCCCCCTGCAACTTCCCCTGCAACTTCATGACGTGCCACCCTAAGTATGCCTTGAGTAAATTCTAGATGGCCTTGATGGAGGTGGGACAATCATTTGGATGTGCAAATGGTTGAGCATTCCCGCTTTCTCTAATGCAAACAAATGGCCTCACATACTCTTTGTCAATAAACTCAGCAACATTAGAGAAAAGGTTTGAATCAATGTCATCGTTGTTGATCTGCACATTGATTAACAATTACAGCTGTGTCGCTTGACCATTGGAGAGGCGAAGATGCCTTGCTCTTGTCCCGGCTCTCTTCTCTATTAACCAATGCATCGCCACTAGCATTGAGGCGTTGTTGCTTGCAAGCCTCGCTGTTGCCTGTGTCCACATTGTTGTTGCTGGGACGAGCTTTGTCTTTCATGTCTCTGAATGTCCTTGGCTGCCGCGATGATAAGCGTGTGAGCTTCGCGAACAGGCCCTTTTGAACACTCCCTCTCCATAACATGCTTTGAAATGCTCTTGAACTTCGCCATAACTTGGGCAAACACAGCCCTTCCTTGAAATTAAAAGCTATAATTACTGACATAGGTTCATTATTTTGAAGTCGATGCTTATGTAATCTACATTGTCTACTTTGTACTGTAACCAAGGGAGGCCGCTATTGGTTCTGGACCGTGTATACACTCTTCCCTGTGGGTGCGTTATTTCTCTTTTTTCTTTGTGGGTGCTACTTGCTGCTGCAGGTACATTGCACTGTACTTTTGTTGGCGGCTGCAAAAATAGCTGCGCATGCTGCCAAATTCTTAGTGCCACCCTTCAATATTTTTCTTTGTGGGTGCTACCTGCTGCTGCAGGTACATTGCACTGTACTTTTGTTGGCGGCTGCAAAAATAGCTGCGCATGCTCCCGAATTCTTATTACCGCCCTTCAATATTGTGCAAGTGGGTAGTAGCTATGTTGCTTGCTCACACTTTCGAAGCTGCTTATTCCTGCAAGTGGGTAGCAATCTGCTGCCCTTGGAACGTGGCCTCCTCTCTGTAAAGTGCAATCGAAAGCTAGCTTGGCAAGAAGTCCTTCCAAAGGAGTTTGTGTCACAAACTGTTGACATGTCAAGCCCTGAAGAACGTAGCCGACTTGTAGGTCCCCGCCAAAGGGCCTAAACCCTAAGAAGAACAAGCAACAGTAGAAGAAGAAGTCCTACGAACTTATGGGACCCCATCCGATGGGGCCCAAGTGACATAAAAGGCATATAAATAAAGTGAGACCCACACACACAGAAGAATTTGCGCTAGTCTGATGGCGTGGCAACTGTATGAAAAACCCTGATTTTGCACTGACATGATGACGTGGTAGATTGTACAAATTTTCGTGTTTTGCATTGACTGTTGACATGGCAGTTGTACGGATTTCCGTGATTTACGTTGGCAGCTTTTGGACCATATGCTTTTGAGTTTGAAGGCTTTTCATGTAAATTGCTTTTGGGCCTAGGGCCTTTAAATATGAGCCATGGGCTCATTCTCTGGCATGCTTCTGGATGAAGGTGCAGAGGATGGAGTACCGGCTTGTACTGTGTTGATGCAATATAAAGAAATACCGAAAGGGGTGCCAAGGTTTGGGGCCAATACTCTCTGGGGTGGAATTCCGCTACTCCGTGTCGCGTGGCGTCTCTCTCTCAGTTCAGTTGTTATTGAAGTGCTAAAAGTCTGTTCAGTCTGTTCTTTTCTATTGGCACGTGGTGCCCGTCATGTGACAGTGGTATCAGAGCATCAGGCGTGTGCTTTTCTGAAAGCATACCGGTCCTACAAAAGAGCAGATAGAGCAAACCAGAGACTATTGGAATTTTATTTGAAGTATCTTTGGGTCTCGACCTCGGACTTATTAGCCACTCCAAACCAGAGACTACCGGAATTTTATTTGAAGTATCTTCGAGTCCCGACCCCGGACTTATTAGCCACTCCAAACCAGAGACTACTTGAATTTTATTTGAAGTATCTTCGGGTCCCGACTCCGGACTTATTAGCCACTCCCACCCTTCATACATCGTGCATCGGGCGCGCTCCGTCTTCACCGCTCATGTCTTATACGGCATAAGCCATAAAGATCACTTGCAAAGAAGGATCCAAGATTTGTTTCGAGCTGGTGTTTTTCTCAAAAGCAGTGCCATGCAGATGTTGATGTCTATAGCTACCAAGCCGCACACTCCAAGGACTTGGCAAGCTTTCAAGAAAATTTTTGCCCCCAATTCAATGATTTTTGACATCTTCCTTCAGAGTGCAACTTCTGGCAGAGTGGGGTATCCTGAAATGCTTGCCATGGAAACCCTAACAGATTATAACTTGAAATTTCTCGACATCTCTCAGTAGGTGTCACTTTTCGAGCTAAAAACCTTGGAGGTCCAATGCGATTGCTGTCTTGGGACTACCATCCCCGCTAGAGGAACACTCTCAGTAGGTGTCACTTTTCGAGCTAAAAACCTTGGAGGTCCAATGCGATTGCTGTCTTGGGACTACCATCCCCGCTAGAGGAACACTGTTTGTCCAAGAGCTGATGGACCATGCTCTGGTTGTCTACGACCATATAGAAGGAACCTAACCCTAATTTTTGGTGCAGGTTTCAGGATGAAAAATCAGTTGACTTTTCGAGCCTGGTTGATGTAAAGATTGCTTTTTAAGTTTGAATTTTGTATGAGAACTTGTTTGGTGATCCTGTTTTGAATTTGTTTGAAATGGATGGTATCTGTTTTGAACTTGTTTTGGTGCCAATTTGAAATGTTTGACTCTGGTTTTAATACTGGTTTCATTAATTGGTGATTTTTACTTCCGGGTGGAGTAGTGAGGAATGTTGTTCTGGTATTGTTTGAACCTCGGAACTACGTAGACTGGATGTCCGGGGAGCGTTTCGTTGTATGCTAGATAACCTCTGAACAATGCAGACGGGATGTATGGGGAGCGTTTGGTTGTATGCTTGAAAAATATTGTTGTTGACTCCAGGCGAGGACTTGGATGGTTATGTGGGAGGAGTATTAGTGGTTACTCTCGGCACCTCCAAACGACGCAGGTTGCGACATCTCCCCCAGCCCGGACCTTTTTAGGTTATGCGGGAGGTGAAACTTGCCCGTAGGGCAGTAGGCGTTGGCTTTCACCCGAAATTCTTTACTTTAGACACACACACAGAGTACTTTGCAAAGAGAACCTGCGACGGGAATTAACACTTAATCACACACACGGCTCGGAAGCTAGAATGCTCCGAGCAGACACCGACAACCTGTAGGTCCCAAAATTGGTGCCCCTTTCGGTATTTCTTTATTCTTTAGGAGGGTAAATTACAAGGTAAGGTCCTGGGAATCCTTCACGTGTATCCACCTAGATACCATCTGATTTGGCCAAATTTCGACAGCATAACAGCCCCAAAACTTGCACGAAACCAATTCCCGTGCTAGAACTCACTTGCACGGGCATATACCCTCTGATTTCTGCCCAAAAACAGTAAATTCAGCACGCTGTATTTACTGGTTTTTGCCCTGTTTTCAGCCCCAAACAGTCCCCTAACTGTCCTCTGCCAGTGGGGCACGATTCCCAATGGTCCTGGCGTCCGTATGGCTGAAAAACAGTAAAATTACAGCGCATACACAGCGCTGATTTTGCACCTGTATGGTGAGGTTATGACCCTCACCAGTGCCTGCTTTGGAGTAGCAGCTAGCTACCCCTGTTCCTGCTCAAGGAGGCTCTTGCCTTAGCACAAAAGCATGAACCCACACAACTGTACATCAATCAAATGAGTAGTCCTCTTGTGGGGCATCACATAACTGCACGTAGGGGAGAGAGAGAGCAGTGTGTAGTGTGCAAGGCATCACTCCTAGCACCACATTGTACATGAGAGGGAAAGGAAGCACTCCATAGCTCTTAACCTGTGACAGTTTGCAAAAAGAGCCTCTCTCAGCTTAAAATTCAGCGCCCTTTCTTCCTTGTGAGGCAAGTGCATAGAAAAGTGCCACTTGGCGCATTTACAAGCATTTTCCCGTTTCGGGTTCGCCGCTTAAAAATATCTTGACCGGTTGTCCAGTTGACTTCGCGGCAGAGTTGTAAAATGTTTCCTTAGTCATACCGGAGTTAATGACACGAACACATTTCATGGCCCAAAATAGCAGTTCCCTAAATTTTAGGAGATGCTTCCGTTGGGCTCCCACTGGTCTTCTGACCATCTATCCTCATTGGGACCGCATCCAAAAGTGCAATGTGGCCCAAGTATTGGATACTTTCAGTTGGTAGTCACACCTTGACTTTAGGCCTTTATTGAGTTCACTTCCTAGTATCCACCAACTTACTAAGTGCGACGGGGAGACCTATATGATCTTGCTCTGAGCCTAGACATCCTCTTACCATACGAATTCCAGTGCCGACCACTATCCATCCGCGGGTGAAACTACCGTTCACATTGGCCATGCAATGTCCGACCGTTTGCTACTTCAAGAAGAGGGCCTCAAAACAAATAAAATAAACCATATCGGAAAGAAACCAACAACCAAGGTTAGCAGTTGCCACATCTTTGTGACATGGTTAATAACTGCCACGTCCTCGTGACAGGAGGAGTGATGAGAGAGTCGTTGAATATCTCCGAACTCGGACCTTGTTAGGTTATGCGGAAGGAGTGTTCATCGACGACTTTATGTTTCTATGTCTTGTAACATGCATATGTGAGCATTTGTGTTGCATTGTGATGTGCCAACCACTGAATATTCCTAATTGGACGAGATTGCTTGGGTATTTAATTTTAGTGCATCAAGACACCCGTGGAAGATAAGTGCGGTCTAGGTGTGATGGCTAATCTTACTACGTCGGAATATCAAGAGTTTCGATCTGGACGAAAGAAGAAGCCAACTCCTTGACCAAAAGAGCCAAAGGGAGAAGCCAACTCCTTAACAAAAAGAGCAATCTGATTGTCCCTTGGAATGACCCTCGGAAATTTTTGAGCTAACTTGAGTTGTTTTGCAAATATGCTGTAATCGCAGACGATTACTTTCTTTCAGAAGGGGGGATATCACAAAGTGCTGACGTGTCAAGCCCTGAAGAACGGAGCTGACTTGTAGGTCCTGGCCAAAGGGCCTAAACCCTAAGAAGAACAAGCAACAGTAGAAGAAGTCGTATCAACTTATGGGACTCCGTCCGATGGGGCCCAAGTGACATAAAGGCATATAAATAAAGCAGGACCCACACACACATAGAAGAATTTGCGCTAGTTTGATGACGTGGCAACTGTACGGAAAAACCTGATTTTGCGCTGACATGATGATGTGGCAGATTGTACGAATTTCCACGTTTTGTGCTGTAGTTGTACAAATTTTTGTGATTTATGCTGGTAGCTTTTGGGCATTGCTTTGGGACCAGATGCTTTTGAGTTTGAAGGCTTTTCATGTAAACTGCTTTTGGGCCTAGGGCCTTAAAAGTATGAGGCCATGGGCTCATTCTCTGGCATGCTTTTGGATGAAGGTGCAGAGGATGGAGTACCGGCTTGTACTGTAAGGGGCACCAAGGTTTGGGGCCAATAATCTATGGGGTGAAATTCCGCCACTCAGTGTCGCGTGTCGTCTCTCTCTCAGTTCAGTTGTTATTGAAGTGCTAAAAGTCTGTTCAATCTGTTCTTTTCTATTGGCACATGGTGCCCGTCTTGTGACAGTTTGGTAAATCTTTTGCCAACTTGCTGGGTTTTCAAAGTATTCTCCTATCCCACAATGTGGGTGCATTATTGACTTTTATTCCTATCATGCAAAAGTTTAGATACTCGCAAGCAACATACAATGCCATGTATACTTAAGCTGCAGATGCCTCCAGCCCATTGGCATGTTGTTGAGGGTTTGACGCCGCTTCCTAACAACTCCATACGATCCTATGCTGTGAGCTTGGTTGTCCTCTTCATGTACACGGGCAACCCAGTGACCCACCAAAATCAAGTTTGCCATGTTAGAATTACAATGCAGAAGGATAAGAAACTCTTGACGAGCAATAAGAGAGAGAGAACAAGTGAATCTTTGCATGAGAAGCGTTTTAGGCTTCCTAATTAGAGAATCTATCCACGTGGCAATCAATTCTTGTAAATTTTGCTCCATATTTAAGAAAAGCAAGTTATATTAAACCATCAGACTTGCAACCAAGAAAAACAAGTAACCATCGCTTTGCTATAAAACCAAAACTTGTATGAAAAGCACAAGAATTAAGGAACTTGTAATTGACAAGAACAACAATAGTGCTAATTTAATTAATTTTAATACTCTGAAAACCCAAACAGGTTGGCAAAATATTCGCCAACCTTCTCTGCAAGTGGAAGAACTTGCTAGGCTGGCTTTCGAATGCATTGTCCAGAGAGGAGGCTGCGCTCTGAGAGTAAGCAGCTGCTACTACCCACTTGTAGGAATAAGGTGCTTTGATAGTGTAAGCAGTGCAACTGCTACCCACTTACACAATGTTAAAGGATAGCGTTCATAACGTCTTTCGAGAGCGTAAGCAACTATTTTTGCTGTCATTAGCAAAAGTATATTGTAGTGATTTGTAGCAAGTAGCATCCACATGGGAAAATAGAGAAATGGCGCACCCACGAGGTAGAGTGTATAGACGAGAGGGGAACCAATAACGCCAAACAATAGGGCTTCCTTTGCTGCAACATCAAGCAGAAAATGTGGATTACATAAGCACCACCCTCAAATTAATAAACCTGTATAAGTGATAAAAGCTTTAGTTGCAAGGCATGATTTGTATTTCCCCAAGGTATGGCGAAGTTAAAAAGCATTTGGAAGCTTGCAATGGAGACGGAGTGGTTCACAAAGCTCTTGTACGCTCATCGTCGCTGTAGCCAAGGACAATTAAGTGCAAAGCTCATCTCATCAACAATGTGAACATAGGCCTCTGTCACAAATTGTTGACGTGTGAAGCCACCGAAGAACGGAGCCAACGTGCTGATCTCGACCGAGGAGCCTAAACCCTAAGAAGAAGAAGCAGAAGAAGTTTACTGACTTGCAAAGTCTTGCCGAGTGGCCTATTTTAAAGAGAAGTTCCCGCTAACTTATGGGACCCTGTCCGATGGGGCCCAAGTGACCTAAAGGCATCAAAATAAAGCAGGATCACACGCACACACAATCTCCTACGTAGAAGCTGGTGACGTGGTAGCTATACGGAACCCCCACAATTTGCGCTGCAAGTGTTGACGTGGTAGCTGTACGGATTTCTGCAATTGGCTCTGGCTGTTTTTGGACCAAAAGCTTTTGAGTTTGACTACTTTTCATGTAAACTGCTTTAAGAGGCCAAGGGCCTTTAAATATGATCCATGGGCTCTCACTCTGGCAATCTACCCGCGGGGATGCAGAGCAGAGCCATGGGCGTTGTACTGAGTTCAAGCAATATAAAGAAATACCGAAAGGGACGGCAACGTTTAGGGCTAGTGCTCTCTCAGGGTGGAACTTCGCCACTCCTCGTCTCGTGTGTCGTTTGCCTCTTTCAATTCAATTGTTATTTGAATTGCTTAAAGTTGTTCAGTGTGTTCTTTTTTGTTGGCACGTGTAGGTGCAACGGATGTGAATGTTGAACTTTGCTCAAGATGAGTGCTCCAAACTGTGCTCAAGGGTTCCTTTTACTTACGGAAGGGAGAGCCTTCCGTTCCTTTAGGGAGAGAGTGCAAGTGATCACGAACAAAGTGGTAAACACTGTGAATGAAGGTGTTGAGACTGAGAGATAGAGAGAGAAGAATACGACACCAGAATGTTGTCAAACCCTCCTCCGAAGGCCCCACTCTCTATGGCGAGAGCGGTCTACTATTGATTGCACAAATCTCTACAATGCAATGGACTTGCTAACGACATCGACGACGATGAGATGGGCTGAAATCTGAAAACGCTAAGGGCTGAAATCTGCAAATCTTGTGTCTGCTGAATTTTGACTGTATGTCGGTGACGACGGCGCAACGACGACACGCTGAAAACGCAGATGCTGAAATCTGCGAATAGCGGGCTGAATCTGCAAACGCTGGCTGATTTGACCGTGCGGCGAGGATCTGTTGCGAGAAGGTAGAGATCTGCGAGGTTTGGGGGCTGCGGTGCAGAATCTATTTGCTGAAAACTGAAAACGCTGAAGATAGGCTGAATCTGTCGCGGAGAATTTGCAAAACACTAAGGGATGTGCAAGTTGCAAAACGCTAGCAATGTTGCTGCAAAAACGCCAGAGAAACTGTTGGAAATTGCTAACGCCAAGCTGATCTGCAATGCTACCCCCCTCTTGAAAGCATTGTAATCGCCCTTGATTACGTCTGCAAAACAGACATAGGTCATAAACCGTCTTAGCAGACACTGACTGTTAGTACCGACGCACTTGAAACAACACATCTAGCACATGTACCAATCGACAGTCATATCATCGGACATCACAGGACATCGCTTGACATCACATGACAAATGACATTCAAATTCATTCCAAATCTCAAACCATGATTAATCGGCAACGTATTTAGCAATCGCATCTAGATCCAGTTGGGACCTCACAGATGCCCGATTAACTAATCTATATTGCAATCATGTCTATAGAGATTTATGAGACCGAAATGCTGCAGTCATTTGGTCTGTTAGTTCTTGCACTCAAACAAGTCAAGTACAAATCAATCAATATCATATTCATTTTCAGGAATTCCAGTTCATAAAGTCATACAACAGAATACTGTCAGCCCAACAGTATCCTTGAAACCCAAAGGGACATCAGTGACTCTATATAAAAATCGGGGCAATCTGTTGACAAAGGAGCTGAGTGACTTCCCTCTCGTGCAAACCCGTTGTACTAGATTCGCCCATGTTGAAATCAGGGTTCTATCGGAATAGACTATGCTAAACCGAATGCTTCAAGGTAAAGTTCCACAATGTGAGATGTATCTGCTAGGTCCTCCTCCTCCATCCACTTCGCATCCAATGCATGATAGTTCTTGAATTTAACCAAGAACCGCCTAATCACTTTACCTTTAATTTTTCTATCTTTATGTACCAGTATTTGTTCTGAAACGAGTATCTCCTCGCTTTCCTCCACTTCGGGTTGCTCATCTGGCTCCCCATCATCGGACACATCGCCTTTAAAAAGGCTTCAAGAGACTCACACGAAAAGCATTGTGAATTCTCGAAGAATCGGGCAGCTTTAGTCTAAAGGAGACATCATTTATCTTTCTTTTATCTGGAAAGGTCCATAGTATCTCATGCTAAGCTTTGGAAAAAGCCGCTCCTTTTCCTTTTTCTTTCTCAGGTGTGCCTTCTCAAATCGTAAGAGCACCGCACCCAATCACCTTTCTTTAATTTCAAATCGCGACAGTGTCGAGATCTGCTGCATTCTTGTGTCTTTCTTGAGATTTCGCTAAAGCCTACCGGACCTTGGCAAAAGCAATGTCCAAGTCCCTTGTGTACTGGTCGGCTTCAAAAATCTTATCTTTTGTGCTTAGGAAGGGTAGAACCTTCGTAGCACCTTTAGTAATCAAATGCTGCCTTCCCCGTCGAAGAGTGGATCGTGTTATTGTAGGCAAATTCCACCAAGGGCAAAAACTTTCCCATTTGAGTCTTCTGATCAGAAATGTAAGACTTAAATAAATCTAGTACGATTGAATTTGCAGTCTCAGATTACCCATCTGTTTGCGGGTGGAAAGATGACGAGAATTGCAACCGCGTACCAATGTTCTCCCAAATAGCTTTACAAAACAAACTCGTAAATCGCGGATCTTTGTCAGAGACTATTGTCTCAGGCATGCCATGTAATCTGAATATCTGGGCAATGAACAGTCTCGCTAAATGATCCGGCTTGATTGTTTTCTTTACTGGAATGAAATGAGCTTGTTTGCTAAATCTGTCAATAACAGTCCAGATACTATCGTGCCCATGCCCACTCTGTGTCTTCTGGAGATAAAAAATGCAATCCATAGCAATACTTTCCCAGGGGCGGGTGGGAATGGGTAAATGCTGTAACAATCCCTATGCTTTATGCTTGTCAAACTTGACCTTTTGACATACCAAGCAACTGCGTACAAAATCGTTCATGTCCTTCTCGAGTGTCGGCCAAAAGAAGTATTGCTCCACACCTTTCAAGGTGATGTCAATGCCGCGGTGACCCATAAATGGTGGACAGTTCGGTGTGAACCTTTTCCCTAAACGGTTGTGTAACGCACAACATAGTTTTCTTCATCAAGTAGCCATCTCGTAGGGAATATCCCGCTACTACCTCCCCATTTTGTATTCGATTAAATACATCTGAAAAATCTGGATATGTGGCATATTGATCGACCGTGTCCTCGAAGCTTCTATGATGAATTGCGAAAATAGCCAAGACTAACGGCTTCCGGGACAAAGAGCATCTGCCACCAGTTCTTTTGTCCCTGTACATGGATAATCTGGAAGTGAAACTATGACAAGATGTTAGCCCACCGCATTTGCTTTTCCGAAAGCTGCTTCTGTGACAAGAAGTAGCGTAAACTCTGATGATCAGTGAAGACCGTAAAATCAGCTCCGAGTAGGTAATGTCGCCATTAAGTAAGAGCATGGATAATCGCCAAAAGCTCTTTCTCATAAATTTGTGCTGCTAGTTCTGGCCTTGAAAACAATCGGCTCTCATAGGCAATGACATGACCTTCTTGCATTAAGACCCCACCCAGACTACGACCACAAGCATCACAATATACTTCTAATGACTTTTGCAAATCCGGCAAAGTCAAAACTGGTCTCGTAGTCAATGTCTCTTTCAAAATCTGAAAGGCAGTCACCTCTGTGGGTCCCCACGAGAAAGGGACTTCTTTCTTGTCAAGATATGCAAAGGGGAAGCAACCTCTGCAAACTTTCTAATGAACTGTCGATAGTAAGAACATAAGCCCAAGAAGCTTCTAACTTCATGGACATTCTTCAAATCGGGCCAATCACGTATAGTCTCAATCTTGGTCGGGTCTATCTGTACTCCTATTGCTGAGACGACGTGTCCCAAAAAGTGTATCTCCGGTAAGAAAAATTCACTCTTCTTGGCTTCAATTTCACATCAATTTGTCAATGTCGCTTTTTTCGCCCGATAATTGACCACGGCGTTGTTCTTATGGTACCAAGGACTCCAAGGAGGACATCACAACCTTCCAAGGGAATTATGTAGAAGTCCTCGTGTCTCAAATACCCCTTACAATGCAACTGAAGTTTGCCAATGACAAGTGTAATGGCTACGTCCCGTCCGAGTGCCGCTAGAACTGCCTCTGCTTGTGGTCCCATCCGATCGGGTGTAATCTCGAGCCGCGCCGCCAATTCGGGTGAAATGAAGTTGGCCTTCGCTCCTCCATCGAAGAAAATCAGGGCTCCTTGATCTTTCACTTTGCCCCAGCTCGGCAAAGTTCTGTACTTTTATCAATCGTGCTTGGGTCAGTACCCATGCAATCTGGCACCAGTCGTGCTTTCATCTTGCCTTTTTTGCCATGTTCCTCAGCTTCTCTCGAACTCTCTGGCCTGTCTTCATTCTGTTCTTGCTGTGCCTTTTTAGGGCACTTTGCGGAGACCTGCCCATGTTTCCCGCATCCAAAACACTTCCCCTCTTTGATGTAGTTGGCCCTCACTCGAAGAGTGAGCCGGGGTCGTGAATCCTTGTCTTTCTTTTCTTGGGAACTCTCTCTCTTTCTACTTTCATTATTAGAAGTCTGTTGGGTTCTCTGAGTCAAGATCTCATCAGTGGGGTAAGTCAGATTGCCCGAATGTATGGCAAAACCCCGTTTGGCATGACCATCAATTCTTGAATAGAATTTGACTTTTGTTCCAAGCAGTAATCTCGGATCTCTGTAGGAAGTCCGCAACAAAACCGCTCAATCTGTTCTTTAAACGAGACCTTCTTAAATGAAGAGGCTGGTAGAAAAGAGCTCCAAAATCTCTCGCAATAAGCATCCAGAGAATCTTCCTTGGTCATTCGAAGATGATTCCAAGCAGTTCGTATATCTCGTTCGTACTCCCGAGTCAGCCTAGAGGAAATAAAAAGCCTTTTGAATTTCAACCATTTAACCGGAGCTTCCTTTCTCAATAGAAGGTCGAGCATATCCCTTGAAGAAAGATGTAGCCCTCCGAATCTTGGATTGCTCTGAGTAATGCCCTCTAGAGAAAGCTATATCAAACTGCTGTATGAAGGCCAAAGCCCTCGGAGCATCTCGAAATCCAGAAAAAGAGTCAAACTTAATTGATTGTCCATCTTCTTTGAATTCTCTTACTTCTTGCTTTTATCTTCGAGGAAGTCATATTGATTGGCTTTATAAAAATGCTTCTTCTTTGCATAAAACATGTGATCGTCGGAGTCCGAACTGTCTGAGGATGAGTCCTTTGTAAAACTGTCAGAAACTGGGCTAAATTTAGGCTTCTTTGCCTTTTTCTTGCCCTTTCCAAAGCTTTGCTTTTTGCATCGCTTTTTGCTTTTTCTGTTTTCTTCGCTCGAGTCAGCAGCGCTAGAAGAAATGTCAGAAGAAGAAGATGAAGAAGAACTGGGTTGTCCTTCAAATCGTACATGCTTCTTCTGCTTTTTTTTCGATGCAAAAGAAGATTGACGACCCAAATAAGGAAGTCAATTCCTTTCTTATGCTTTTTATCGTGCTTTTTGAATTTGTTGTTCGCGTCCAAAAGCTGGCTGATTCGTGTCTGAACAACCTCTTGTAATTCTTGTTTTGTAAACATCCTCGGAGAAGGAGGTTTCTTGAGTGCCAGTTTGATGGGTGGCTCTGTGGCCTTCTGCCACTGGGTGTGTACTTTTGCGAGGGATTGCTGAGTTAAGATTTTTGTAAATTTTGGATCCTTCGCAATTTTAATCATCTGCTTTGTTGCCTTGTTAACCAATTGTCGACGTTCCATCTCTTCAATCTCAGACTGAGTAAGCCGACGTGGGCCGTACTCTTTTGACTGCTCATGAGAATCTTCTCTGCGATCTACTCTCGCATTCGCAGATGCAAAAGAAGTCGACTGATTTTTGTTGGAATCCATAAGTGCCGTGAGAAAAGGACCAGATTTCCCGGTAGAAGAGAAATCGGCCCCGCCCGCTCTGATACCACTTTAACAAACTTGGACACCCCACATCAAGATTCTACCGCAACACAGCAGAGATTCACTTCAAGACAATTCACAATTCACAATTAGGTCGACACGGCCCGGCGTAGTTCCGTGCCAAGCGGTATTGGCCCCAAAGACTGGCGCCCCTTTCGGTATTTCTTTTTGTATTAATGTGTTCAAAGTACAAGAGAGTGGGTAGGTGCTCACTCTCAGACTCTGCGTCCAGATGCTCTGGGAAGTGAAGCCTTGCCCACTTGTTTAAAGGTTGAAGGGATGCCCAAAAGCATAGCCCCAAAATCTTTTGAAATCAAAAGCTTCTCAACTTTAAAAGCTTTCCAACTCAAAAGCTAATATCCCAAAAGCTGCTAGCAAAAATCAGCCAACGTAATTTGCGGAGATCCGTACGCTGCCATGTCAACATGTCAGCGCGTTTTACGCTGCAAAATCCGGAGGTCCATACAGTTGGCCACGTCAGCACTTGCAGGGGTCCGTACTGCTGCCACATGTCAGTGTGTGTCTGGGGTTAGCCACATCACCATTTTGTGACAGTCGGCTACAATCTTATGGAAGAATTTAACTCTAATCTTGGTGCAGGTTTCAAGATGGAAGCCCTCTCGACTTTCAGCTCGACCGATGTCGAGAATGCTCTGATTTAACAGTTTTATGAGTTTTGTTTGAGAACTTGTCTGATGATCTTGTTTGGAATATGTTTGAAATGGATGGTATCTGTTTTAAACTTGTCTAGGTGCCGATTTGAAATGTTTGACTCCAGTTTTAATACTCGTTTCAATGATTGGTGATCTACTCCTAGGTGGAGTACTGAAGAGAATTGATGTTTAAGAATGCTTGCACATACTCGTGGCGCGGACCCTTGTGGTTATTTGCGGGGAGAGTATTGAATGTTTGAAAAGTGTTGTTTTTACTTGTGGCCCAGACTCGTGGTTATTTACGAGGGGAGTACTGTTGTTGTTACTCATGGCCCGGACCCTTGTGGTTATTTGCGAGGGGACTATTAAGAAGTGTGAGCAATGGTTACTCTTAGCACCTCCAAACGAAGTAGGCTGTGGTCTGGGGGGGCATTTGGTTGTAAAAGGCCTCTATATCTCATGGCCTGAACCTTTTTAGGTTATTTGCGGGAGGAGTGATGAGGGAGTCGTTGATGGCCTGAACTTGGATGGTTCATCGACGGCTTTATGTTTCTATGTCTTGTAACATGCATATATGAGCATTTGTGCTACATTGTGATGTTCCAACCACTGAATACTCCTTATTGGATGAGATTTGTTTGGGAAACTAACGACCCAGGATATAAAGAGTTCCAATCTAGAATGAGAATCCTTATTGGATGAGGTTTTTCTGGAAAGCCAATGACCTAGGATATCAAGAGCTCCAATCTGGAATGAGAAAACTGATTGTCCCTTGGAATGACCCTCGGAAATTTTTGAGCTGACTTGAGTTGTTTTGCAAATATGCCGTAATTGCGGACGATTACTTTTTTTCAAGAAGGGGGGATGTCACAAATTGTTGACGTGTCAAGCCACTAAAGAACGGAGCCAACCTGCAGATCCCGACCAAGGAGCTTAAACCCTAAGAAGAAGCAGAAGAAATTTTACTCACTTGCAAAGTCTTGCCGAGTGCCATTGGTCGATACTGCCCATCCGCAGTGTGGGTGGTATCGAAATTTGGGATGGGGATGGACTTCGAGTGTGAATCTCGACTACATAAGATATGTCTACATTCATAAACCTTGACTTGCCTTTCGAGTATATTTCGTGCGAAGTAGTTGAATGACTACGTGTTTGTTTCCCCTTGTAGGAGTATCTTCTTCTACCACAAGGACATAGTGTGGTACTACGAGACAACTATCTCGATGGTACGTCCATTGATTAGGTGTCGCTTAAAGGATTCTGGAAGTAGTGAGGACCTTTCGGGGATTTGCTGACGACCAATCAACGTAAGCGATGATGATACATCCACGAACGCAAACACTAGCGGCCCCTGACTCCCTCTCGAGACTTCATCCCTATCACTACACGTCGCGGCCCATCGCCATCGGTCAACAACGCTTGAATGCCGCCGTTAGTTACACAGGAGTCCACACCCACTCAATAGTCATCTCCGTTTGAAAGCCTCCCTCTGTGCCACTTATCTCCGTGCATTGAAGCTACAGAGAGCGTGGCTATCATTTGAGACCACTCACCATGCTCCACATCAGCTACCGCTTTGTACCTCATCAACTACCGCTTTGTATAAATCTTTAGTGTGAAAACCATTGCCTTCATACTTAGCATGATTGCAAATTTACTCTTGTACTTAGTGCTATATAAAAGAGTGCAGTTTGTTCAATTTGTATGTTGTAAAACAGTGCCACAAACTTTCAAGTGGTCTGCATGTGACCACCACCAAAAGCCATGATAGTGGATTTAGGTGGATGACTTTAATTCCTCTAATACTACTCTCATCGTCTTTTTATTAAAATTTTTGTTTCAGACGTGATTAGGCACTGCAAACGATAGGTTATGGGAAAGGCATACTCTTTTGAAGGATGTAAAATGAGGGCCTTCCTCTTGCTTAGGTATGCATACTCAGATTGTGATGCCCTAATTAAGTGTGCATTCTCTTAGTGGCCTTGGAGGGCTTTGCGACCATAAAAAATAACGTACCTTGCTTTCAACGCTCTCTCTCTCTCTCTCTCTCTCACACACACACACACACACACACAGACACACACACAAGAACACATTCCATATTTGATGGTTATGCTTTCATTCGTAAGTTGAGTGTTAGTTATGCTTATCAAAAAACTAATGGGGTTCCCTCTTCTTAAGTTGCATGATGTCCCTTTTTTTCCATTTGCCACTTTTTATTTCAGAGAACCCTCGCTATTGTGTATCTGAGGTGTCGTGTCCTTGTAAGAGCACAAGTTCCTGTTCTTGATGAGCTCCTAGTCCATTGTCATTAAAAATGCACTCATAATTGGAGGATATATGTACATTCTTCTATCCCCATCTCACAGTACTTCCCTTTGTAGCCCATGCCATCGGGTATGAGATGATGCTTGCATTTCTACGTTTGGCGATAGCGTTATCTGATCCGATCCTTTGTGTAGAAAAAGTTGGACCGGGTTGAAAAAGGAGCGGGTATTAAACTTACAATTCGGCGTTTTAACAGCCAACGTGTCCCGTTCTTTACCCTCTAATTTCTGGAAATATTCCCAAAATACCCCCAATATTTTGTCGAAAATTGCCAAAATGTCCTTCAGATTTTCCAAAATTCTTAAAATACCCCTAGTTGTGAGATCTAATTTCTGCAAATATACGAAAGTTTGTAGCTTTTCATAAGATTCTGATTGTCTATCAATCCAAGATGCTAAAACTAAAATTTGAGTGGGCTATGCAGGCTTTGGAGATGAAGTGCTTCATTAATTTTAGACGTAATTGCCTTTCTAGCGAGGTAATTTGAGACAAATTATATGTGAAGCACTCAAAAACGGATCTTAATTGTCAAAAAGGAATAACAATTAGAATTGTCAAAAAGGAATAACAATTAGAATATCGTGACCAATCCAACCAAATTGTATACAAGGGTATTTTGATAAATTAAACCTTTATTCTGTTGCGATTGGCTACAAGTTTTTTTTCCGAGAAAAAGATTCTTCTATTAGTTATTGAAACTGTCCATAGGGCTACAACCACCTCTTCAAGAGAGGGCTACAACAACCATGGTGGGGAGACTCCCAATGAAAAAACCAACATATGTACAATGGGGCTAAATCAAGAAATGGGGGGAGGGAAAAGCCACATAGGTGGTCGGTAGTGCCATCGGAGAACACCTTGGACCATGGTGTAGAAAGGCCCAGGACGCCAGAGTCTAAGGAAAGCGTCTTTGTGCTCGCATACGGTCGGAGCTGCCCTGTAGTCTCTCAAGCTGTCCTCTGAGTGTGTGGATTAGCTCTAGCCAAAATCAATTGGCTACAAGTTGCTTGGTTAGCTTTTGATGTTTGTGAACTGTCCACGATGTGAATGGCCGAGCCTGATATCATACATACATACATATATAAATCCTCAAAATTGAGGCCATGTGAAGCCAAGCCGTTGAGATGCTCCTTGACAATCTCGATAGACCCATTACAAAGGCTTGCTCTCAACAGGCAAAAAAATATCTTGTTTCAGTAAGTTAGATTTTCCAACAACAATCAAAGATCATTTGAAGTAGCCAGAGCTATTGAATGGGTGGTTATACAACACCTTGAAGCAGCCAAAGCTATTGATAGCTTGGACATGTTGTACCCACTTTAGACATCATGAGTAGAATTGAACAATCTTAAAACAAGCATTTTATGCAAACAGTATGACAAATTACTATAGATAAATTACCATAGATGTATTTAGTTTTAGATCTATGTAATGCCCATACAAAGTAAGCTAAGAACACTTTTAAAAGTCCTAATGTCAATTCCTAAATCATGTTCATAATTTTTATTCTAATATAATCTCTATTAATCATACTTCAATTGTTCTATACAAGATATTTATTGATGCAAAGCCCATTTTTTGGAGATTCTATGACAGCTCGAAGACAAACTTACAAAAATATGGTCATGCTGAAAAAGAAATAATTTTAACTGCTAGATCTTAAATGATCTTTTCAAGAAAAATGTTCAGGTTACTAAATTATTAAGAGGTGCCAATTGCCCATAGAATATGTGAGCTCTGTGAGCCTCTCTTTCACCCATTCCAATTAATTCCACTTCGAATCAAATATGGTGTTGGTCTAATGGTTGACCATCGAGAGTTTTGCATCATTCAAATGGTTTTTCTGGTCTCTCAACCCTAGTTGGCCATGCAAGCACATATAGTGAAGACTCCATATTAGCAAGTATTTGGAGTATGTTAAATGTTACATTCACTATCCAATTAAACAAAATGGACACCTAATATAGCACCCACCTGCTTACAATAAGGACCGGCAACAGTGCAAATTTATTGAGCTAAGCAATGTCAAATCAAAGCACTAAGATGTTCACCACAAAAGACACATACTCATTACAATCATGATGGACAAGAAAAAAGATGTGAAGTTTGTGAAGTTTGTAGGAACAATCCCAAGAGACCAACAAGGTCTTATTCACTAAGTCTTGACCTTAAAGATGTCTATTGGAGAGGGACTTCGGCAGATAACTAATCTACCATGAGAGAGAGAATAATTTTTAATGGTCGCGGGAAACTATTCCAAGAGACCTCAAAGATCTATCTGACGAGAGTTGAAATGGCATAACTAATCTACCACACTTGTGAGAGAGAGAGGTTTCTGAATTGCACTTCCATTTAATTGATAAAACATTGACTTATAAAGAACAAGAACCTTAAGACAAATCTCTATCGATAATTGCACATGTATTAACTCACTAAGAAAAAGACATTCCCTTGTTTCTCTCTTTGACAGAGCACATGGTTCAAAGAAGACTGCTTTACGCGTAGATACTACCATCCACAAAACACCCATGTTGCTTGCGCTTCCATGGGCAGAATCACTAAAATCTCACATTTGCAAAGTGTATTTTATAATGACGACCGACACACTTCTATTGTTGCTGGTTGGAGCAACAATATTTACACTTCTATGGTTGCTGGTTGGAGCAATATTTACACTACTATTGAATAGCACAGGTGCAGGAGGCAAACAAATGTTCCTCTTCATCGGAATCTTCGCAATCACTGAAAAATCACCAAATGGATTAAGCAATGTCCAGTGTCTCATGTAAGCACTCTAAAACAAGAGGGTCAAATAGTGCATGAAATGTTTAGAGGGTTCTTGGTACTCTAAAACAAACCAAAGAGAGAAAATTTCAATGTAGGCCCATTGCACTTCTCTAAGGCTTGATTAATAAAGCCAAAAACAAATGTACCGAGAAGCCCACTTAAAAAAGCAGCCCTTATTTCACTTTAAAAACCATTAAAGTGAAAAACTTATGTCCACACAGAGAGAGAGAGAGAGAGAGAGAGAGAGAGAGAGAGAGAGAGAGAGAGAGAGAGAGAATGGGTGTAAAACTTTGCATCAATATATGCTCCCAACACAACACTTTCTTTAAGTAATGTTGCTCTTCACACGCATGCGCGCGTGTGCACACACAAGACTTTATATACCTTCATAAGGCTTCTAATTTTGAACTCACAAAGTATAAAAGAGGCTAAGAGGGCTTCCTCATAGGCCCACTAAAAAGGCCATGATGGGCCCTTTGTAATTTTTGGCCCCTTCTAAAATGAAAACGAGCCCCATTTGAAGGATGTTGTACGTTCAAACCAATAATGCTCATTCAAAAATTAGAAAGATTTCATGAAAATAAGGCACTTCAACCAGCTATTCCCTTCAAAAAGGTGTTTGTGTATTGTAGGGGGTGGTCAAAGGAGCCCCTACATTTGATGGTAGAAAATTCGGCTTGAGGACCTCTTCACTTTTGAAGGGCCCTCAAGCAACCCTATGGACACAAACCTTCTTTTTTAAAGGCTCCCTAATTATCACCTTTATGGGACCTAAGGGGGTGTCGCAAACTGCTAACGTGTCAAGCCATTGAGAAACGGACCCAACATGTAGATTCCGATCGAGGGGCCTAAACCCTAAGAAGTAGCAAAAGAAGTAGAAGCAACACAAGAAGTTTTACGAACTTGCAAAGTCTTACCGAGTGGCCTATATTTAAAGAGGAATTCCCACCAACTTATGGGACCTCGTCCAATGGGGCCCAAGTGACCTAATGACATTAAAACGACCTAAAGACATAAGACAAAGCTGGATCCACTCACACAAGAATTTTGTGATGATGTGGCAACCTGTACAAAGTTCCCATACGGATTTCTGCAAAATGCGCTGGCAGCCTTTGGGCACCAGTGCTTTTGGGACCGGATGCTTTTGCGTTTGAAGCTTTTCATGTAACTACTTTCCATAGGCCAAGGACCTTTAATATGTGCAAAGGGCACACGTTTCTCAATGAACGAGCAAGCCTATATCAACAAAAAGACTAAACCCTAAACAAAAGAATTAGATATTACTACATCACAATTAAATTTGATATTATGACACACAAGTCTACATCAGCACAAACCCATAATGCAATCTAAGCTCTAAACAAAAGAATTAGGATTAATACAGTAAAATGGTAGGGAAAATGCACCAAAATCTACTTATCAAGGGGTCGCAACTCGGACAAAAACTTCACAAGGTAAAACTTTGAATGTCCACTAACATGTGATGTGAACACATACCTAGATGAGGCTTGCTGCCCAATCACTATTAGCCTTGGTTGTGACCACTATTTTGGATCCTAGTTTTCTTTTGTGTGAGCATACTGCCTAAAGAACATGCCCTCAATATCAAGCTCCTGACTATAGTGTTTTCTCGCACGCAACCACCTCCTCTATTCATGGCACTGGCTTGGGTAGAGTGCTGCTGTCAAAGCAATCAGAACATCTTCGCTGTAATGTGTTGCCATGAATATTGAGGGTAAGAAATCTGAGCTTGCAATGGACTTATAAGCTTTCAGTGGCAATGTTACAGCCTCCAGACCAGAGCTTCTGTAATGGACTCTTAAAAAAATCAGTTGAGACCAAAACCATAAGCTCAGAGGATATCCCAGCAATTACTAATCCACTTTGGGCATCTCTGCTGCAAATTTCACAAGGGAAGTTAAGGAGAAAGGAAAAGATCACCAACAAGGAGGCCAAGCAAGCTAGTGCTTTGCCCATGGACAAAATATTGCCACAATTTGGGCCACTACCCACAATTACGCGAACCTTGAGCTAATAAATGTGTATTCTCCCACGACTCCGACGACCTTGCAAGTTCTATTGCGATCTAAGGAAGCCCAAAAGGGCAACTAACAAACATAAAGACCATCTCTGAGAAATGCATGTTAGTTAAAATACATCCATGACAACAATTAATATACCTTTATAAGGTCAGAATAGTCAGAACTTATGAATTATAAGAGATGATAAAGCACCCACAAAAATACAAAGCAAGGGACGCAAGAAAACAAAGCTAAATCAGTTTATTTGTCACTAGACAAAACTAAATGAAATCAAACCATTATTCACATAAAATGCTTTTAGAACCAAAATAAATTCAAGAACCTTACTTGACTAAAACTTGAAACAAGTACTCAACTTTAAACTAACAACGATAAGACATTAAAAAGACTAAATCCTAGAAATCAGACTCCACACGACAACTTCTAAAAGAAAAAAGTCTTAATTCCTAATGGAGCTCGTCCATTAAATGCTAGAATTGAATACTCCTACGAACCTACCTAGAACTTGACAATATTATGCGACCTTAATTTCGTTGCTTGTCCAAACAGGAAGAATAAGATTATCACCTTTATCACGCATAGCTTGGACAACAACGACATCCCTACTCACGTCATCAATGCCCAAAAGTAGGTGCAGATTTGTGTAGAGTTCATTCATGATCTCAACGTACTCTAAAACCAACGAACTGAGTATCTGTCACCCTCCGATGGGCAAACTCAGCCATGATAAAGGCTAGGAATGCTGAATTGGAGCTCGTCCATTAACCATTCTGAACACAAAGTAAACTGCCTTTCCCAAGGTCTTAAGATGTTGACACTAACAAACCCGATCAGGAACTTTCTAGCTCACATACAACAATTATACTGAACACGCCGAGCTTTTCGAAAAAAGTATTAGGCTCAAATCAACACTTCCATTGTTCAAATGATGAATGAAAACAATAATTACCTCGCTTCAAACTCCTTGACTTGAATAAGCTCCTTCCCAAAGTTGTCGAGCCACTTTATGGACCTCTTCTCGGTGCGATTGCTATCTAACTCTGCAACATCGTTGTAATCCACTGTAATTAGACATTCCTCCTCTGAGGAAGGTGAAACATATGGTCTCTGTGGCGGTAACCGCTTTAAGCTGCCCTTAAATGGGTACCCGAGTTTCAAGCACGAGAAGCCATTCAAGGGTTTAACATCTCCAGATAAGAGCGGAGTCTTGGGGGACGAGGGCGGGCTGTCCTTCGAAAGATTGGGTGTCATAATTGGAGAATCATACTCCCACCTGGAATCATCAAGGGGTTCAACTTTAGACAACACTGCCGCGGAAAACATGGAAGGCGATGTGTACTGTACAGGAAGAGCTTCTTAAGCTGAAAAATGACATGCAGGAACCTGTTAATAATACTTCATTTCACGCAATGCTTCGCGCTGCTCTGTCTGCTCAATGCAGAGACAATGGAGAAATGGTCTTTAAAAGAAAGAACACGTTTGCTCTCATGCCTTTCCGATCCTCACCACCAGAATCCTTGTGTTGATGATGATGGTTAAGCACTATTTCAGCCTGCGTAATCTGATCGACACCACCATTGGCAGCTGTAAAAGAGAAGCATGCTTTAGACGATCCAAGAACTGTGTGGGTGTGTGCGCGTGCGTGCAAACTTCAATTTGGGCTTTGTACTGTGTTTAAGCATGTGGGCAGCAGGAAGGAAGAAGGTTAGAGCAAGGGAGGCATACTTACATACTCACCTCGAAGGAGAGTGCGGTCAAGCGGTTGTGCAGGCGACAAAAGACTCAGAGAAGCACGTGGTGGAGCTAATGCTCCGACGCTCAAGTCAAAAGCCCCGCCTCAAAGCCACGCTCGCCCCCCTGCTGCATGTTCCCGCCCGCCTCATACGCCCCACCACACGCCACGTGTGCCCCTGGGACCCACAGAGAGCCATGGAGAAAGAGAGCCTCCACGTGTCTGCAGGGGACCCACAGAGAGAGACTCGGAGTCTACAAAGTTTTTTAAACGGTGCGTGCTTGCCTTTTATTACTGTAAAAGACCTCTAGGCTCGATGCTAAATAGCTAGAAGGTTTTAATAGTATTTAGAATTTAAAAGGCTCTAGAATAGCTCCTAAAAGTTCTAGCAGGCAGAACCTAGAAGGTTCTTAACCTCCTTGGAGCTAAGTCGCGCTGGGGGAGTGGGGTTAGGATAGCGCTGCTATTACCAGGTCGCACCCCACCGGTAAAGTAAGTGCTGGGATTATCGTATTCCCACTAACGCGTCTTGAAAACCATGGGGTAAGCGAAATCTTTGAGGATTTTACTTGCGCAGCCGGTACTCCCTCTTGCTCACCTGCAAATGGCAGTTGTCCTTCGTTGCCCACCTCCTCCCGCTTCTTCTGCACCATATTTGGCTTGCCTTACGCTGCATGAAGTTCTCCATGAACCTTGCAGAAGATTCAGGGCTACTATTTCACACATTACGAGAGTGCATGGATCATGGGCATGAGGATCATTACAAATACAGGGCTGCCTCTCCTCGTACAAATGCAAACACACTTGTCAATGCAGCAGCTTGGAGAAATGGGGACCTGTAGAACTCGAAGAAGCTAGGCACTTTAAGTATGGTTTTTCCCCACTCGCCTGCATTGCGTTTTGAACCACACACACACACACACACACACATAGAGAGAGAGAGAGAGAGAGAGAGAGAGAGAGAGTAGGATCATTCAAAACTTGATTGTTTGCCAGGATTGAAGATTGTTGTGGGTTGTCCAGCATCATCACAGTAAGCTGGGAGGGCTAGGATTAGTTGACAGGACTCAACGTTGTTGTGGGTTGTTTCAAGTAGCGGCTCACTTGAAGAGAACAATAAAAGCTTCAAGAAAATCAACCGACGGGACAATAAACAAAGGTGAGTCCGCTCATTTGGATACATGCTCTTGCCACATTTTCTCGTAATGGAAATTTGTGATTGTTCTTTCCTTGCTGTTTGCATACCTAATGGTTTACGCTAGGTCTATTCTTGCAAATGCTGATGATAGCCTTCGTCTACGCTACCATTTTCATTTGTCTGCATCGTGGATGTATGTTTCATCATCCTCAGCTTCAAGAGTGCATTGATTCTCCAATGTGAAATGGTTGCATAGAATATTCTTCATGCTTGCGATGAACAAACATCAAAACACTTGTTGTTGCACTTTATTATTTTTTAGGTACATCATATCGTTCCAAAACCCATTCTCCTTTCGTGCTGGCTTTGGGACATCACCTTTGCATAGGCCTACTAGTGGTGCATTTCAAGATCTGTATAACCAACCCATGTTGCAACGAGCTATGCCCACCCCGGCCCCGCATAACACAATGCCCGTGGACTTGAATTTAATATCTCAACCTTACCAAAAAGGCATGGTGGATAGTTTGTCTTCTGCTAGTCTAGCAAGTGCATGTTGTAACATTTAATGGCCTAGTAACTTGTGTGTAGTAGAAAATAGCATGAACATAGTGAGCATTTCATTAGAATAGATTCCTAACGAGAATAACAAGAGTGCTTGGGTGGAGAGAGCAACAAAAAACATAACACCTAGTTAGATAGCATGAACAATACTTCAAAAGAGAGAGAAATTAAGCTATTGACAACAATTGAGGACCTGATTTGCATGGAGCCGGTCCCCCCTCCAAAAGGCTTTGTATTACGGTTTCTCCCATCATGAGAGACATTATAGCCATGAAAGCAGTATGGGAATCCTGGGGACAACCAACCATTAGACAAACTGGAATAAAATTGCAACTAGGAAAGACCATTAGGGCTGCTTGAAAAAGTGATAGTCAGTTCCTGTGGGATTGAATATCAACACACTTTTGCCATAGTAGACTTTGGGAAAAAACTCAACTAGGAAATCATATTGGGAAGACCTTTCATGCGACAGGTACAGCTTATCCAAGATTGGAAAAACAATTATCTGTACTTGAAGCAAGTGGGATCTATAACAAGGGTCAATCTAAAAAATCACACTTATAGAGATGTCTTGAAAACACCCATACAAGAGTTTGATTCAATCTCTTTGATTGAAACTAAGCTTCCATCCGGGTTAAACAAAGACACTCCTATTTGGATGTGTGGAGCCTCAGAAAGCACCTGTCAAACATGTTTGTGAAGGCTGTATTTTGGGTAAGATGCAGCGTTCTAAATTTCCAAAGGATGGTTCAGTCAGGGCCACATGCAGGTTGCAGCTTGTGCATAGTGATGTTTGTGGGCCCATGCAAACTCCGTCCTTGGGCAATTACCTGTACTTCATGACTTTCATTGATGATTACTCCAGGCATGCATGGGTATTTCCGCTTAAAGCGAAGTAAGTTCCAATGAGGCAAATGTATAGCCTATGGGGGTTTCTGAAAATGTTTTAGATCAGCCTATTACTGATGCAGATGTACATGATGTACTTGATGAGGAAAGGGCTGAAAATGAGCAGGCTAGAGGCATGCCAAAATGGCTGGTGCACACTTTGCGTGACAGTAAATTGGATGCACCTTTGTCTAGTCGTACTCGTTCAGGCTCTCGCCATGCATCTTATGCATCAGATTGTTATGCTTTGGCTGTGTCTAGTTTACATGATGTTGAGGAGCCTCTGACTTTTGATGAAGCACAGAATTCAAAAAATTGGATGGCTGCCATGCAATCAGAATATGATGCACTTATAGAAAATGACACATGGACTTTATGTGATTTGCCTCCTGGCAAAAAGGCCATTGGTACGAAGTGGGTTTACAAGTTGAAACCCAAACCGGATGGTGAGATCGATCGCCATAAGGCTCAACTTGTTGCAAAGGGTTATGCACAGCAAAAAGGCATAGATTATGAAGAGACTTTTGCTCCCACTTGTCGTATGACTACTGTGCGTTTCCTATGTGCATTGGCAGCTCATTTTGGTTGGGATGTACATCAATCAGACATTGTTACTGCTTTCTTGAATGGTGACATATTTGAGGAAGTTTATGTAACGCAGCCTTGCGGTTTTGTCATAAAAGGACAAGAGGACAAAGTGTGCAAATGTAACAAGGCTTTGTATGGGTTGAAGCAATCTCCTCGTGCTTGGTATGAGAAAGGTGACACTCATTTGGTCAAACAAGGCTTTCGTAACAGTCCAACAGAAAGCACATTGTATGTAAAGCGTGAGGGTGATGTATTTCTCATCGTGGTTCTTTATGTTGATGATTTGCTGATCACTGGACCAAATGAGAGACATATTGCTGAATTTAAGGCTGATTTGAATGCTACTTTCAAGATGAAAGATTTGGGGCTGTTGCATCATTACTTGGGTATACAGTTTAAGCAGTGTGATGGTGGTATTGCCTTGTGTCAGAAAAGTTACATAGAGACATTGCTATGTAAGTTTGGACTTGAGGATTGCAAACCTATTGCCACTCCCATGGAAACAGGTTTGAAGTTGAGTCTACATGATGCTGGCGATCCTGCTGATGTCACTCTTTACCAAACTGCTGTTGGATGACTCATTTATGTATGCAACACGAGGCCAGATATTCAGTTTGCAGTCTCATAGGTCAGCAGATTTATGCATAGCCCAGGGTCTAAGCATTGGCAGGCTGTCAGGAGGATTTTCCGCTACCTTAGTGGCACTTTACATCTTGGCTTGTTTTATCCCAAGGGGGGTCATTGCCGCCAGACTTACATGCTTTTTCGGACTCAGATTGGGCTGGTTGTTTTGACACGAGAGTGTCCACAAGTGGTTTTTGTTTCATGCTTGGCAGTTCATGTATATCATGGTTGAGCAAGAAGCAACCTACTGTGGCCACTTCGAGTTGTGAGGCTGAGTACAGGGCAGTCTTCACAGCTACGGTTGAGTGTGTATGGCTCAGACGCCTTATGGCTGATTTGGGTGTTGGACAAGACACTGCCAACACTATCTACACTGACAGTCAGAGCACATTGGCAGTTGCGAGGAACCCAGTTTTTCATGCTCGCACAAAGCACATTGAGGTGCATTACCACTATGTCAGGGAGAGGCTCTCAGCAGTAGAGATCAGCTTGGCTTATGTGCCAACACAGGACAACCTTGCAGATCTTTTCACAAAGGCATTGTCTCGTGAGAAGCTTGAAGCTTTCCGCAAAGCTTTGGGCTTACTCCCCTTTGTGGACTGATCATTTCCTCAGGGCATGGCACTTCCCTTTACTCATGTGCCAGCTCTTGTTCACGGCATCACTCGAGGGGGGATTTGTTACCATATACATGTGGTAGTGATGTGTGTGAACACACTAGGACCGCCAGGGCATTTTTTCCCTCTTTAGGAGGTTTTTTCCCCCGTGCATTGTATATACGTCCATCACTCTAGGGCTATCTATCTTTCCATTGCACACGAAGTTATACACTCTCTATTGTGTGCCTTGAGCTTCCTTCGTCTTCTCCAAGCTGTGTGTGTTTCTCTGCAACCCTAATTCCAACATGAATCTCCATGCAGCTCTATGGGCTTATCAAGTTTCATTCAAAACAACTTTAAATGCTACACCCTTTAACCTTGTTTATGGTCTTGATGACATACTGCCAATAGAATTTCTATTGCCGACATTAAGGGTAGCTAAGGATAATGAGTGGACTGGACATGAATTGTCAAAAAGACGTGAAGATTTAGAAAAGCTAGATGAGCAAAGGCTAATTGCCGTAGCTCACATCTATGCTCAAAAGCGGAAACAAAAACAGTTTTTTGATTCCCATCTAATAACAAAAATCTTCAAGAAAGGGGACTTAGTTTAATCTATTTCCTTAAGCAACACATTTCCAAGTTTAAGAAAAAGGGAAACGAACCGTTTATCATTGAAGATGTATCTCCAAGTGGAGCAGCAAAGTTTTCCACCCTAGATGGCTAAGCAATGGCTAATTGGATTAGTGGATGCCGTTTAAAGAAATACAATTTGCCGCTAACCAATGAATTGCTAGAAAGAATGCATGTAGCCAAGCAAAGGAGGATTAAACGACAGCGGGTTATTGATGAAGCCCAAGAGAAAGCTCGACTTCGGGTACTCAAACGAAAAGCTGCTCTCAGGAATTAACAAATACGGATTCCTATCAACACTCTGGAAATAGATGATCGACAATGGGAATTGCCTAAAGATGCAGTTTCAACAGATGATGAATGGTTAGACAGAATGGACCTCCACATCAAAGTACAACTCAACAATCATAACACAAATGCTTTGGTTGACATAGGAGCTAGAGTAAATGCAGTCAGTTATTCCACGTACAAGAAAGCAACGAGTCAAGAATTGATAGTAAGAATAACGAAAATAAAAGGATGCAACAACAACCCAACACCAACATTGGGAGTAGTCAACTTGAACGTGATAGCACATGGATGTTCATGTCCTCATCAGTTTGTATGCTCACCAGATGAACACATGAATGAGACAATGATTCTTGGAATTCCCTGGATGCAGACATACAAGGCAGTACCAGATTGGGATACAAATCAGCTCAAGCTATCACCTAAAGGCGAGCAACTCATTGTTCCAATTGCACCACGCAAGGAGGAATGGAAAGGGAGTAATCATTAGAGCAAACCACGAAGCAATCAATCTTATCCATCCTCTCGACAAGCAAATGCTACAAGTAGCATGCAAGGAGTCAGACAAATTTGGGTACCAAAAGCACAGCTTAAGGACAAGCCGATTCAAATCTGGGTGCCCAAAACAACGCCGACAAAACCAAAGAAGGTTCCAAGGGTCAAAACACAGAGACGAGCATCTCCGAGCAAGGGACGTAACTTGAAATGGATTTGGCAAAAAAAGGAGCACTTATTTTCTCCACAAACCGTAAAACCAATCAAGCAATGGAGAGTTAAGTCTCAGAAGACTCCACCACACCATTCCACACCAAGTACACCAACCTACCAATGGCCAGAAAAAGCTCGACAACAGTCAAAATTGCTACCAACAGCTCAAGCAATCAATGTGCTGAAGCATCCTGATGGTACAATCAAACAGAGAGTACACAAGCTACAAGATTTTCTCCTTGGAAGACAACAACAACAAACCTCGACATCAGAAACCCTTGAGTTAATTACTCAAGACTCAGCTCGTGCACATCATATTGGTTTGAACTGCATTGATCTTCAATGCATGGTAGAGCTAACGACGTCTATGCATAAGACACGATTGTTCAACCTATGCACACAGCCGTCCCGGAGTACGCCATCTAGGAGGGGTGGAAGGGCACTAAGTAATTAAGGGCAATGTTTGAAGAGAGAGAAAAAAGTTCGATGTTAACGTGTGATTTTTTGTAAAATTACTTAATAATGCCCTTATAATTCATCATCAAAGGAAAATTCACTGATAATATCTTCCTGATGAGTGTAAATAGTGTATATACTATCAGAAAATCATCAAAAAATTGTCCGTTTTTGTTATTTTTCATCATTTTTCTTGATAAGAAGACTTAAAAATAGATTAAAAAAAAAAAAACAATAAAGCTGTGTTTTTCAATGGATTTTCTTAATTATTGGATTTTTACTTTGCTTTTTTAGCGTATTTTGTTATTTTATTTGATTGTTTTAATAAACATGTCAAAAATTAGTAATAAATAGCAAAGGAGCTCAGATGGAAAAACAAAAGATACGGTGGTGATCAGAAAGACAAGGTGGATAAGCACAAAAAATTTCAATGAAATCGAAAGATGAAAGCGGGAAGCCTAAATTAAGCGGCCAGACCTACTTTTGCAAAATTCTTGCAGAGTGAGCTACAGGAATCCGATCGGGGAAATTTTTGAGTCTAACATGGATTTCACGGCCTAGTAGGACTAACGGGGGAATCTGGGAAAAAATGGTTCCGGAAGTCTGGGTATAGATATCCCAGGTAGGCTAAAACCACCTCATTTCCACTTGTTACCTTTGCAGAGAGAGCTTTTCGACCTCTTTCACGCGTACTTTCAGCAATCCACAGTTGCCCGTTTTCAGCGCCGTCTCACACGAGACGTGAGGGATAAGTTCTTTACTCATCAATGATCCATTTTGTACGGCCGGTAGCTAGTCTAAACCCCTAGAAAAAACCCTAGAATCCGAGCAGTGCACGAAGACCTACGACCAAAAACTGACCATAGCGGCTTGTTAGCTCGACCAAATCAGATGGCATTTGAACTGTAGCTTGCCCGAACATAATAGAACCGTTCTATATCATCAGTTGACCATTCGACAGGGGTCGACGGGGTCCCCAATAGAAAAACTAGGTTTTTGGCAGATGCCAGAATTTGGTTCTGACTCCATAGACAGCTTGCCTACGAGGTCTATATACAATGTATATGATTGGTTTCGTGAAATCAATCAAGCAAATCCCTCGAAAAGTAGAAAATGGCTCGAAGGCTACAAAGCGTCAAATTCGACATACGAGGTCAAACTGACTCCAAATGAGCCAGAATTGGATGAGTTGCTTCATGGCTATGTTGCGGACAAGTTCAAAGCCTCACAAGTGACAAACCAACTCAATACGCAGTGTAGTCACAAAAATCGGTGATTTCAGAGTTGACAAAGCACAAAGTGATGTCTACAAGACCAAACTTGACCAAATTCAATTTAGGACTTGTTTTAGGTGTATAGAATGTGTTTAGGTCAAAATTTTTAAGTTTTGCAAGAAATTTGTGACTGCTATAAATAATCGCGATCATTTACTTTTGCACTATTTTTTCTTGGAAATTGTATCATCACCTCACCTATCATGTGTACACACCTATTACATGCCAAAAATCAAGTGTGAGCCAAAATGAGCACCTATAACTTGGAAAATTGCCAAAAAACGCAAAGAAGTCTTTGCAAGTCACTTTTTGAGTTATGGACCACAATTCTTGATCCAAATCACCTCATATCACATACACAGGGTCTATACAATGCCTAAAATCAATTTGTACCAAAAAATATTGTTTTTGGTAGAAAAGTTAATAATCGCGATTATTTACTTTCTAGCCAAAATGGGGAAATTTTGCTATTTTGCCATCATACATCCAAAGTACATGATGTGTTAAGCCCACTAACCAAGTTTGAACCAATTTGGAGCTCAAAATCTCAAATTTCCTTTATATCTACTGTTTTAGAGACATAAAGCCAAAACCTGGTACCATTTTCACCCTATGCATCCAAATGAGCCCATATTTCACTCAGAGCATGTATTTGGTATATACTTCAAGCCTATGATGTCAAGTTTGTAAAAAGTTGGAGAAATTACTCAGCCGTAAATAATCGCGATTATTTACTTTGGTTGCAAATTTTTGTTTGGACTTTAAAATTTTGTTCCTTACATGTTTTTATGCATCTATGCTTGTTCAAAAATTGATTTGAAGCAAATTGGACCAAAATAGTCAGCATTTCAGACTAAAGGACAATTCGAAGAAAAATCCATCAAGTCTGCTAACTTTGACACTCTATTCACTGAACAGGAGCCATGCAAGCAGCAGAGAGGGCCAAGAAGAAGCTCAACCAGAAAGAAAAGTTGCAAGAACTACTAGTATACCAAACTGGACCCAGATTCAGTCAAAACCGCCAAGGCAACCTATCTTTCAAAAGAACATCTTGAAGAGCATCACACCACAGTGTTCACTGGCAGATTTAAGAGCAAGGAGGGACATCAAGTAGAGTTGCAACTCCTACCAAAAGAAGTGTATGATGTCCCCGCAAAGCCCGACACCAAAGAAGGCAACCAACGGCTAGGAATCAGAGATTTTTACGAATAAGAGCCGCGTGGAGTGGACTTCCAAAAAGCTTACGAACGTTTGTTCACAATCAAGGAAGATGGAATTGCGCAGATTTCTGACCCACAAGGGAATAAAGTTGAAGTAGTGATCACCAAGGAAATAATGGCAGAAGCACTCAGACTGCCCACAGAAGGAATGACAATGAGGGCAAGGGATAGAAAGACGATTGGAACTTTCACAAAAGAAACCGCCACGGCCACCTTTGCAGCCCTTATTCACAAACAGGTTGAAGAACCAGCCAGGTTATACCACCAACACTTCCATTTCTTTGCTAAGAGGCCACCAAGGTATACAACGCCAAACCATGCGGTTGCCACCACCTTCACACAAGTCCCAAGTCAACAACCAGGCAACCGGTTGACCATGCACAATATGTCTTGACCACTTTGAAAGGAATAAAGAAAGAAGGAAAGATCACATACCTAGGTGCACCAGAGGTGTTGACAAGAATTGCATACCATGCCATCGGCATGGCTGACAACCTACCACCTGCCCCTTATCAAAACACTTGGATAGTGTCAGCTCAACCATCTCCTTGAGCTACAAGATCTACCAAGAGATCCTACAAGTCTGATGAAGAATCGGCTGAGAGCTCGCCAGGATGGCACAGCAGTGATAGCTCGGATAATGAACAAAAAAGAGCACGACAGGAGGAAATGAAGAGAAAAGCCGCGGCAGCACACCAAGAAGAGCCTGTGCAAAAGCAAGCCCGATTTGAAAGAGAGAAACACTCATACCAACGCAGCCGCCAAGCACAAGGAAAGGACCCGGAAAAGTGGATGCCTAGTGGGCTTAAGGGACCAAGAACCAAGCATCACACCAAGAAGCAGTGAAGATCCCATGGAATCCTTAGAAAAGATATACCAAGAAGCAGAAGCTTTGAAGCTAAAGGAAGCCCAAGAAGCGACGAGAGAAGCAAAAGAGGCGGCAGAACATCAAGAACAAGTAGAGGAAGCCACTGCACAAGGAGAAGCGCAACATGCCCAAGGTGATGTGTCTCCCCGCATCTCTTCTCCTGTCTCTGAACACCAAGATCACCCAATGCAGAGGAAGCCACTGCACAAGGAGAACCACAACAAATGAGCCAACAAAAGAAACATAACTTGAACAAAAAAAAGCAGCTGAATCTACACAAGAACCTGAACAGGAAAAAGCAGCTGAATCTACACAAGAATCTGAACGGCAAGAAACAACGGAAACAACACAAGAGTAGCAAAAAGAAAAAAAAGCACGAGACAGAAAAGGTAGCCAAACCTGCACTAGAAGAGGACACCACAAAATTTGAGTACACAAGAGAAAAAGAGGCCGAGGAAACACCCTCTACCTCAACACAGAAAGATAAGGCTGAGATACCACCCTCTACCTTAACGAAGACTGATTAGCAGCCACAAGGGCAACAACAGCAACCAGCAGCCATGACACAGCTAGTGGTAAAAGAATCTACAGAAACATCAAGACAACTAACACAAAGCGAAGATTGGCAATCAAATGATGAAGTCATCCTGCAAGTGAACGAATATGCTAAGCAAAAGCAGGAGATGACAGAAAGACTTCGCTCAGCAGCACTTGGCTGTAGCACATGGGCCAAAGAGTTAGAGATGGTGATTGACGCACTCCAAGGGGAGCTGGATGACAGACTCAATGTCATCACCGATCTACGAAGGCAAGTGCAAGAGTTGAGAGCAGAAGCTGAACAACATCAGCTCGCAAGAGATAAGCAACATAAAGAAATGGAGGAACTGGGTGAGTTGCTCACAAAACTGTCAGATGCATGCAAAGCAAAGGATGATCAGCTGACGGAAGTTACAAATGAACTTCTATCTACAACCCTATCAGCTCAAAAGATCCAGGTACAATTAGATGTGGCCAATGCTTCCCTACAGTACTCAAAACAAAGAATCAATGATCAGGCGATATTCTTGCGGAAAATACAAGAAAATCCAGCCGTTGCCTCGATCAAGGGAGCAGACGAGGTCTACAAGGTGTTAAAAAAGAAAAATAAAGACCTCGAAGTGGAGCTGAAATTAGAGCAGTCTCAGCGCAGAGACTTGGCATTGATGCGGGTTCAAAGAGAAGATGAGCTACTGAAGGAGATAGCTGAACTCAAAAGAGTTAATCAGCTACTAGGAGAGGGAAGGACAGAAACGCAAGAAGAGGCAAGCACTTCGGAGCAACCTCAAATAGAAATCCCCTAAGTCTCATTCGTTGACATGGAGACACAACCAACAGTAGAGCTAAGTGGCGAGGAGGAGTTTCAAGTACCAATTACAGAAGTAGATACACTGCCCGTGGTCCAGCTCTCAAAGGCTGAAGAAAATGCACTGAAAGAAAATATTATGCAAGAGGTAGATGAGCAGTGGAAGACAACAATGGATTGGGAGCTGAGAGTACCTCATTCCGTCAATGTTACACAACTCACTCCCAATCAAATAAATGCGCAATGGCACCAACAATCCCTGCCCTACCCTTTGATTAAAGTTGAGTTGCTGCAAGTAAAAGAAAGGCTTTACACCGACATGCAAGTCGATGACATAGATAAAGACCACCCAAAGTGGAGGTTGAGCTGGCTAAACAAGAATCCCAAGTACTTAATTCTGTTCACAAGAGAACCTGCGGCCCTGCAAAAGGATCCTACCTTCTGTCCTATACCAAGAGTAAGGACCTGGATAGCACATGAGGCACTACTAAAGAAGCGGCCAACTTGGCTGAATTACCCCAGATTACCTGCTCTAGAAAAGAGACAGCCGACTGAAGAATACATGGTGAAAACCATAAAGGGCACCATGTCATTCTTTAAAAGTCTATCAGATTTGTCATGTGCTATTTATACAAAATCTACCGAATGATGCTCACCTTCATCGAAGTGTTCAATGAGCCATAGCAAGCAGGTGCCCCTTGGATGTCATTCCTCGAGGGTAACAAAGGGTTGTGCTATGATCTCAGTGGCCAACCTTCCAAAGAAGTCCTCTATGGCTTCTAAGCCCTGTGTATGTTTCTACCTTCTCACAATATGCTGGCATTTGAGGAAGCGTTCTACACGGGATTCTTCACTTGGCAAACCAAGATATTTGCGCCAGTGATCCACAACCTAATCTCAAGGTTTGTAGGCTTGTCAGCAGTGGAGTTGAAAAACGGAGTAGATATGCAGTTCTTGCAAGTGCAAGATAAGGAAGGGAAAATTACATATCAAAAGGCTCTAACAGTGCTTAAAGACCGCCTCGCCAGCCGCCAGCCTGAAGACTACTTCAGCCCATAAAGCTGTGTGAAGGGATGACATAGGCGAGGAGGGGGGGAATGTTAGCAGCAAGTTAACACAGATACCATGGATACTAGTTTTCGGAGTTCTCATTGTAAAAACACTTATTATTTTGATAAATCAAGAATATTGTAACTCCTATTTTCTCGGATAAACCTTATAATTGATGAGCCGGGGCTACAAGCTTCCAGATTGTATCAACCTGTCATTACCCATCTTTGGTAGAACTCCCAGATTATTAATTTTGACCACCAAAAACCTTGGCTAAGGTATAAAAGCCAATTTTTGTACGTTATTATTAAGTTTTGGATAATGAAATACACAACGTGAGCTAACGGTGCTCACCTCTCTCCTTCTCGCGCTTTCTACTCCCTCACCGATTGTCACATTGCAGTCGCGTTTGTTGCATTGCAACCGCAGGTAAGAGCTCTACACATTGACGTAAGCACATCACAGTAACTCGTGGCTTTTGGCGTTACCGATGTACGGCCTAATTTCATCATAACTAGGAATTCACACTTTCAAATAAAAAAATAAGCATGCGCAAGATATTGGGGCATCATTGCTAAGCATTTAGATGCATTCTGGGTCGAAAACTACTAGGTCAAAAATCCACTTCTGTTAATAATCGCGGTTTTGGCACTTGGCCTAAAGTGGGATTTGAGACCATAAGCATGTGTGCTTAGGTCTTATAAACATGTCCTAGAAGTTCCGTTACATTTGGATGTCGTTTGATGCTGCAACGGATGTGATTTGTTTGCCAATGAGCGATTGGCTTTTGGTGATTTCTGTCACTTGAGTGTAGCATGAGTTAGATGCGAGTTGTTATTTGTTTTTCAAGAGATTGACACCCTCTTGTAGGCTCTATGCACTAGTCGAGTTAGCTTCATCCCATGGATTGACAATTTAATCATTGTTCTCGCTAATACTGCAATAAGATAGGATAGTGAGGTTAGACACGCGTCCCACAAACTTCTTGAGCTTGGATGACCTCTTCCATGCGGTATAGGATTTCCTATGGCCTCTTCATTTTGATGGTTCAAAAGTTGCACCATCACTTTCTTCAGAAGATGAAGAATTTGAGGAAGATGGAGAAGAGGGTGACCTCTTTTTGCCTTTTTCTTGCCTTGATCTTCTTTGTATGCACCATCGCTTTCATAAGAAGAAGAGGATGAAGAAGATGGAGAAGAGGGTGTCCTCTTTCTCGCCTTTCTCTTCTCTTGCTTATTGTCAGCCCTCTTTGAATTATGGTGTGGAGAAGTGTGCGATGGTCTTCTCCGTTTTGGAGGTGATGGAGAGCATTTAGCCCGTCGTCTTTGTGGAGCCATCTCCACCGAGGTGGCAGGAGACTCACTTCTTTCTCATTCCTTTGGTGGAGGCTCTTGAGTTCTCCTTTGAGAAGGAGATGCGTCATCAAGAAGCAAAATTCTGAGCCCTTCGTATGTATCCTCTTCTTCTTCCCGGATCGGAGAGAGACCTCTTTTGGGAGTCTCACAAGGAGACTTTCTAGGTACTCTCTTGTCATGGTGGGGAACTTGGAGCATCCCATGAGCAGGAAGCTGCTGTTGCACTTCACTTTGGAGGGATGGATTGCCCATGGCTTGTTGAAGCCTAGAAACAAGGTAGTTAACAAGCATATGGGCATCATGAGTAGCTTGCTCATTAGCAAAATTAAAGTTATCAACATTAATTTCACTCTCTTTACTATTGTCAGCCATTCTAACAACTTTTAGGTGTAAAATTTTTAGGTGTACTTTGGCACTTCAAGCCCTAGTTGCTACTCCTCTTTACCCCTTTAGAAAAAGCACTCAAGCTACTGTACCCGTGGCTTGAATACCATTAGTTGCAAGGAATAGAAGAGAGGGTCGTTCAATGCCAAAACAACACTGGCTCTTTTCAAGCTTCTAATAGCTCAATAGTGATTAAGCCATAGGCAAGCCTCGTAGGACTCCACTATTAAGACCATAGCTCTCGACGGTGATGCCCCGTTATCTGCACGAAGGCAGCGCACTGCAAGGCTGAAAAATCCCTATTCTAATTACTCACATGCAATTAATAATACCAACCATTTATAGCTAGCTTGAGGACCTCCATTCTTGAGCAAGAAAAGAGAAACCTTGTGCTCTGATACCTATGTAACATTTAATGGCCTAGTAACTTGTGGGTAGCGGAAAATAGCATGAACATAGTGAGCATTTCATTAGAATAGATTCCTAACGAGAATAACAAGAGTGCTTGGGTGGAGAGAGCAAAAAAAATCATAACACCTAGTTAGATAGCATGAACAATACTTAAAAAGAGAGAGAAATTAAGATATTGACAACACTTGAGGACCGGATTTGCATGGAGCCGGTCCCCCCTCCAAAAGGCTTTGTATTATGGTTTCTCCCATCATGAGAGACATTTTACAATCCAATTCTTTGTGTTCCTTCAATACTAGCTAGTGCAATGAAGATGGAAACTTCAAGCACTAAGCAAAACACTTATTAAACACAGCATCAATTCCCTCATGGTCTCAGACCCAAGACCTCACACACCTTCGAAGATGGTGAGAGCTAGCGGGGTATGAGAGTAGATTGAGAGGATGAAGGAGTAGTCTTACGAGAAAGATGTACATCTCCTCACATAATCACTCACATTAGCGTAGCTTAGCTTAGTAATTAGCATGGTAGAGGAGATGAGCATGCATTGAAGCTTGGATCTTGGTTGGATTTGCATCACAAAGCCAAGAGTTGTCGGTGTAGGCCTCCCTTCTCACAAGCTTGGAGTAGGTGATAAGCTTTCCATTAAAGCTTGAGAAGGAGAGAGAGAGTCTTCTTACTCCACATATGGACTAGTGTGAGTGTGTATGCAACAATGCCTTTGAAAAAATCAGCCCTCTCTCTCTCTCTCTTGGTCGACGACCCCTCTTCCTATTTGCTCATTCTGACACCCCATTGGTCCATGCTAGGCTTAGCAAATGAAATTTAAGCAGCATAAGTGATAGCCTTCTGACATGACCCCCTTTCCCCCTTTGTGAGAGCTTTAGGTAATTATTTAATGCAACTAAACTCTCATTGGACCCCTTTGTCTCTTGGCCAACAGGAATCAGGCAAGCCATTGGGATGCTGAATGCTCATTGGACCCCTTGGGAGACTATCCAATAGTCTTATAGAGAGCTTAATTCTTATTGGTTCTTTTATTAAGTGTTTTTAAATTAATTAAACTAGATTTACTCTAGCCTAATTCTCATTGGTCCACCTCCCAAGGCCATCCAATAGGATTTGAGTACACCTTGTGCGCATCTGGCCTAGGGAGCTGACATCTGTCCCTCATTCCCTTTGTGTAAAGGGAGCTTGTGTGAGTGTGTGTGTGTTTCTCTCTCATCTACTACTTCTAGGGATCTCCCCCTCCCATGTAGGGATGCATGAAGACTTTTTGAGCACACACAAAGCATCCAATTTTCGTAGGCTTTTGACCTTTGGACACAACCTTTGAATTTTGGAACATTAGCATTTTGGAAGTCTTAATGGGTTGAACCTTAGGGTCTTTTAAGCCCATTGTTGCACATTGCTCTTTTGCAGATGCCCCCCCCCTTTGGATCCCTATTTTCCCTCCTTTGGATCCCTACTGTGGCCGGTCTGCTAGCTTAACCAACATTCTAGCTTTTTCTCCACTGGCACTTCCCCATATTAAATGATCAGTTTAACATGAGAAAATCATTTAGTAGACTTAGATATTAGTTATTATGACACATGTTCACATTCACAAGGGACGAGCGGCTACGACAACTTCTGCAAGGCAAGCAGTGCAACCCCACAACACATTACTGCCCACCCATTTCAGGGGGAATATTTCACACGACAACCCACTAGCTCTATCACATGCTATCGTCGATGTTCATCACATGCAAACCACAACAAATGAGTCCCAGAGGATAGAGGATTCTTTGGCCGATGATGTTGTGCCCTCCACGTAGTTGCCCATTGACTCTTGTGTTCCTACTGAAGCGTCCATACCTATTGTTTCTGTGGAGCCCACATCAAATGCACAATCCCAAAAAGGTTGCAAGAGTGGATGAAAGGCCCAAGACAAAGCAACCTCAAAGTCCATAAAAACTCCTAGTGGTGATTCCATTGGGATGTACATGTATAGGTAACTCTCTTGGACTGTAAGAAGAATTATGATGACAAACGCTGCCTAACTGACTTGTATCAGAAGATTAAAACAAATGAGGAGCAATGGATTGATATTGTAGCATTGGGCTCATCGTGAGGTTTAATGGTCGATTGGCAACAAGCCTACAAAAAGTACAAGCCTCTTAATGCTACATATCGGGAAATTAGCAATTGGGAGAGAAACACGCCTTTTGGAAAAGACTCCTACTAGACCATGACACCTGCCGGAGCGAGTTGTTGAAGGGAAATTTTTGCATTGCAATTTCCCTATAGAGCTTTTTGAGCTCATGGATCGATTTTCTGGGACGGACAAAGCAGTCAATCCTTCCACGACTGTTGTGGACACTAGCAACGGTATGTATCCTATGTTACACCATTCTTATTCTTGGGACATATGCTCCAACCCCTCCTACTGATGCAGTGCTATCATATGGTTACAAGAATTCCATGTTGTAGCTCCACTAGTAGCCCTCATGTGGTGGATCCAACAACGGACAATACATCATTTGACAAGACCCCGACAAATGGTGGAGTGGAAAAGAAGACCAAAAACAGGACGCATACCTTCGACGTCAGACTTGTAGAGGCAACTAAGGACCTCATGCGGGGATGGGAGATTGCGGAAGAAGGGAAGAAACAGAGGTATGTTGACGCACAACATACACAACATGAGGAGCTCATAGGTGTTGAGCACAAAAGGTGGAAATCAGCTTTGCAAAGGTGGAAATCAGTCTGCTCTTTACAAAAGATGAAAATCAGCCTACTCTGTGCCATGTACACTTCAGGCATGAGAAGGCACGCTCAACTACTATTCGTGTGGAATATTTCATGAAATTGTAGTTTCGATGACGTTGGCTGACCAGCTCTGGGCGCTGAAACGGTATCATGAGCCATGGAAACAACACATATCCACCATTACCAACAATATATTATCGGAAGGACAAGTCTTGGAAGTTGAATGATGCACCCCTCAAACGGTCTCCTCATTGGCAAAGCTGATACATCCCTGAATTATGCAAAACCCTATGGTCATTACACGACCCTGGCCATCCTACATTCACATCTAGGAAGTGCATGTTTGAATCCACAACTACCTGCATAATCATGTTGTAGTTCCCGTAGAGATTGCGCCAAGGTTCACTTTGCTCGTTCCTAGGCAAATCCATATTGATGTGGGTGCAATCTATGGCTCCACAAAAATTAGGCATTCCCCTCAAAGCTCTAAAGCCGTTCTTCACATTTTGCATTTTTGGCTCTGTAGTTGGCCACTTGATAAGATGTCCACCTCGATGGAGTGTAGGGAACACACAAACTCATGGATGAATGTGGTTACTGTAGACCTTCCACAACCAAAAGCATTAGCCACATGGTAATGTGTGTTCCCAGAGACAAGCACCATCACTAAAATTGCCACCTTCTTCTTTACAGTGGATATCCTGCCAGGCAAATTACAAAATCTGGTGGGTATGTTGCCTTGTTGCACATCTTTGTGAATAAGCTTAGTCAAGCTTGTGAAAAGGTCGACGGGAAGCTTAAAAGTCTCTCTCCACCGCTCTTCATCTACACGAGTGCAAAACACAAAGTGGTTCCACCAATGGATTGATGATCATGGCAAGATTGAGGGCTTTGTAGCCCAAGACCTCTGTTTATATTAAATCCTAAGATTCGGGTTGCACCACGGGCTAGCCTCAACACTAAGGGGCACGGGAGCTTTAAGGAAGCTCAGGCGTTGGGATCAAGGGCGCGGAAGTGGGGCGCGGTGATTGATGGCATCGGGGCGCTACACGTGGTAAAAAAAAGTAAACTTGGACGGGTTTTGGTAAACGGGGGCGCCGGGAGGTAAAGTCGGACGGGAGGGTGACGTGGACAGGAAACGTGGCGCGAATGGGCTGAGGTGGAGTTCCAGGTGGCAAATGGTGGTGGGGGTGGGCGGCCTGCACTTCATGATACCTCGTACGTCGCATGCATGCGGATGGAAGCCCGAGGATGGGGGGTGAGTGACTGCGTTTAGGGCATTCAAGCAGAGGGAGTTTTGCTGCTAGCTGATGCAAGAGGGCATGGGGGAGGGTCTGCATTGCGTTAGACGAGCCATCTGGGGCCTCTAGACCAATCTACACAGACGAAGATTGGAGCCAGGTGGAGATTGTGGCGCAGGTACAGATTGGGACGGTAGGTGGGATCACCAGGTATGTGTGTGTGTGTTGTGTGTGTGTATGTGTGTGTGTGTGACACCGCCCCAAAACCACCTCCAAGAAAATATGTTTTTATCGTCTGTTGCTTGTCATGTTGCATCACACACACACACACACACACACACACACACACACACACACACTCTATGAGCCCACGGACAACAACAATTTTGTAGAGAACCGGGCAGTAGGTTTGTGTGTGTGTGTGGAAGAGAGAGAGAGAGAGAGCTGTGTCTCGATGCCTTCTGCTTCATGCATATTTTTGCCAACATGAGTAGTCCTGCTTGTCCGTTATGGTGCTTGCAAGCATGTTGCCATGCTATGATGAATGGCTGCTGGTGTTTCTTACAATAAAACGTTCATTGTATGGTGATCACCACAGGAAAAACTATGGCTCCAAGAAGGCCACATCAAGAGGTGCAGGCAAAGAAGCTAGTTGGAAAGAAGCATGGGTCAGATCTCGCGAGGGGCACGGGGGAGGCTTCGCTTGTAAAAGTTCCTCGTTGTAGCCCTCGGCTAAGGGAGAAGGAGTTAAAGCAAACGGAGAATCAGCCTTCTCCATGCTCAGGCAATATGGCCCAAGTGGAGACACCAAAATCAGCGAATCCGCACCTAAGAAAGAAGTTGGAAGGCATGTTTGAAGAGCCTGATCAGAATGAAAACGAAGTGGATGAGAAGAAGGCTGGAAGAGCTAAGGCAAACAAAAAGAACCTTGATAAAGAAAAAGTTGGTGAAGGCAAGAGGGATCAGCCGTGTGTCGAGACGGTGGGCGACGGAGCGCAAAACAATATGGATTCTTTGAAGGGAGAAGGAGATAGAGGCATTGGTGTATCCTCAACCATGGTTGAACCCTTGCCATATGTTGAGGTCTTCTTGCCTGATGGAAGGCTTGCACGGCAATGTCGGGCGAGCGATCATTGCCCTCAGCAGTTCCACTTTGAGTTGGTTCGATTGCGGATGGAGAGGCATCTAAAGACAGAGCATGGGCTTGATGTGGTCATTCCCCTTCGCAAGGGAGGTAGGCGTTCCAATGCTAAATTGGGATCAAGAGCAAAACCGCTAAATGCAAGAGACAGTGCACAATGGCACAAGCAAGCGAAGATGCGCTTCGCGGATAGAGATAGGAAGTTTGCATTAAATCTGAAAAAAACAGAGCGCCTTCATCGTCTTCGAGCAACTGAGAAGTGGGATAAGCTTAGGCCTGAGTTTAGAAGAGTCTCAAAGGTAGAGTTTGTTGAGAAGATTGTCAAAGAGCGCATGGCAGCCTACCTCGCGTCCTCAAAAGAGCGCATGGATCGCATCCAGCAGCGAATCGACGAAGGCTATGAAAAGAATGTGAGTACCATGGCCACTCCTTCGAGTTTACATATTATTGCATCATGCTTTATTATTACATTTGGTGTTGCATGTTTGCTTTGTTAGTCATAGTTCACTTGAAGGTGGATTGTTTGCCCAAATGCGGTCCTAGTTTATTGAGACGGGTTTAGGTCCACATTGAGATTTCTCCCGTTAAATGGATGATTTAGGCATAATGACCTTGGATATTATCCTTGCAAACCATTTACCATAAATGAGTTGAGGCATATGTCATGTTTTCTTGCCTAGTCCTAGCTTATCTTAAGGTGCATTGTTTGCTAGAAGTTGTCCTAGTTTATTGAAAAACTCATGGCGACTCTACCAAGTTTACATATTATTGCAGCATGGCTTATTACTACATTTGTTGTGGCATGTTTGCTTGCATGGTCCACTTTGTTGTGGCATCCTAGTTCAAGGTGGATTTTTTGCCCAAAAGAGGCCTAGTTTACTGAGAGCAGTTTAGATTCACATTGTACTAGATCCCGTTTGAATGGCTAATTTAGGCCCGATGAAGTCTATGACTACTTGTGTTAAGGCATGTTTGCTTTCTTGGTCCGAGTTTACAAGGCAATGCATTAATTACTTGTGGTTGAGGCATGTTTGCTTTCTTCGTCCTAGTTTACAAGGCAGTGCATTGTTTGCTGGTAGTTGTCCTAGTTTACCGGTGGCTTTCAGAGGGATTTTAAGCTAATTCTCAACGTCTTGATTGAAATCATTTTATGTAAAATTGCTTGTTTCTTACAGGCTTCTTGTGGTTTTATTTGGTGCTGGTTTTTTGGCTACATTCATTTGAACATGCTGGGTTCAATGGGGGACTAACTTGTGGTTTTATTTCGTGATTGAATGCAGAGGCGGCTCAAGGTTTTACCTCCTTGGTTAAATGTCATGATGGATGACATTGAGGACAACCAGCCCATGGACAACTTCAAGGGCAAGGAGCTAGAGGAAGAAGAGGAGGATGCGGATGATTTTCAGTCGGACCGAGAAGATGAAGAGGCTGGACATTATGAGTGGATGGAGGATGAAGACATCAAGGAGGATAAAGATGTCCAAGAAGACAAAGAGGAATGCAGGGAGGAGGAGGGGGGAGCAAGCAACGCGAAAGAGGACTCCGTTGACTCGACTTCCCTTGGGCTTGGAGATACACCGCCCTCACTGCCTCTTGAGATTGTGGACACAAAGGAGGTGCCTGCTGCAAATACAGATACATTTAGCCGGTTTGCATCCATGACGCTCAACTTTGATCTTGTGCACGAGGAGGTAGTGGGACATCTTCCTAATTGCAGAAGTGGCATGCATTATTTGGTTGTTATTCTTGGCAGTTTAGGGTGTCAAATTTGTTCGAATGATTTGGCATAAAATCTTCTTTTAACCATGCAGGGAATTGTGAAACAACATAGACCAAAGCTGCAAATTTGTTCGTCAATGAAGACCTGGGTTGTTGTTGATGTCTCATCCCCACCCGGTGCAGCGGCAACCACACATGTGTCTCTGAATTTTGCCATACAAAATGGCCAGTTAAGAGTTATAGAAGAAGGGGGAGGTAGGGTTGTCACGACACGGGGAAACATCGTAGCTGCCAGGTGGGTACAAGTCATGAGACAGTTCTTATTGTTTGTTTGCTTGCTGGTTTTTTGGGCCTCTTCTTCTTCTATAAAACTTGCACGCTAAGCCTTGATTGTTATTGCATGTTAGGCTTGGCTCTATTGCATGCATTACTTTCACCTCCGACCGGTTCAAGTTATCAGTTAATGTAGATCAACGATTAGTAACTGACATATTGCGTGGCGAGGCCAGTAGTAGGACTATTGACTTGTTTGTCCAGTAAGTTCTCTCTTGCCCTGATCATTGTAAATGGCTATACGCACATATAGGATTGCATGTGTTTTAATTTGGAAACTGAAATATTTGCACAGGTGGATGGAGCACACCTTGCCTCCGACCATCCTAAGGAAAGTACACTTTGTCGATTCGCTTTGGTTTATGATGGAGGGACGTATTTTGTCCAATTTTCTTCAGCGGCAATTTAGCGGTGTTGACATGTCAAAGCTGGTCTTTTGCTTTTGGCCAGTCATTTGCAGGTATTTCAGGGTGACATAATGCTTTGTATGGTGAATTCTGAACTACTTCTCATTCGTAACACTAACAATGTGTGCTTGAAGGCATCACTGGACTCTTTTTGCTCTCTACCTGAATAGGGGAGCAAGGCTCCTCCGATTGCCTGGCAAGAAGCACTATCTGATTCATTTTGATTCCCTCAAGGGTTTGACAAACCCTTTCGAGTGCCTAGAGCAAGTGCAAAGGTTGGTTTTCATCATGTGATTGTTGTGCCCAACAGATGTGATTAAATTCAGCTAACCTGGTTTTTTGTATGGCTGTGCCTTAGTGGCCTTCGAAGCCTGGCAGAATTTGTACATGACAACGATATTCGACGTGCTTTGGCTGATTCCAAGGAAGAGATTGAGCTCAAAGTTGTGGATGTGCATCAACAGACAAATGCGATTGATTGAGGATTTTATGTCATGAGGATCATGAGGTGAGATCATGCTACATTGTGAAATAGTGTCGACAGGTTGTTAAGGAGGGTCATTGCATGGACTAACATACGGCACTGTTCAGCAGGGAATTGATTGCAGGTGGATTGGAAGACAGGCCTGGGCGACATTGGCTTACAAAGGATTGGTTCGAGGACGTGGATGTATGCACTCTGAGGGTGCAGCTGCATGATTGGTGCTTACGTTGTTTGGCGGAGGTCTAGAGACGCATGAGCAATAGCACGCTCGGGGGCTGGTGTTTTGGGAGCATATCCAGCATATGAACTCAATTGACACTATACTTATACAACGGTGTACTTTATGGATTTTGAACCCTCCGTTTTGAGCGGATCTAAGTGAATGTTTTTTTGTGTGGATGGCTTACCTAGCTACGTGTTTATGCGCAATGTAGCACACCCTTTGGATGTTTTAATTAAGTCTACGTAATGATCAGCCTTACGTTTCAATCTCATTGTCAATTGATCGGTCGTAGTGCTATTATTTTGTCAATTTACAATTGCTCATTATGGGTTGTGGTATGTGTTGGTACCATTCATGAATGTGGTTAAGTTGAATCAACTGAAATGACCCAGCTTAGGTGTTGTGGTGAGATGTTATTGGTGGCTGTTAGTATTGCTAAGGTGTTTGGAGCATGCATATATTCTATTTTTATATCTCTTTAAGGGTTGTTGTTGGCTCAGATTGCGTTGTGGGTGTTGAGAAGCTCCATGAGTGGTGAGAGCGTGACATTGTCATAGCCTTTATTGTAGTCCAAGTGGGGTGTTTGTTGAGTTTACACATATGGATTTCGTTTGCTTCAGATTTAGCAAGCAGGTTGAACACATTTTAAGCTCGTCGTAGCTAAGTTTTGTGTACATTTGTTGGAATCTCTTTCTTGTCAGAATGTCAGCGATTGAAACTCTCCCTCTCTCTTTGTAATGTTTTGATAATCTGATTGCTCATAGAGAATAGCAACTCTTAACTTCCAAATTTTATCTTTGGTAGATTTATGTATCCTCGGAAAAGCAAAGGTGCTTGTATTAAAAATGACAAACTGACAACCCTTTGTGGTTGCAAACTTAAAGGATGATACATAGTATTTGTGTGCATTGGCAGAGTATTTATTTTGTTCAATGGATTAAATTGTCACCTGAACAATCAAACAAATGCATGGCCAGATTATACATACGAATATTGATTATACATACGAATAGTGCAACCAAGGAGTGAAGTTCGTCGCCAAGATGTTAGTGCTACAAGCCCATGATGCAGCACAAAGTTCATCTCGGCATTGGTGAGTGAAAAATACATCATATAAATGCAAAGGCATTATTCACTACATGGCTATGACACAAAGCCTAACAGAAAAACATCTCAAACCTTGCACCTTGAATGGTCAAAATACGGTGAAAGTATACGAAGGAGCCACTCTTTGCAAGGGTCTATGCTGCCCAACATAAGTCACTGCAGTAAGCATTCACTTTCTCCAGCCTCTTAAGCATGAACCGGCTTCAAACATGCCATAATGCTCACCAAATCTAGTGGGAAACCAGCCGCAGTGCCCAAGAATGGTCAAACAAAACATCAGCCTTCCATCCCCAATAACGTAAATAGTCGGTAACCGTAAATGTCTTGATCTCCGGTGCGGCACACACCTCATATATGGGCGGCAAAACAACTCACTCGCATGTATGGCAAGAATCCAAAAAACATCAAAAAATCAAAAAGGAAATCAACCCTCTAACCCAGAAACTGTAAATTGTTGGATGCCATAAATGCCATTGATGCTTCGGATACCAAAAACTGTAAATACTCAGATACCAAAAACGCTAAATGTTTGCAAGTGAAATCAGCTGAGAAATGAGATCAGCCTCAATGCCATCCAATTAGGGCAGCCCTAGTGCTCAGAGATCGTACACAATCGGATAAGAAAAATTGGCCGGCAAAACAAGACATACATTTAGCAACAACCCATCCATGACTCTCACAAAAGGTCAGTTTCAATGCCATCCACTTAGAGCAGTCGTAGTCCATAGAGATCGTACACAATTTACAGGAGAAATGCATCAAGTTGGTAGCTGAAATGAGCTCATGACACATTGGCAGAATAACTTTTCGAAACCCAGCTGTAATGCTCCCGCACGATCAAGCAAGATGCCATCCAAAAAGATCGGCCTAATAGCCTAAACAAGGTAAATAGTCATCAACCAAACATATTGGAAGTTTGCAGATGGAATTAGCTCACAGCTTGCTCCCAAAACAACCCACCCAATCAGTCCAAAGATAGTTGCAAATGGGCTCACAAGTGCCTGCCGAACGCTCACAAACTGGTCATCAAATCAGCCCAGCAGATTGCATAAGGGAGAAAAAAGCTACATGTCTCTCATGTAGAGAGAACCATTCGTTGCTGGGACGCAAGGACTGCCTCGAGTACTGACCCATCAAGCAAGCAGATTGTGAAGCTTCTCTCTTCTGTGGGAACTTCGCCAGCTTTGCAACAGACAATCATCCCTTTTTGGATGCTCTCACCAAAGAGGGTGACATGACGATTAAGCAAGCTCGACTCTGCTCCACCTGGGGCATGTTTGAGCAATAACGGAAGGAGGGCATGGCATGTATGGCATGAAATGCTCTCCAATGGATCGAGCATGAGAGTTTTGCTGCAACAATGAGGACAATGTATTCGAGGCTTTCTTTGAAAGTGGACTCGACTCCGTCCACGCTGATGCTTGCGTCGCAAAACACTAGTAGTTGGACCTTTAGATGGTGGCAGGTCGGCCTCGAGAACCTGTTCCTTGCTGGATCCACTTGCTTCTATGGGCATCCCATGCCCGAGTCGAGTTAGAGTAACGTGAGCTTGGACTTGCTTGATCGAGCCCTTTGTTGGTAGCTCAATCTTCTTTGGGATGATCAAGGCGGCGAGACTATTTCGTGAAAGATTTAGTTGCATTAGTATGGCTGGCTTCAAAGAGCTATCACATTGCACCAACTGCTCTTCTAGACTCTGCAACATGCTTCTCATGTCATAGATGCAGCTACCAATCTCATTGTCTATGTTGTTGACAACTGTCTCAGCTATATCGAAATTGTCATGCTCTAGTGCTATATTATCTTCCCCTGCTCCAACTATGGGTTGTAGGTCCACATGGCTCAAAGCTTGAACGCTATCTACGATGGGGAGAACTTCGTGAAGATGAGGAAAGTGCCTCTCAATTATCAGTCGAAGGCCATATAGATGCTTACATTCTGATCCCCAATCCGCACAATTGCAGTAGTTGGATTGCATGCTCACATGATACCAGTTTGAGGCCGAAGTAGTGCTAAGGACTTTGAATCGCATGTGTCCTTCCTCTATCACTTCGAGGGTGCTTGGATCTGCTTCAAATCGTTTAAGAATCGATTCGCCTGCTGCTAGCTTGGCTGTATGTTGCTTGCTTGATCAAAAACGACTAAAATGCCCGGAATCAGCTGAACGGTTGTCAAATTGAAACAACATGAGCTCAACATTTGGCAATAGCAAAGGCATCCTCTCAAGCAAAAGAGAACCGCTCTTACCAATCTCCTGCTTTTGCTTGAAGAATTCGAGAAGTGTTCCCCCAATATATGTCCCATGCACTGAATTGCCCACCAATGCATTCAACAAGACCAACAGAGACCTGTTTATCTGTGCATTTAGCAAGGTATACTTGACATATTTCCATAATCGCTCAACCAAGTTTGTAGTATCCACATTCCCATGCTGAAATAGACGACCGAATCTTGGCCAACGGCTTCGCCACATGCATGTGCTTCCACACCAGCCAGTGGATACATACCGTCAAATATTTTTATGTGCCTGATACACCTGCAATAGCTCATCGCACCTTGCATCAAATATATCCTCACTTGTTGCATGCATCAAATTCGACATGCGATTGTCCTTAGGGACCTATGCACAACAACGCCATGTGAGTACGACAGTCAATTTGTAGACACGAGCTGACACAAAGAACACATCAAAGAAATGACCAGCTACCTGGGGCAATAGGTTCTCAACCCATGCCTTCTTGACATGAAACCAGCATAGCAAAACTTTGCATGCGACTTGATGCCGCCTTCCATCCTCGTCTTCTCTCCAACAAAAACAATCTTGATCCACAACCTTGAGGATGGCTTCGAGCTCTTGCTGGCTCTTATCAATGACAATGGCTGCGGGCCGAACGTCACCTAACCTTGCAAAGATCATCTTGAACGTGAGCTCTAGGGACACCTTTTCCTGGCTGGTACCCACATCATTGCTGCATAACATCAGCCATATCGGAATCCCTATGCCGGTTTGGTTTGGCAAGACTACACCATAGAGCGGTAAACCATAAATGTTTGTCTTGAAAGTGCTATCCACGGCCCATGAGTTCCGACGAGAGAAACGAAGAGCGACTTGTAGCATCCACTCGTCTTGAATGAGGAGGATGAATGGCCGCTTGTTCTCATCAGGGTTTTGGGGACTGTAAGGCTGCACAAAGATTACCTGTCCATACGAGAAGTATACTTGAGGATGCATGCTCACCCATCCAGCTTAAGAAGTTGAGAATGTAGTATTACCTTCTTCAATTCTTGCAAACGTAGAGCCTCGGCAAGCATCGCACCCCATTCAGTACCTACAGAGTTACCTACAGTAAAAAAAAATGTTGGATCAAATGCTATCAAAACTCAGCAGAGAAAAGGCTTCTTAGAAATTCCAATGGCAAGCTAAGTACCACGAGTGTGCATTTGATGAAATAGCATTTGCACCTCTTTTGGTATCATAAAAAATCTGTAGATTACACAATCCAGCTCAGATGCATTTGCCATGTGAAACCTTTCCTTGGAGATCGACATTTGAATGCACCGGCATCAAACAAATCATCCATACAGCATGCAACTACAGTTGAATGCACCGGCAAGTGGTAAAGGTCAGCATGTGAGCCAGGTATGTGCCCGGTGTGATCGCCATGGATGTGATAGTCACCCTATCACCATCATGACAGTGTTGAACCACCAGCCTAAATAGGCACCCACACCTCTTTGACTTTCGTTGTCGCCGCTTATCCGCACCTCTCCGATCTATGCTTCCACCTCGATGGCAAATGTATTCTTGTAGCCACTTATATGCTCTATGCCTCTTTGAAGATCTAACTAGGACCAGCCGTGTGTGATGCTTTATCATGATTCTTGTCATCTGTTGCTCGACTTGAGAGGTTGTTGTCTCGATTGAAGAGGTTGGGCAATTTGAGGTTCTGCTACTAATAGGCATCGTAGCTACATCACAATCAATAATCTTCTCTTTTAGTAAGCATCCACATGCAACGATTGAGTCTTTTATGTAATCAAGAGGCAAACCATGTTGTCTCTTGTCTGTACACCATTCCTTCTGGATGGCCTTGAGAGTGGCAGCCACTCCAAGATGATTGTCATGTGTCAAAGGGCAATGGGCTGCATGAACAATATGTGCCCAATCTTCCATAAAGGCAACCTTTAGGCCAATAGATTTCAAGTGTAGGCAGCCTATTTCCAGCCCTATACTTGGACAAAGCATCAAGGAGTCTTTCATCCTATTCCACTTCTTTAAATCAAACAATCCCCGAACATCGATCGCTTGAAGCATTGCTAGTGACATGGTCTCTGTCCCTCCCAAATCTTTGGCCATTAAGGAGTATGTCATCTCGTCGAAGGAGAAAAATGTTTTTGATGTGTATGAAGACGGATCTAAGGCAACCCAAGAGCATTGCGAATGCCAACATGCGACTGAGCTGGGACTAGCTCCATTGTTCTGTGGCCAGTAATCCATGCCATTATCCTGGTTGATTGGCCAGTCATCTGACGATTCTCCTTTAGTCGTTGTTTCACCATTGAAATATCCACTCAATGGCCGGTCTTTGATTACATCGATGGGAGGCATCTAATACACAACATCTCTGTCTCTCTGTCTCTCTCTCTCTCTCTCTCTCTCTCTCTCACTCACACACACACACACACACACACACACACACACACACACACACACACACACACACACACACACACACACACACACACACACACACACACACACACACACACACACACACTCACACACACTACCTGGTTCAAATCCATGATGCCTTTGAGCTTCCAATCTCCTACAGAGTCTTCATCTGATTACTGTCTCAGATACCAGCCTCCCCTTCTCCTGCTCTCATCTCACCTCCGATTATCTCTGATTACCCTGCATTCCCGCGAGGGCAAATTTGAAAACAGGATGCCCGCGTGAAAGTAATGCCATGTTGGCCCACCATTTGCCACCTGGGACTCCACCTCAGCCCATTCGCGCCACGTTTCCTGTCCACGCCACCCTCCCGTCCAAGTTTACCTCCCGGCGCCCCCGTTTACCAAAACCCATCCAAGTTTACTTTTTTTTTTGCCACGTGTAGCGCCCCGATGCCATCAATCACCGCGCCCCACTTTCGTGCCTTTGATCCCACCGCCTGAGCTTCCTTAAAGCTCCCGTGCCCCTTAGTGCTGAGGACGGGCTAGTGGGGCTCCCAAAGAAATAGGGAACCCACCCCACTAACCCTTGGTCGCAGTCGGCGCCTAGGCCTAATGATAGAAAATCAACCTTTGCAGTCCATCGGTTGGCTGCATTGACCCCCACAGAATTAAAAAAAGGAAAAACATAATGACTGTCACCTACAACGAAATCCACTAGTAGCACTCCCAACACAAGCTTCCATCAGCTATAACCAACTCCACCTATAGCGCTCCCAACACAAGCTTCCATCACCTACAACCAACTCCACCTGTAGCGCTCCCAACACAAGCTTCCATCACCTACATCCAACTTCACCTGAAGCCGCTCCCAACAAAGGCTTCCATCACCTTCTGTAGCTTCACCACTTCTATCACAGGCATTCGTCCTCGCCTACATGCAACATTGATGTATCTGTTTCACAGCTAGTAGCATCAAAGGGAATGCTCACCCCACCTTCAAGACAGATAGACACCCATTCACACAACACCTACAGACATAAGCAAAAAACATTTTGGAAGAGCTTTCAATCACATTACTCCTCCCTAGCAGGTTGTGGATTTCAGGGTATGTGGCATGTCCTACTGTTCAAGAACTTCGCTTTCATGAAATAAAGAAGCTGACATGCTAGACAATGTTCTTTTTTAGTTAAAAAACAGACTAAATTCAACACCTTGACGTGACCATTTGGATACAATACAGGTCCCATACGCAAAATCATTTGTGTAGCCACCCACGACACCACAAAAGACAATGGGACCCAAAGGTGCTATCAACCGTCACTTCCATTACATTAGTATTCCAACCTGCTTGCAATCTCATTTGATGCTCTAGCGTAAGCACGTACACACACACACACACACACACACACACACACACACACACACAAATATCAATACACGAGAAAGTA